>NC_025998.2:15029475-15107783 GCF_000442705.2 Elaeis guineensis | reverse complement strand
ATTTCGAAGTAAATCAAGGGATTTGAGGGATTTTTCTCAGAGATTTCCGTGGTGGTTGATCAGAAGAAAAGAGGTCGCCGGAGCTGTTTTGGCCGCCGGAACAAGGTATTTCCTCTTCTCCTTGTTATTCTCCGGTCACCGATGTTTTTGGAAGCCGGCGAGGTGCCGGTTCGGGCTTCCGGTTCGGGCTCAAACAGGGATACCCTGTTTTTATGATTTTCTTCCTTCTCTGCCGCCAGCAACAAGGAGGGTGACCCTGCCGCCGGCCAGCTTGCATGCTCGATCGTCGTTGCCGGATCTCCGACCAAGTCGTCGGAGCCCGAGCAACCCTCTTTTTCCTCCCCTGTTTTGGCCCAACGGAACCCGTGGGAAGAAAAGAAGAAAGGAAGAAGAAGAAGAAAAGAAAAGAAAAGAAAAAAGGAAAAAGAAAAAGAAAAGAAAAAGGGAAAAAGAAAAAGAAAAAAAAAGAGAAAGAGAAAAATAAAAATAAAAATAAAATAAAATAAAATAAAAAAGAAGAAGAAGGAGAGAATTTTTCTCTCTCTCCTTTCTCTCTTCTTTCTCTCTCTTTTCTCTCTCCTCTCTCTACCTTCTCTCTCCAATTTCTCTCTCTAGATTCTCTCTCTATTTTTTTTCTCTAGATCTTTCTCTATTTTTGTGGATTTTATCTCTTTAGAATCTTTCTACTCTCTCTCTGATTGCATCACAGACCCTAGGATATATTTGAATTAAAAATATGATGAATTGAGGTTGCTCTGAAATTCGTGCAGTAGATCTGATCCCAGTCCGATCCTATTCGAAATTTGTAACAGTTGATTCATATTGAGTCATCCTGATAGGACCTCTGATGGTCTCGACCATGATTGCCTCATCGAAAAGATACGAAGATTCTCTCTCTACTTTCTCTCTCTAGAATTTTCTCTCTCTTCATGGATTTTCTCTCTCTAAAAGTCTTATGGATCAGTGGAGGATCCTGATACATAGACAAATCTTAATTTTGATTAATTCTAAGAGAGGTCCTCGATCTGTGTTATTAGGATCGATTATCGATAATTTTCTCTATATATGATTTTTATATTTGATCAGGGTTATGAAGAGATGATTGTCTGCATATGATATCGAGTGGAATATTTTGTTAAAAAAATTCATAAATAAAAGAAGAACATTGATTTCTGTGCTTGGATCAGTCATCGGTAAAGATAAGAATCCCTGTACATGATCACTATTATATATATGCTATTTTACTGTTGGTTTTGCATCATTGGTTTTGCATCGTCGGATTTGAGATCGATGAATTTATTATACCTGAGATACTGTTATTTGATTTTGAGCATGAGTATGTTATGTCAATATATATGTATCAGAGATTGATGGCATGATTATATGGATATGACATATCTGAATTGATCATAATGCAAGTCAGAATTGATTTGATGAAATCAACACATAATGATTTAATGAAAAGAAAGAGATATATGGTATGGACTAGCCTTGTCATGTGGAACAGCCGGTCAGGAGCTCATGCCTGGGACAGCCCGCCAGGAGCTTATGCCTGGGACAGCCTCTCACGGGCTTTGGTACGTGGGACAGCCGGCCAGGAGCTCATCCTGGGACAGTCTTGAAAGACTTTTTAAATGGATTCGATCCGGATGATGACTGAGGTATAGACTTGGATAGTCCAGAGCCAGAAAGAAACTGTTAAAAATCATGTGATTATGAAAGAGAAATGAAAGATAAGACATGAAAAATTGTTGAACAAAAGTTTTCACCTGTTAACATATGATGATGCATCTATTTTGACAAGACAGAAAATTTATGAATGTTTGCATTATTTTGGACATTGAACATGAGATTTTATATTTTATTGCTTATCCTTATTTTCAGACTATATTACTATATCAGTGTGATATGGGAATTCTTACTGGGCTGTAAAGCTCACACCCCTTCATCTTTCTTTTCTTCTCAGAGTTACAGGATGCATGATTGGCTATGGTTGGATTTGTGGTGAGGATGATAAATAGAGTGTTATAATTGATCAGAGAATTGAAGAATGTTAATTGTATTATACAAATTTTATGAATTATGTTGAAATTAAATATTATGGTTGTTAAGATTGTAATGATTTAATTTGGCCTTGCATATTCTTTAGGGCTTGCTCTAAGGAGTGTGCGGCCATCACGTATCCGACCCGGGTGTTGGGTTCGGGGCGTGACAGAATGGTATCAGAGCATAGGTTAGGATCATTAGGGATTATGATATAAGTGATTGGAATATGACAGAATAATATCAGAGCTTAGGTTTAAAATTCCTAAGATTATGAAGTGATATTAAAACTTTATGTAAAGATCAGTAGGATGTGACGGAGTGGCATTTGAGCTTAGAGCTTAGGTTACGTTTATTCGGAGACAATGATACAAGTGATTAGGATATGACAGAACAGTACTAGACCCAAGTTTAAGGTCACTAGGGATTGTCATATAAATGATATCAAAACTTTGGGGTTATAATCATAGAGTATGATGATAATATCAGAGTTAAGTTGGATCATTAAAGGTATGATAGAATGATATTAGAGTTTAGGTTATGATCACTAGAAAATATGATTTAAGTGGTATTTGAGTTTAAGGTTATAATTATTCAAAATTATGATTTAGTGATATTTAAACTTAGGTTATGATCATAAGGAACATGATAGACATAAAACAAAGATCAATATTAGATTTTGAATCAATAGATATTAAGATAAAATTTATGCATAAGTGGCATATTATCTATAATAGAATTGACGAGTTATATCTTGGATTTCAATTAGTAGGGTGGCCTGAATATAAGAAGAGTTGACCATGGAAGGAAGTGGGAGGTATTGATATGTTATGTTGAGTATACTCGATGATTTTGGAATGTTAAACTTATATGATTGAAGATCATGATACTTTTCTAATTTCGATGATAATTATCTGATGCATTATGAATTTTAGATTTATCAAAAGAAAGCTAATTAGGGTATGGTCTAAGAAGAAATTTCATCATATGAGAGAAATATTTTTGAACATTGAACCTATAAGAGGTCATATATGAAACTCAATCTTAGATAAAAAAATATATATATATAATATATACTTGAATTTTATTATGAGAATATGAGATACACATCTTGATGAAATTTTTGGTTACTCAAAATATCATATTCTGAATATGATTCTTTGATCTTTCAAGTTGCATTGAATTTCAAGTCAATAGTTTATTTTTTAAGTGGATCAAAAGTCTTTTGATATTGTTGTTAAATTAAAGAAGAAAATTTATTTTGTCAGAGTATGATATACAGGTTATGATGAAATCTTTAATAATTCGTATTATTATCTTTGGATTAGATTTTTTGTGATTGTTGAAGATGTGAAGTGTATTAATTATTCAAGTCAAAGTTTGAATTTTTAAATTAAATCTAAGACATCTTGCTAGTGTTAAAGTTTGAATGACTTATACAAGGGACAAGATTTTGTATAGATTTATTGATTAATATTAAGAGTTATGATGAAGAGAATTCTATAAGAAATAATCAAGTTGATTCTACTTAAGGATGTTGGCTTGAGTCCTTCTAGTTTGTCAAGTTAGAAGTAATTCTTTTAAAAAGAAAGATTGATTTAGAAATTATCTAGATGATTGTAAGGTAAATCTAAGGTTAACTCCAATCGATTCTAGACATGTCGGATTCTTGAAAGAGTGATGAAACTTATACAATAATTTCAAATATAGGAAGTAGATCAAGATTTAATTTTTATATGCTATACCCAAAGGTAGTAAAGATAAAGAAACTTAAAATTTTGCCCTAAGTTTTATCTGAAATTTGAAGGTTGGATCTATCTTGGATCGATCTAACATATAAGGATATTTTTATCTTTGATATAATTATATAATTTGATAAACCAAGATCAGAGTGCGCAGCAAAAGCATGGTGGGTTAAATTGATTAGAAATATTAATTCTTTGATTCTGAAGATATTATGGAATACATTAGTTGTTAATAAAGAATAATTTTAATCTGATCATAGTCGGATAATTTTTGTTAGTAGGTTGTTTCATTATAGATAATGCCAAAAAATTTTAGATATCTCAAGTTTATTAATAGCTTGATAGTTCTGATATTAGTTCAAATTTAGAATGTCCTGACATAGATCTCATTTTTTTTTTTAAATTTAATATTGTTACTCGAACTGATATAGAAGATTGAGATTTTTCTTAAGATGAGAGTCTATATATAAAATTTGTTAGAATCAAGTGAAGAAAGAAATCGATGATTGTAAAGAGTGCTCGATGTTTGACCTTTATTTATTCTATCAGGTAGTATGAGATAATTATGAATTTCGAGTGAAATGTATTAGACAAATAATGGTAGTATATTAATACAAGTTTAAAATGTTACAGTTCTTCAAAAAGTTGAGAAATCAATAAGAAGGGATGAGTTTGAAATTTTAAATAATTTTGTTATAACAAGATCATGAGAAATAAATAATATATATGATATTATCGTAAGCTTGAGAATGACATGAAGAATGTATACTTTGAAATAGATATCTCAAACGACATAATCTAATTTCGAGGATGAAATTTTTTTAAGGGGGGGAGATTGTAGCAACCCGTTTACTTGGGCCTGTAGCCCAGATGGCCCAACAACACAAAAAAAAAAAAAAAAAAAAACAGAACAGAGAAGGAGGAAGACTCCTAGCCGGAGTCTTCTTCCTTCACGATTTCCGGCAAAATCGGACTCAAAGAGTCCGGCTAGGGTAGGAAACCTCCACTATAAGATCCTCCAACCTTCCTTTAGGAATTTACAACAAAAATTTCGAAGTAAATCAAGGGATTTGAGGGATTTTTCTCAGAGATTTCGTGGTGGTTGATCGGAAGAAAAGAGGTCGCCGGAGCTGTTTTGGCCGCCGGAACAAGGTATTTCCTCTTCTCCTTGTTATTCTCCGGTCACCGGTGTTTTTGGAAGCCGGCGAGGTGCCGGTTGGGCTTCCGGTTCGGGCTCAAACAGGGATACCCTGTTTTTATGATTTTCTTCCTTCTCTGCCGCCGGCAACAAGGAGGGTGACCCTGCCGCCGGCCAGCTTGCATGCTCGGCCGTCGTTGCCGGATCTCCGGCCAAGTCGTCGGAGCCCGAGCCACCCTCTTTTTCCTCCCCTGTTTTGGCCCAACGGAACCCGTGGGAAGAAAAGAAGAAAGGAAGAAGAAGAAGAAAAGAAAAAGAAAAGAAAAAGGAAAAAGAAAAAGAAAAGAAAAAAAAGAAAAGAAAAGAAAAAAAGAGAAGAGAAAAAATAAAAATAAAATAAAAAAATAAAATAAAAAAGAAGAAGAAGGAGAGAATTTTCCTCTCTCTCCTTTCTCTCTTCTTTCTCTCTCTTTCTCTCTCCTCTCTCTACCTTCCTCTCCAATTTCTCTCTCTAGATTCTCTTCTATTTTCTCTCTCTAGATTTTCTCTCTTTTTGTAGATTTTATCTCTCTAGAATCTTTCTACTCTCTCTCTGATTGCATCACAGACCCTAGGATATATTTGAATTAAAAATATGATAAATTTGAGTTGCTCTGAAATTCGTGCAGTAGATCTGATCCCAGTCCGATCCTATTCGAAATTTGTAACACTTGATTCATATTGAGTCACCCTGATAGGACCTCTGATGATCTCGATCATGAGTGCCTCATCGGAAGATACGAAGTTTCTCTCTCTACTTTCTCTCTCTAGAATTTTCTCTCTCTTCATGGATTTTCTCTCTCTAGAAGTCTTATGGATCAGTGGAGGATCCAGATACATAGACAAATCCTAATTTTGGTTAATCCTAAGAGAGATCCTCGATCTGTGTTATTAGGATCGATTATCGTAATTTTCTCCATATATGTGATTTTTATATTGATCAGGGTTATGAAGAGATGATTGTCTGCATATGATATCGAGTGGAATATTTTGTTAAAAAATTCATAAATCAAAAAGAACATTGATTTCTGTGCTTGGATCAGTCACCGGTAAAGGTAAGAATCCCTGTACATGATCACTATTATATATATGCTATTTTACTGTTGGTTTGCATCATTGGTTTTGCATCGTCGGATTTGAGATCGATGAATTTATTATACCTGAGATACTGTTATTTGATTTTGAGCATGAGTATGTTATGTCAATATATATGTATCAGAGATTGATGGCATGATTATATGGATATGACATATCTGAATTGATCATAATGCAAGTCAGAATTGATTGATGAAATCAACACATAATGATTAATGAAAAGAAAGAGATATATGGTATGGACTAGCCTTGTCATGTGGAACAGCCGGCCAGGAGCTATGCCTGGGACAGCCGCCAGGAGCTTATGCCTGGGACAGCCTCTCACGGGCTTTGGTACGTGGGACAGCCGGCCAGGAGCTCATCCTGGGACAGTCTTGAAAGGCTTTTTAAATGGATTCGATCCGGATGATGACTGAGGTATAGACTTGGATAGTCCAGAGCCAGAAGGAAACTGTTAAAAATCATGTGATTATGAAAGGAGAAATGAAAGATAAGACATGAAATAATTGTTGAACAAAAGTATTTTACCTGTTAACATATCATGATGCATCTATTTTGACAAGACAGAAAATTTATGAATGTTTGCATTATTTTGGACATTGAACATGAGATTTTATATTTTATTGCTTATCCTTATTTTCAGACTATATTACTATATCAGTGTGATATGGGAATTCTTACTGGGCTGTAAAGCTCACACCCTTCATCTTTCTTTTCTTCTCAGAGTTACAAGATGTCCATGGTTGGCTATGGTATGGATTTGTGAGTGAGCGGATGCATAGATAGAGTACCATTGATACTTGATCAGAGGATTGAAGGAATGTTAATTGTAATTATACAAAATTTTATGAATTATTGTTGAAATTAATTGTTGTGGATGTTAAGGTTGTAGTGATTTAATTTGGCCTTGCATATTCTTTAGGGCTTGCTCTAAGGAGTGTGCGGCCATCACGTATCCGACCCGGGTGTTGGGTTCGGGGCGTGACAAGTTCTATCTCCAATCAGCCATCTAATCTAAGCCACCACTGTTGGAGTGCGGATACAAATCTCCCTCCAAATGAAAGAGCAGCCACGATCAATCCAAATATGAGATCCTTAGCTCCATACCTCATATCGAGCCCTCATCATCCTACTCCCCAAGCAATCAGGCTGGATGAGAAATCTAGCTGCATGTCTAGCAAGTGTAGCCTCCATCCTAACCATTAAGGACTAGATCCTTAGGCTCCCATCCCATATAGGTTGGTAGACAACCTCCCAGAAAAACAGGTGAAGCCCCTGACCACCCTGTCTATAGTCCTATAGGAAATTCTGGAACTACCACTCTAGACCCCTAAGACAAGAGTAGACCAAGAGGTAGACTAGAATAGAACTCAGGATCGATCTCACGAGGGTATATAGTCCTGCCCATCATGGAGAGGGTGTTGACTTGCTAGCTCTCGAGGCGATTCTAAATCCGCTAGTTCATGGGCCTATAATCGATCCTCCGAAGTCTCTATTTCTTGATGGAGAATCCCAGATAGGTCAAGGTTCTAGTCTGCTTAAGGATCTCTAGCCTTTTTCTAATTGCTCGCTTCACCCGAATCTTCATCTTGGGGCTAAAAATGACCATAGACTTCTATAAATTTATGAGCTGGCTAGAAGTTCGGTGGTAGGCCTTAACTAATCACAAAACACCTCGCATTTCAGACCGAGGCCCGACCAAGGAGCAAGTAGTCATCTATAAAAAGAAAATGCAAGAGTGGCTGAATCTCAAGGCATGCTAGTAGGGCTTCAACTTCGCCTCCTAAGCCACCATCCGAAGAGCACGGGATAGAGCATCAGCACATAAAATAAATAGATAAGGGCGAGAGAACATCTTTAGTGAAGTCTGCCTGCCAAGTGAAAGAAGTCTATTAGGGTGCCTTGATTCAGATGGCAAAGTTCAGAGTCTCTACACAGTCCATAATCCAATCAATCCATCTATCCTGAAAACTGAACTTGTGGAGCATCTGATGTAGAAAGTGCCAGCTCATCTAGTCATAAGCCCACTCTATATCCAGCTTGATTGTCATTAGTCTTTGATGAATGGGGGCACGCTGTAGATCATATATAAACTCCTGAACAAGTAAAACATTATCGATGATACTACTGACAAAAGCATCATATTCCGTGCTAATTAAGCGAAGAACAACCGGTTTCAACTGTCTGACTAGGATCTTAGCACTTACTTTATAAAGAGTAGTGTAAAGGCTCATCGACCTAAAGTCTGCCAAGGCTAATGGATCAAATCTTTTTGGGAGGAGGGTAATCAACGTCTTCTTCCACTCCTTCAGAATACCTCTGAACTCAAAAATCATTTGCACTATCTCAACCACCTCTCCATCGATAATAAGTTAGTATCAATGGAAAAAGAGAGGAAAAAATTCATCCAGCCCGAGACCTTATCCTCTCTAAGAGATCAGAGGGTCTTCGCAGCTCAGCAGATATTGGATGAGTCAGGACCTTATTCTCTTAAATGAAGACGCAGTATACAGGCTGGGACCCCTAGAGGGGGGGCATCCCCACCCAAGAAAGCGGCCCAGCATGATCTGAAGAATTAAAGAATCTGTCCTTGATCTCATCAGTATCCTCCATCACTCTACCATTACTCTCCTTCAGTTGCCTGATGCGACTGATAGATCTTCGGATTATCATCGATCAGTGAAAGAAAATAGTATTCCGATCGTCCTCCCTGATTTATTGCATCCTAGATTTTTACCTCCGTGATGTCTCCTATTGTCTCAATAAAATATGGTGCACAAAGAATTTATATCGAAGCTCCTTCAGATCAAGCTTCTGGAGGCCCCCTCCCGATCTTCGTCTTTTGAAGCTCTCGTAATATCTGCCTCCATTCTCTCAATCCGGGGTTTAATTATCGAGCGCAATTGATATCAATTATTAGTCTTTTTTTATTTTATTAAAAATAATTTAATTTCAAATATTACGACATATTTCTTCAACTATTTTGGTTTATATTTTATTATGAAATAGTCTTAAATCAATAGTATTCTAATAAATTTTTTGATATTTATATTTTTAATTTAAATAAAAATATTACGAAAGATCACGATTAGCATGGATATTAGTTCGTTTCTTGCAATGAAATATTTTATTACATAAAATATTTATATATTGGTAAAATATTTTAAATTTTATTTTTAATTTCAATTAAATTCCAGCGACAACGCGGGTTATACCATTTAAAGCTGCTTCACATAGAAATTATTACGTTTTCTTACCGTATTGCATGCATGCCAGGTGGCTGTAATATCACCATCATCATTGAGTAATCCACTCTTCATCATACGATGCAAACCAAAACCGGGGTTTGACTGGGGTCTCCCAGCCTTCCGCTTGGCTTTGGCCCTTGGCTGAGAAGTCTCGTCCACTTCAATTGGAGACGTGCTTAAGTGGTCCACCGCCAAACCACGCCGGGGCAGGTAATATGGCGACATCAGAGGGATTAACGCGATGCATACCAAACCGCGGTTTGACTGAGGTCTTCCAATTTTCTCGTCTTTTTTTAATTGAACATGACGTTGTATGCAGACAATCTGTGTGAAAACAATCGATCCTCCCTAGTGGTCAAAGAAATCACATTCACATGCACCCAAAAGCGACTTTTCCAATCCGTTGACTGGGTCCCCACCATTTACTTGGTTTTGGCCCTTTTTCTGAGAATCTTGTCCTTTTATAATTGAACGAGACGTTACAAAAAAAATGTCCAGAAAAAATTATTGATAAGTATATTAAAATACCTTCCCTCGCGGAAGACAAATAACTTACATACCCACATGCACCCAAAAGCAACTTTAAATGCTCGGCTCTGGTCCTTGCGTATAAAAATCTATAATTGAAGAAGACCGTGTGTATACAAGTCTTGTGAAAACTCTCTTAAAATATCTTTCCTCTTGAAAGATAAATAAATCACATATTCATTTGCACCGGAAGGGATTTTAAGAGAATTATTTTCTCCCTTTGCTTCAAAAATGCTGCTATTCTGCCATACTTTTGTAGCTGCTTTATAGAAAAATTATTGTGTCCGGTAGGGTCCATTTGATTGGGATGTTTCAGATTATGAAATAATCTAATATTTTTTAACAATTATTTATCTGAAAAATAATTATGAAAGAAATAATTTTTTTTTATATTTGATTGGTGAAAATATTATTTTGAAAAATAATATTAAAAAAATATCATATTTGATTCAAGATAATCCTATATAAGAATATGACAAAATTTATAAATATATCTTTCAATATAGAATAATTTTTAATATCAAAATAGCATTATCATCTCCGATCAATTTTTATATAATGACTATAATCACTTAGCCCTTTACAAAATGCCATCTACATTTTAATTTTTTATAAATTTTTTTATTAAATAAATTTGGAAAGATCTCAAAACAAATTTAAGAATTACATATGTAGTTGTCACGCCTTCGACTTGAGATTTACAAACTAAGGGTTGCGATAACTACCACATATTCATAAAAAACTCTCTCTACAAGCATATAAGACATTTCATCATGCTATTATAAAATAATATTGAAATAATTAGTCAATAAATTAAATCTAAAATTTAATCAATTAAAATCTAACTTTAATATCCCATAAAATTTAATAGCATTCAAAAGATCTTACATCAAATTTAATAAAATTTTTAATCTAAAATAAAAGCATTGTGGTTCTATTTCTAATCACTCTTCCATAAATATTCCCATATAATCTTGATTTTTAAGAACCGTAAAAATAGTAAAATATAGGCTAATAAGCTAGATATCCCAGTAAGCAATAATCACTTCAACTAAATTAAATTAGATAATAAAGTAGATAATTATTTGTAGAAAGTAAGCATATAAAATTTATTAGTTCAAAATTAATATCTATTATGTAGCATTATCAAAACATTATGCATGTCAAATTTAATTTCTTTTTAGAATTTGAGTTTCTTTCAAGAATTCTATTTCTTTTAAATTTTTAAATTTTCATCAACCATGGGCTATGATCATATTATCCCTCTGACAGGGTCATAATACTGCATATTATCTTCTAGTGAGCTACATATCATCTTATAGTATGCTGCGAATCATCTGATAGCAAATTCTTTCGAAATCGTGAATCTACTAGCAGATTGATGCTGGTCTGCTGGTGATATATCGTATATCTTCTTGCAATATAAATTTTCAGGACTAATCAATTATCAACATATTAGTCCCTATTGGTCGGACCCTCCACATAGTCAGGCTGAGGGTTCAACTGTTCAAGTCATTCTCGAGTCAAAATTTTTTTCACAAGTCATGTTTCATATTTTAGTTTGATAGGAATATATATAGTCATGATATCTAAATCAATCAAATATAATGCATAACAAAATCAACATTTTTAATCATGCTTCATCATAATATTTCAAAATAAGATATTTTCATGATAAAATATCATTTATCAGATTCATGCATCATTTCATAAATTATATCAAGAAATATTTTTAATTTGCTAATAAATCTAAAAATGTGAAGTATTACTTACCTCATATACATTTCAATAATTTCACATAATTCTAAATTTTTTTTTCAAAATTTTTAGTTCATAGATCATATTGCAATATTCCATTACCGAACATCTATAGTCCTATACAGAATGAAGTCCCATAATTAGAAAGGATACAAATAATTATGGAAAGATAGATTGATAGATAATTGCATCCAATGGTCTGGATTGGTGTATTTATCTAATTTCATCCTATTAAAATTTAATTAGGACATAGATGATTCAATAGAGATCGAGAATGATCAAATCAATAGTATCTGGCAACAGTCAAGATGAAAATCAGTATGACATTCGATAATCAGAGATCAATTTAATCAAATATTCTTGTTTGATCAAGATTATTAAAGATATAAAGATTCAATAGAGATCAATGAAGATCGGATTTTACAATGTTCAATACAGACTCAAATGGGGTAGATATATCATCCGACTGATAAGATGATTTAGAGTCTATGTATTGGGTCAACTTGGATTCGAAATTACAGGATTGAGCATCCTTCATTGAGTTTATAAATCAAGTGGAGAGATAAATCAGAAGAGAGAGAAATTAATAAGATACAATAAAATTGATCAGATAGCATAGTCCGATATCTTGATAGGTCCGAGCAAGATGATTTTCATCAAATCATGAATAAACTAGTGTACATATGGTACTACAAAAATCATGAAAAAAATAAATCTAGTAGAATCTAGTTTGGCCAATGATGATCATGGATCAGAACCCCTTCATTAGGGTGGTTCAAATATATCATCAGTCTTCTTAAAGATTTAAAAAAATCCTAGAAGAGAAAAATAATCTATAGAGAAACTTTTAGAGAGAGAAATTAGAGAGAAAAAATAGAGAGTAAAGAGAGGGAAGGAAGAGGAGAGAGGGGAGAGAGAGAAAATCTTTTTTTTTTTCATGTTGTTTTTTCTTCTTTTTCTTTCTTTTTATCTTTTTCTTTTTCTTCTTCTTCCTCACATTTGGGTGCAACCGGGGATTCTTGAACCCTGTTCTTTTTCCCCGACTCCAAGGGATTCTTGCTCAGAAAAGGTGACTAGAGGTGCAACCCATGACAGATAGTGACAAATGGTGCCAGTATCCAACAACATGGATAGCTGAAAATAAAATACATTGAATCCAATTTTTTCCAAGAAATCAGTAAATAAATCATGAAAATCTTAGTCTATAATTCAAAAAGAAATTGAAGAGAAGGTTTCTTAAGGGATTTACCTTACTCTTAGGGGCGTCCAGTTTGCAAATTTGCTAGTACAAGAATGCCTAGGTCAAAAATAAGAAGGGAAGAAATGGAGAAGAATATGGAGAGGAAGAGGGATTCGACAATGGGAGGCCATGGAAGGGAGAGAGTCTTTATTTATAAGTGGGCTAATGGTCTTTTTGGCTTTGATTCGATTCCTCTTTGGGATAGGAAGAGATGAGAGTCTTCTTCCTCCTGTTCCTTCTTTTTTCTTTTTCTATCAATGCTTTAAGATTCATACTAAATCTCTTTATGTTGTCGTCTAGTGGCTAGGGGCAGTAGTACTATATTCTCTCCCCATAAAAGAAAAATTATCCCAAAATTTCATATGAAAGATTTATGAATTTTAAGGTTTTACAATTATGATCTCATTCCCAAGTTTCTATGTATTCTCTTTATAGATTTATTTCCATTATTAGATCTTATCATAAGATTATGGTTCCATACCTTATGATTTGATTCTTATTGTACAGAATCTAAATTGAATCCATCTCTTATAAACGAAAAAAATCGACATCTTAATTCAAAAGAAAAATATCAAGTTTCTCTGTCAAAATAGCAACTACTCTTAATTAATCGATTCATTACAAGATTATAAACAAATTTTACTATAGCCTCAATAGATGAACATTTGAAGATAAAAATCTAAGATCGATAAACAATCTCAAATTCTTTCTAATAGATAGAGAAGTATAAGCTTCAATTCTAGAAAAAAGAAATCTATCACTAAATATTTCAAAATGTTCTTAGTATATGGCCATAGTTCACACACTATACAAATCTCAAGGCACATTGGACTTCTTTATTTGTCTGCAATTCAGAAAAATATTTCTAGATGTTTGAAGAGTATGTATGAGGGTATTTTGGTTATTTGAAAGAGCAAGCTAACAGTATTGGCTGGTTCGGGAGTCGAACAATTTGGAATAATTTAGAAATGTGAAGTATTGGTTGAAAGTATTTTAATATTGAGAGAGTATCTTTGGAATATGTTCAAGGTTGAGAAGTTGTTGCTATAATTTCCTACAAAACTGAATTTGTCATGGCGTTCCTGATGAATATCGTGGTGGGATGATCGTTAGTTGCTGAGGGATACGTAGCCTGTCCGAGAGAGTGCAAATGGGTGACATACAGATTGACCTTCATCCATCTTGTCATTTTTTTTTTCTGGTCATAGATACGTAGTAGAAACTAAGAATTAAAAAATTATTAGTTCCACGGATGCATGGAAAAAGGGAAGTGTCTAGGAATCGGCATTGGGATTACCGGGGCAACGAATAAATTAAACAGGTATTCGAATTAGCGAGTGCAAGGAACTGACGGAACAGGCATTATTCAGCGGGTGCAAGGTATAGGCGGCAATCTGGGTGCCTGATTCGTGTGCCTAGGAATTAGGGAATTGAGTAGATGCGAGAGTAAGGGAGACGTGTGGGGCCTGAGATTAGATGAGAAATCTGAAATAGGTCTAATTATTTCTTAGACTAGGTCCAATGGACCACACCAAATCCCATGGTGGATAACACGCCACGTTACCCTTGTATGTCACTAATTTTCGATTTTGCATTATCCAGCGTGCATATACTCTGAGATTTGTCCTGATCCGCTTGGACCTGGTCCATGCAATAACTATTCCCGAATAAGTGGGTTTTCAGGCTGTATAATTCTCTCGGTATCATAAAAGTTTCTTCCAAATTTATTTATGATGTGAAAAAAAAAAAAAAAAACACAACACTATAGGGTACTATATAATTATAAATGATCATCATCAAAAGATGGATAACTATTAAATAAATCAGTCCACGAATACATGCCATATCATACATTGTGCATGTTATTGACGGTTGTCCATCTTATAGCAGCTATTTAGTGGTGCATAGCAGTCTATAGTGTGCAGACTATACTGTAGAAAATTTTGATTGTAAAAGAAAAAGATAGATGACTTATTTTCCATCTATTTATATTGAGTTTTTCTTTTAAAAAAAACCTAGAACCTCAGGTAAAAGATGAGGTACCCCATTTTTTTTATTTTTTATTTTTTACATCAGTCCTTAAATCAAGATCAAAGAATGATTCAGAAATTCCAAGATAACGAAAATATTTCTTTAAAAGAAAAACTTATAAACTTATACAATGAAATTCTCTTTTTTTCCTATCATGTCAAAGTTTTTATTTCTTTTCTTCCTATAATATGCATTGTAATTAAGGCGTGGACCTATTCCCTTTGGATGACAAATTAAGTACATGTTACTTATGTATTTAGCTGTGGGCGTTCTTCCTACTATTGTCTTTTCTCTGTGTTCAGTTATGGATTGTCTTAAACAGGACGTTCTCTATATATTATATGGGGTCTTTGCTCTATGTTCAATTGTGGGTTCATTTTTGTTGATGGATTTTCTGAGTATCGTAAATTGTCTGTATACACCCTTTTTTGTGCTTGTTTCTTATATTTTGCCTTTATTCTCTATTCTACCAAAAAATAGGACATGCGACATGTAACTTCCTTTAACCAAAATATTTTCATGTAGTGATTTTTATTTCCTTTTCATCTCATAGCGCTGGCCTAGGTTTTGTTTCATCTGTCACGTGATTGGAATTAGTGCCCAGTTCAAAACGAAAATCTGCTCCACGAGCAATCACGTAAATTGTGGATGGACGCCAAATAGCAGTCAAATTAATGTGATAGCTAGGCACAATTCCAATGGTTTTTGGTCTAATCGCATGTCTCCTACACCATAATTTGTTTATCTTGAGTCTAAGTAAACCGTTTAGCCTAAACAGGATTTAGCTCGGTGCTCAAAGTGTCTCATTAGCATCAAGAAAGAGTTATGATTTGCTATAAAGACTCTACTGTCTGCTCCAAGATGTACCATTCCTTCTCTGATTGTGATTGATCGTTGGTACCAAAAGAATATACGCATACTGATACCTCATTTGGGATATACCAGCTGAGTTACCGGTACCAATATGGCAAGCTTTAGCGTAGTTTTAACTCTTTCTCAAAACCCGGTAAAGTTGTGACCTCTGCTTTTTCCCTTTTTTTTTTTTGGTTAAAGACCTCTGCTTTGTAGAATGAAGTAGAAAAAAGAACTTTTCTTATCCTTTCTACTTATGAGAGAGCAAAGAGAACAAATTAACATTCTTTGCGGCCTCCATAAAATCTTTTCTTATAATAAAGATAGAAAATTTACATGTGAAAAATAAAATAATTAAGATATTGTTCTTAATGAAATATACAAGCCATTCATTGGGCATCTATTAGCCGTGCATTCTGACAAGTGTTTCTTCCAATAGTTTCAATTTTTACTCACCTCGAGCAGGGGTAATAGAAAAAAGATAGCAATGAGCGACGATATTCGAAGCCAATGGAACAATGACTCCAGCTTCAACTCAGTAAAGTCTAAATTGGAGTTGGGGGTGCTCCGGCAAGATCCTCCGACGCTCAAGTCAGTACTCTGCTCAACAGAAATGGAGTACTCGAATGGAATTTTAGCAAGTTTTGAGATAGAGTTTAGAGCTTAGAGAAGAACGTATCTGGGTGGGTCTCTTTTATAGACGGAAGAGCGTAACCGCTTGACAGCGACGTCCGTAACTGCCTGGTAGTGGGCCGTTCAGGGCCACATGGAGTTTGTTATGGAGAGTGGAGTGGTGTCCATTATCGCGACTTGTCAGAGAGTGATGGGGCCACGTAGAATTGTTACAGAGAGTGGAGTGGTGTCCGTTGTCGCGACTTGTCAGAGAATGGTGGGGCCACGTGGAGTTTGTTACAGAGGGCAGAGTGGGGTGTGTCCGTTGTCGTGACTTGCCAGAGAGTTCGGACTGGACGGCTGAAGCTCAGCTGGGATGTCTGATGGAGTGGAATGGCTCTCTGTCTCAGCAATCTAAGAGAAGCTCGGATATTTTCGAGATTGCTGACGAGTCCACTGTTGTAGGGTTCCTTGAGCGCTGATGCTGCAGTGGAAGTCATCTGCTGTAGAAGCTCGACGGAGACTTCCTATTGGAGAAGTCGGCAGGAGTCTGATTACTAGAGAAGTCCGTCTGAAATTTATCTGATGTAGAAGCTCATCTGAAGACTGTCCGCTGGAGAGGTCTGAGTTCACGAAGAATCCGCAGAAGGTCGATCGATAGTAGAGTTCGGAAGGCATTGTGGAGTTCGTCCGCTGGAGGATCTTGAGGACATTGTGGGAGGTTGACCGCTGGAGGAGTTTGAAATTCAATTCTATTGTAGAAGTTCGGACGGAGTCCGGTTCTTGTAGGGGTCGAAAGGAGGCCGCTTACTGTAGAAGTCCGGATGAAGATGATTGCCGTAGAAGCTCGGATGGAGACTTCTTATTGTAGAAGCTCGGATGAAGTCTGCTTGCAATAGAAGTTTGGAGTAGAGATCGACTGGTGGAGCCGTCCGTTGTAGAAGTTCGTTTGGGATCCATCCCTGTAGAAGTTCGGACAGAGTCCGGCTTTTGTAGGAGCTCGGATGAAATTCAGAAGGTGGTCGACCACCGTAGAAATTTGGATGGAGTCTGGTTACTGTAGAAGTCCTGCTGCTGGAGAAGCTCGATCATTGACGAAGTTCGAAAGAATTCAGAGTAAAGTCGATCATGACTGGAAGAGGTCTGAAGAGATTCGGAGAGTAGTCGATCACTGTAGAAATCGACTGATAGTGAAGTCCAAAGAGCATTTGGAGCAGTCCGGTAGATGAACGGAGGAGCTCATTATTGGATAAGTCCGGATGGCACGATAGGAGTTCGTCCGTTGGAGGAATCTGAGGACACTATGGAAGGTCGACTGCTGGGGGAGTTCGATGGTATTATGGAAGCTCGACAGTCGGGGAGTTCAGAAAGATGCCGCACAAGGTCGGAAGCTGGAAGAGTCTTGGAAGGGTCGGCCTCTACGAACTTCGGCTGGGGTTATTTTATACCCAACACCAGTCCTCCTACTTTCGAATTCGGATTCGAATGAAGAAGTACAGAGAAATTTTCACAATCGAAGTTGCCTCCCTCGATTTTCGTACTCGATTGTTTCCAGATATTTTGGCGTTTGGCGCGCTGTGCTGGAGTCTTTTCAAATCGAGGCGATCCGAAAAGATTTTTTTCGAATTTTCTGCTGGAGCATTGCTCTAGGTACGGCATAATAATGATTCTGTCAGTTGTCAGCCGCCTTCAGCGCCTGCCATGATGAGTGGGACATGCGCGGTTGTAGATCGGCCAGAGGAGATCTGCAATCATTATTGCGCCGGACCCCGTTGCCTATTTAAACCCGCCCCCCTCCTTCAGGGAGTTTCACTTTGCCTGAGAGTTTCTTTCGGTCCTCCTTCTTTCCGAGAGTTTCGTCCTCCTCCAGCATGCCCTGTCGCCTTAGGCTTCTTTGGGTTGACCCCCATCTCTGCATCTCTACATCTCTCAGACCAGCTTAGGTTAGTTTCAGAACCCTCCCTTTTTTTTCTTGCTATTCTTTCATTTTTTTTCTTTGCATTCGCCTGTTCGATTTTTCGCGAGCCTTGTTTCTTATTTTTTTCAATTTTTTCAAATTTTTTTAGGATTTTCACTTGATTCAAAATGTCCTCCAAACTTCCTCCTCTGCAGTTCTAGGAGTTCGTTCGTTCCAGCCCCCAAAATCTGGTTCTGTAGATGAACTTCGTCCGATTTTGTACCAGACACATTCCTCAGCCTCTGTTCCGGACGAACTCTCACTGATTAGGATTCAGTATGGGGTTCCTCCGAAGTACGAGCTGGAGCTTTCCGGACCGATGGCCGGCTAGCGCCCCTCCCCGGCTCTTTCTGTTTATACCAAAGGCTTTCTCGGTCGGGCTTCGACTTCGCTTCCACCTTTTGTTATTGCTCTTTTTCTTTCTTAAACATTTCTTTAGTTTCTGTAGCGCCGAACTCCTTTAGATTTCTGATAGGATTTCTTTCCTCTGTAGTTTAGCTGAAGTTCGGCCAACCTTTCTTTGTTTTAGAAATTTCTATACCTTAAGCGTCACCTTCGGAAAGGATGGTGGTACTTCTCCTCCCAGTTCGTAGAAAGGGGTTGCTGAAAGGCGCTCCCTCTTCTATCCACAATGGAAGGAGAGGTACTTCTACGTCCGATGCCCGACCTTGGAGCTGGGGTTGCCCCTGGGGCTCCCTGAGGGATTCCGTCACCAGGCTTCTAGCCTGAGACAGGACGACCTTGAAGCCTCCAATAAACTCGAGGCTTATCCAGCTCCTCTCCTCTCTGACCTCCTGAAGGAGCAACTTATTTAACGTCGGCCTAAGCCCTCTCAACCCTGTCGGTATTTTTTTTTTTTTTGTCATTCGCTGCTTCCCCTTTCTTCTTGTTTTTTTCTAAGCTGTGCTGATCTTCTTTCATTGCAGATATGGATGCAGACGCAGCTCGATGCTGGCCAAGGGTCTCAAGACCCATAAAAGGAAAGGCACCGCATCCTGGGGCGGCGAAAAGGGCAAGGGTAGAAGAGACGAGCTCGACCGCGCCTGTCCAGGCGGCCATTGCCATCGACGCCCCCTCCGACGTCGAGCTCGCAGTCCTCCGGCCTCTTCAAGAAGCCCCCGACCGAGGTTTCCACTCCAGAGGCTCGTCCCGAGGAGGCGCTGGGCCGAAAGGAGGAGGAGGAAGAAGACGTTGGCCCGCAAGAGCCGCAGCAGCAGGGCTGCCATCGAGGGGGCCACAGCTCGAAGAAGATCCGGGAGAATCCCTTCAACAATAGGATTTAATAAAGAGATTGGTCGACGGGTGCATCCTGCCCGAGGTCGTCCACAGGATCGTCCATGCCGATCCTGAGCAGCGGGTCTGGGACTCTCTGGGGTCTTTTCTCGAGGTAGGTCAATTTAGTTCTTTCTTCTTCTCGCTTCTTTACTTAGCTTATTCTTAGCTTTTATATTGACTCCTAGCCGCTCTTGCAGATTGGACACCAGCTCATCGCCAACATCGAGGTGATGAACAACGCAAGAAGGAAGCGGCCCAGGCGGAGGAAGGTCGCCTGGCCGAGGCCGCCCGCCTCAAGGAGAAGATCGCCGAAGTCGCGAGTCTCCAAGAGGCGCTGCAGAAGGAGGGACAAACCTCGGTAGATCTGAGGGCCGCCTTGGAGGAGGAAAGAAAGAAGGCGGAGGCTGAGGTCTCGAGCTGAAGGGCAGATCCCGACCCTGGTCTCGGAGGCAATGGTCCGAGCAGTGGAGGTTCAAAACCTCCTCCGAGATGAGGATTTGAAGGTCCAGTTCGGCCAGGCTGCCTTCATCAAGGGCTTCGAGCTTGCCAGAGAGGTGGTCGGGAAAGTTTTTTCGAACTGGACCTCGGCTTCCTGGATGAGGCGTCCGACGATGAAGCTGGACCTTCCTGAAGCGCTGCTTGGTCTCCTCCAGTCGGACTTCGACTGCCGCGGCTGCTGACGACCTTCGGGGGCACGCAGCTCCCACTTCTGCCCCAGAGGTCCGAAAACCTCTAATTTTGTATTTTTTTTTTTGTGCGACTTTTCTTCGTTTCTTGTACTTAAGATATTTAATCAATGAAATCGGATTCTTCTTTACAGAGAGCCTTTTTCTTACTCTACATCCTTTTTCTTCTCTTTTTTTTTTTGCACTGATTTGTGTTGTGACCTCTTGTTCCCAACAACAGTGCCCTGCCGAAGCTCTTCCCCTACCACAGGGGATTCCTTTGAAGTCGATGATCCAGATCAGAAGGAAGTTCGTCACCTAACGAAGAAATCAAAGAAGTTGGATGACGAACTTCTCCACTGAGGAAGAGCCATTCGAAAGCCACTGCGGAGGTTACTCCTTCGGGACCTCCACAAAAAGGCTTCATGGACTACAGAAGAAGGCTGACTTCGTGAAGGAGCTTGAGGAACTCGAAAATGCACCAGCAATCGATCTTGGACTCAGGCTTCCAAGATCAGCTCCCTTGAGGTCGAGCTGGCGGCTGCACGGAGAAGATCGGCCAGTTGGAAGGGAGCTCATGCTGGCTCACAACTCAGGCCGACCACGATCGGGACTGGTCGAAGAAATTTCTGACCTCCAGAAGCAGCTACAGGATGTCGAGGCGAACTACAACGCCTACCGAGTCGGCTGGTGCGGGCAAGTAGAGACTACCGAAGGAGGCTCAAGAGCGACCATGAGGTTGCCCGCCTTCAAGCAGTTGTCTGAGAGAGCCCAGGCATTTCGGTACAAGGCTCCGACGAGCTCCGCTCCTTGAGGGGGACCATGGAAGAACTGTCCATGGCCCTTGGGCAGGAGAAGGCCGAACTGCAGTGGCTAAAATTCAGCTGGCCTACGAGCAGCAGGCGGTCAAGGATGCCGAGGAGGAGTTGAAGTTCTGAGGAAGAGGCTTGAGAGTCGGAGGCGAAAGCCGCGGTTCCACCAAATGTACCGAAAGATGCTTTAAGAAAGAAGAAACTGGAAGAAGTTGAAAACTTAAAGCAATCCCTGACAATGGCTGAAATCGAGAGTCCAAAATCTGAAGAAGCCAAGCTTTCTTAGAGCTTTTTTACCTTTTATTCTATGATTCTTTTCTTTTCTGATGTTTTCTCTTTTTTTTTTTTGGCCTTCAAAGTTTTGTAATGCATCTTTACTAATGAAAATAAAAGAATTTCTCATCACCTTGTATAATATTGCTCTGAGTTGTTGTTTACCAAACTTCTCTTATCTTTTACTTGTTCGATGTCGACGTTTGTTAGAAGGTTCCTGATCATCGCTGTATTGACTCGCCCTTTTTGTTCATGACAAAGGTCTTTCGAGGCCATTCGAGTTTAACGCTTCCGAGTTCGAGCTTGGGGTCCGAACTTTCGTTACTTTGAGGAAGTCATTTTCTCTGCTAGTGTTGGGTCCCCCTTAGAGATGAAGATTTTTGACAAGGGTTTTCTTCTCATTGAGACGAGGTCCCTGAGTCTTGATGTAGTTCGTTTTTTTCCTTATCTTTGGTGTAGCTCGTCGTTTTTTCTTTTCTCTCCCCTTTTTTATGTTTGGGCGAGGGTTTTCCTCTGCTCCTAACGGGATTGTAGGGTGTAGAGGAGCTGTGAGGGGTTTTCCCTCATCCGGTCTCAAACAACCAGATCTTCATTGTGTCAGACGAGGTTCTCCTCCTGTTCCGACACAATCAATTTCAGCTCATGTTAAGATGAGGTTTTTTTCTGTTTCTAACAGGCTGTGGGGCACATAAGGGCCGTTGCAAGGGCCTCTCCCCATCGATCTCTAATATCGACCTTTGACTTGCTCATGTTAGGATGAGGTTCTCCTCCTGTTCCTACATGGCTGTGGGGCGCATAAGGGCCATTACAAGGGCCTCTCCCCCCAGTCTGATCTCTAAATAATCAGATCTTCGACCTTGCTCATGTTAGGATGAGGTTCTCCTCTGTTCCTAACATGACTGTGGGGAGCGCTTAAGGGCTGTTGCAAGGGCCTCTCCCCCCATCCGGTCTCTAAATAATCGGGCCTTCGACCTTGCTCATGTTAGATGAGGTTCTCCTTCTGTCCTAACATGGCTGGGGGGGCATGAGGACCGTTGTAAGGGTCTCTCCCTCCATCCAGTCCTAAATAATCGAGCCTTCGACTTGCTCATGTTAGGATGAGGTTCTCTCCTGTTCTTAACATGGCTGCGGGGGTGCATAAGGCCGTTGTAAGGGTCTCTCCCCCATCCGGTCTCTAAATAATCAGGCCTTCGTTTGTGTCAGATGAGGTTCTCCTCTTGTTCCTGACACACTTAATTTCGATTGTCTGAAGGAGCTACTCCTTGTCGTTATAAGCTCATGCCAAAAGAAAAGATATGCAAATATGAAACTTTTATTTAAGGCAAAGTTATCGGTAATACATTCGTAGATTTTTCGAATTCCATGATCGCGGAAAGTCTGCTCCTCGAGCTCTTTTATATAGTATGTTCCGGGCCAGACTACCTCCTTGACTTCATACGGGCCTTCCAGTTCAGGGCGAGTTTTCCTTGGTTTTGAAGTTGTGAAACAGCGGCTCGCCAAAGTACTAAGTCCCCATCTGAAGGCTTTGCTCTTGACCCGGGAGTTGTAGTAGCGAGCTGCTTCTGCTTGTAGCTGCCATCCGAACTTGAGTTGTCTCTGCTTTTCTTCTAACAAGTCGAGGTTGGCCTTAAGATCCTGTGATTTGCACTGCTCGTCGAATGCCACGACTCGCATCGAGGAAGCTTGAGTTCGATCGGGATCATGGCTTCTGTTCCGAAGGCTAAGGCAAAGGGGTCTCCCCTGTGGGCAGTCTTTGGATAGTTCGGTATGCCCATAACACATAATAAAGCTCATCTGCCAAGTTTCTTTGCTTTTCAAGTATCGCTTGATTCCTTGCAACAGAGTCCTGTTAGTCACCTCGACTTTGCCATTTGCCTGCGGATGAGCTACTGACGTGAAGTTATGGGAGATATTTAAGTCCTCACAAAATTCAGCAAACCTTGCTCAAGCAAATTGTCGCCCATTATCATAATGAGAGTTCTGGTAAGCCAAACCTACAGATGATGACTTCCAGACGAAGTCCTGCACTTTTGCTTCTATGATTTTGCCAAAGTTTGACTTCGACCCACTTGATGAAGTAGTCAATTGCCACCAGGAGGAACTTTCGCTGTCCAGATGTCATGGGAAAAGATCCGAGGATATCCATCCCCATTGTGCAAACGGCTATGGGGCACTCAAGGGTGTAAGTTTGGAGGCAGGTTATCTTTGGATATTCGTATATCTCTGACACCGATCACACTTTCTGACATATTTGATGGAGTCATGGTATATTGTAGGCCAGTATAACCTTGTCGGAGCAGTTTGTGGGATAAAGATCTGGCCCCCAGGTGACTTCTACAGACTCCTTCATGTACTCCCATAAGGCGAAATCGGCTTCAGAAGGTCGGAGATATTTCAAGAGGGGCAAAGAGTACAACCTCTTGTACAGCTTGCCTTCATAAAGGATGTATCGGGAGGCCTGGTTCCTAAGCTTCCGAGCTTCTTTTGCATCATGAGGAAGAACCCCGTCTTTGAGGTATGCAACCAGCGGGTCAATCCAGCTGGGTTCATGGCTGATCTCCATTGCAAGCTGTGATTCTTCCGTACTTGGGCACTTCAGAAATTCGAAGAAGACTTCCTTGGGTACTTCAGTCGGAGCCAGTATAGCCAACTTGGAGAGAAGGTCAGTCCTGATATTTTCTACTCTTGAAATCTGCTTGATGTCAAAGCTGCCGAAGGCAGGGATGATCTCTTTTACCTTTTCGAGATACTTGGCCATACTATCCTTTCGAGCTTCATAGTTTTCACTGACTTGTCCCACTACCAATTGGGAGTCACTGTAGACTTGGAGCCGATCTACTTCTAACTCTTTGGCGATCCTCAGTCCTGCAATCAGAGCTTCGTATTCTGTCCGTTATTTGTCGCAGAAAATTCGAAGCGTAGTGTGTACTCCGTGATAATTTCTTCCAATTGACCAAGATCAGGCCCGCACCTGTGCCTGACATGTTGGAGGAACCGTCCAGTAGAGGGCTCAAAAACCATCAGGGAGATCTGTTCTTTCTTCAAGGGAGTTTGGCTGGAGCCCTGGGTTGTCAGCTTCACCTCGTTCAAGTTGGCCTCTTCCAGAATAGTACATTCCACTATGAAGTCTGCTAATATCTGGGCTTTTATCGTCAGTCGAGGTCGATAGTTGATATCGAATTTTGTGAGCTCGACTGCCCATTTCGCTATCCTTTGGAAGCATCCGCTCGATGCAGAACCACCTTAATCGGCTGGTCAGTGAGTAGTGTTATGGTGTGCCCTTGAAAGTAAGGTCGGAACCTTCGAGCTACAATCAACAAGGCGTAAGTTAGTTTCTCTAACTTAGTATACATGTTTCGGTGTCTCTCAATACTCGACTTATGTAGTAGATCGGCCGTTGAATTTTTGCTTCTTCCTTAACCAGAACTACTGCGAGAGCCACAGGGAGATCGCCAGGTACAGGAATAACTCCTCTCTGGGTTCGAGCTTTGCAATAGCAGAGGTGAGCCGAGGTAGTTCTTTAATTCTTCGAATGCTTGCTGACATTCAGCGGTCCAACAGAAGTTCTTCGACTGCTTGAGAGTCTGAAAGAAAGATAGGCACAGTTGGCCGACCTTGAGACGAAGTGATTCAGAGCTGCTACTCTCCCAGTAAGGCGTTGAACTTCCTTTATTGACTTCGGGGCGGTCATTTCCTGGATGGCATGAATCTTTTCGGATTTGCTTCGATCCCGACCCCGATACCATAAAGCCCAAGAATTTCTCTGAGTTACTCCAAAAGGCACTTGGCTGGGTTCAGCTTCATCTTATATTTTGGAGGGCGCTGAAGGTCTCCTCAAGGTCGGGACGTGGTTCATTGAGGATTTGCTTTTTACTAGCATGTCGTCCACGTAGACCTCCATGTTGCAGCCGATCTGCTCTTTGAAGATTTGTTCACCAGCCGTTGATAGGTCGCCCCTGCATTTTTGAGGCCAAAAGGCATGATCCTGTAACAATAAAGACACGGTCAGTAATAAAAGCAGTTTTTTCTTCATCCTCTGGTGCCATCCTGATTTGATTGTAGCCAAAAATACATCCATGAAAGTGAGAAGCTCGTGGCCCGAGGTTGATCCACTAATTGATCAATTCTGGACAGAGGTAACTGTCTTTGGACAGGCTTTGTTTAGCTTTTTGAAGTCTATACACATCTCCACTTGCCGTTCCCTTCTTGACGAGAACCACATTGGAGACCCAGTTCGGGTAGTTGACTTCTCTGATGAACCCAACTTTCAGGAGTTTATCAACTTCTCAGTTATTGCTTTCTGCCTTTTCAGTGCATGACTCAATTTTTTTCTTTCATCGGTCGATGTTTGGGATCAATAGCTAGACGGTGTTCATGACTTCCGCATCAATCCCGGCATGTCCGTCAGAACCCAAGCGAAAACATCCGCATTCTTTTGTAAAAATTGATGAGCTGTGTCCGTACCTCTTCTCTCAAGTTGGAGCCGATCTTCACACATGTCCTCATTCCCATCATTCAAAGGAATTGAGACAAATTTTCAATCGGCTCACCCTGTTTTTCAGCAAGGTTGTCGCGGGTGTCTAATCCATCAACCGGACAGGGGTCAGACTGACCATTTTTTTGTAGGGCTATGTTATAGCAGTGTCTCACCAGGACTTGATCTCCTCTGACCTCTCCGACCTCTTGGCTAGTAGAAAATTTCAATTTCAAATAGTAGGTCGACACCACAGCTTAGAGGGCGTTGAGGTCAGGTCGGTCAAGTATTGCGTTGTAGGCAGACGGCGCCCTTACTACCAGAAAATTCACTTGCACTCTAGATTGTTTCGGATACCGACCTGCAACTATAGTTAAAGTTATTACTCCTTCCACGGCACAGCATCGCCAGTGAATCCTACCAACGGAGAGCTTATCGGCCTTAATCGACCATCCAGAATAGATATTTTTGAGAATGCATCATAAAACAAGAATGCGGCGTACATCATAGTCAGCAATATTTAAAGAAACTACAACCGCATCATTATGGGGGAATTGAATCTCCTTGGCATCTTCTTCAGTAAAGGTTATAGATTCTTCAGTCCTCTGCCGCTTGGGCGGTCCGGCCGATCTACTGGCTACTCCCCGTCGGGTCCTCCAGAGATGGTGTTGATGATCCCAATTGGAGGTCGATCTCCAGGCTGTTCTTCCTCCTTGGCAGCTCTAGTTTTGGTAGGGCCCTCGATCGATCTTCCCTATCCTCAGGCCGACGTTGGATGAATCTGTCGAGTCGACCTCGTCTGATGAGCTCCTCAATTTTGTCTTGGAGCTGAATACACTCCTCCGTGTCGTGGCCGTGGTCATGATGATAGAGGTAGAACTTGTTAGGGTTGCGCTTCTGGGGTGTGTGCGCATCCTTTCCAGTCTTGACAGCTGCTCCCTGACCTCCATCAACACTTGGACTTTTGGAGTATTGAGAGGGGCGTAGCTGTGGAATCTTCCTGGGGGAGAGTTCTGTCGAACTCTGCGGTTTGGGCTCCTCTGCCTACGAGCTCGGAGAGGAGTGCGGACACGCTTGTGTCCGGGAGGAGTTCGAGAATGTGACCGAGCTTCACTCGGCCCTTTTTCAGCTGCGGCTTACTGGAGTCACCCGCCTGCCACTCCTTCGTGGCCTCCTCGTCCTTCAGCTTGAAGGCTTTCTCTACTCGGGCATATCCTTCGGCCTGAGCCAGCAAATCAGCGAAGTCACTGGGATATTTCTTTTCCAGGAAAAATAGAAGATCATTCTTTTGAAGACCGCTCTTCAGGACGGCCATTGCAACTGATTGGTCCAAGTTCCGGACCTCCAATACGGCGGCGTTAAAATGGTTGACGTAAGTTCGGATGGATTCTTCCTCCTTTTGCTTGATGTTGATGAGGGACTTCGAACCTCTCCGGGGACGCCGGCTACTGACGAAATGAGCAGCGAACTGGTGGCTCATCTGATCAAAGGAGAAGATAGTACCCGACTTCAGTGTCGAGTACCAGTTTCTTACTGCTCCTTCAAGGTAGATGGAAAAGCTCGGCACAGGATGGCGTCTGGTGCGCCATGGAGCAGCATCATTGTCCAGAAGACCTCCAGATGGTCAACCGGATCCGAGGTCCCGTCGTAGCTCTCAAATTGGAGAAGCTTGAAGTTCGGCGGGATCGGTTCCTGCATAATCATTTGAGAGAAAGGAGGGTCAGTACAGATATCCTCACCATAAGTAGGGGGAGCGTGGCGGAGCTCTTCGATCTACCAGTTCATCTCCTGGAACCTTTGATCCAAGAGATCCTCTCGACTGTGGGTCTCGAGGGTCTTCTGGCAGAACAGAGGTAGGGACCTTCCGGGGGTGGAATCGTGATCAGACAGAGGGCTCTCCACCCTCTGCTTTCCTTTTTCGGGGAAGATAGGGTGACTGGCCCAAGTGGGCCGCCCGATCACCAGATTTTGAAACTCCGGCGATGCTCTTCCAGCCGCACAGATGTCTGCGGCTGCTGCTGCATGGCCTGCACTGCTTCGGTGAGGCCCTTGACCTGCTGAACCAGCAGGTCGAACTGCTCCATGCCGACTGTCGTTGCCGGAGGAGGAGCCTGAAAAACTGGCGACGAGGCCGGAGCTTGCGGTTCTCGCTGAGATCTAGCCACGGAAGCCGTAGATCGCCTGGTGGTTGCCTTTCGGGGAGGCATCAGGTGGGGATCTGACAGGAGAAGAAGAAGAAGATGTTGAAGAAGATGATCGAAGACAGTCCCGTTGAGTACTCCTTTAAGAACAAAGGTCCTGCGAAGACACAGACCCTTCCTCTAGCGCCAATTCTATTGGTGCAGAATTCCACCAACACCGGAGAAGCTGGAGTCGAAGGGATCGCGGCCGCCGTCGGGACCTGCAAGGAAAGTCTATACCGAAGTTGGGGGTGCTCCGGCAATACCCTCCGACGCTCAAATCAGTACTCTGCTTCAACAGAATGGAGCACTCGAATGGGATTTTAGTAGAGTTTCGAGATAGAGTTTAGAGCTTAGAGAAGAACGTATCTGGGAGGGTCTCTTTTATAGATGGGGGAGTGTAACCGCTTGACAGCGACGTCCGTAACTGTCTGGTAGTGGGCCGTTCAGAGCCACGTGGAGTTTGTTACGGAGAGTGGAATTGTGTCCATTATTGCGACTTGCCAGAGAGTGGTGGGGCCACGTGGAATCTGCTACAGAGAGTGGAGTGGTGTCCGTTGTCGTGACTTGCCAAAGAATGGTGGGGCCACGTGGAGAAGTACGAAGTGAAGGAACACAAGACCTTGTTTTTTTATAATAATTAAAACAATGATCATAAAACAATCCTTTTATCACCGTAACCACCCGAGTTACAGTACAAGAGATTGCAAACTTGTATGGGAATGGATGAGAGGAATCCCATGAGATACAGCCCAAATGATTGGCTACATAAGAGGCTAATGAATCAACAGCTGGTCGCCTCAAAGAATACAAATGTTGAACTAATCCTCTAAATATCAGAGAGAAGAGGGTGAGCACCAACAATCAAGATCACCTGGTTGGTTATCCAACTGATTGCAGTCCTCCAGTCCTCTTCCTGGGCAACGATGCTTGCTCTCAGCATGGTAATGGCATACACAAGACCTTCTCGTGCCCCTCTTAGCTTTGCCAATAGGATCGTGATGTGATACAAATAAGAATAGCCCGCTGCTACCAAGGATATATGAGTTGGAATTTTGAATTACAAAGTCTGCTGCATCTCTATTTAAAGTGTATGTTGTGAGAGTATAGTGTTGTGTATGGCAAATATGCTTTAGCCAAAGGCAATCTAATGCTTGAGGTGCATAGATATGGTGCCGAAAGTAAGAGTGTCAGTGGCAATTTAGGACTTCAGTATCGAAGGCAGGCCGCCCATTCCATGAAATTTGGCTTTCAGAACCCATTTAGATGGAGAAAGTGATTTTCAAGCTTGCAGGCAGTATACATTTGCTTGGCTCATAAGCAAATTCGAGCTTGCAAGTAAATTCACTGGCGCCCGCACTGCACAGGAGCTTGTCTTGAAGCAAATTCCGGGACTACAGATTATGATGAAACCTTTGTTCCGATTGCTAATAATGACCAAAGTATTCTGTCCATATCGTAGGGTTGATGGTTATAAAGAAGGATCTGAAGACAAATTATTGTTAATTAGGCTAAGAAGAAAGGTGGCAAACCACTGGAGGGTTGATGCTGCCGTTGTTGGGCATTGTAGAGCTGGATTAAGGAGGCGTAACACAGGCAAGACGAGAAGGCGATTTGAGCGAGTCATTCATTGAGGGTCTCAGGAATTTGGCATCAATTCCGTTCCTCAAGCTAATGCTGAAGAGCAAGTGGAGAACGTGAGATGGATCCCATGTCTTAATGAGACAGATCAAATGGACTAGACCACCCCACAGACCAACCAATGAAGTAGGAACTATCGGCTCGGGACAACGGCACCTGCAACTCCTAACCCAATCCAGGATTAAACGGACCAAGTAGATTTTGTTTTTTTATTTTTGGAATTCTAAGCCACATATGATTGGGCCAAAACTCCAACGCGCTTCAACGTTGAAGCTCATGCCTGACCCAAGGACCGCGTGGTTGAGCCCAAGCCTAATTTGTTCTGGACTAAGACAATATTAGCAGTCTGTAGGCATATCTAAAATGCAAGTGCTACTTTATTTTGCTAATTTTGTTTAATTTTCTCAGGAGAAGTATGAGGTGAAGGCAAACAAGACCTAGGGCTTTATTATTATTGTTACTGGTCGAAGAACCGCACGTTGCGCAGGGTCGGATATATGAAAATAATTTTTTTTAGGTCTGATCAGATTGAAAAAGAATTATATCTAAATAATAAAATAATATTTATTTAAATTTTTAGGATCATTTCATATTTTCAACTATCTATATAAATAGGTTTTAATTGTAAGAATGTAATAATATTATATATTAATAATATAATTTAATGTGAAGATGTGTTTTTTTTCAATGACACAATAAAACTCATTTGAGAAACTAAGTTGGCAATACTCCAATACTTTTTCACAGAATATTGTTTGAGAATAGATTCTCTATAGTATTTAAAATATACCGCAGGATGCTGTATATGTTTCGGAGACGTCCATCAAAAAATGGATGGTCACGCATGCTTATGCGCGCGCTTCAAAATATTAAAAAAATAAGAATAGATAAATCTTAAAAATATTTAAACAGTTAGATAAACATCATATAATCACTCATCTTTTAATGGATGTCTCCGAAGTATGCACAGCACTCTGCAATACTTTTTGAGTACCGCAGAAGATTCCATTCCATATTGTTATATATATATATATATATATACGCGCGCGCGCGTGCACGAGCGTGCGCAAGCGCGCGATTAGGACAACTATTATCAAACAATCCCACTATAAATGCAACCATCCTAATTAGAGTGCAAAATATCACAAGCTTGTGTGGGAATAGATGAGAGGAGTCCCATGGTATACAACCCAAAATGATTTGTTGCGTAGGAGGCCACTGAACAGTTGGTCCCTCAAAGAGTACAAATGTTGAACTGATCCTCCAAATATCACAGAGAAGTGGATGAGCACCATCGATCTTAGTCTTCCAGAAGAACAACGGCCATTGCTCTCGGTACGGTAGTGGCGTAGACAAGACCTTCGCATGCCTCTCTTGACTTTGCTAGTAGGATGAATTGAGTGGGGAAGTACCTTTCTTCCTCCACATTCCGCCGAAAGAAAAAATTTGCCAATGGGATAGTGATGTAAAACAAAAAGAAACAAAATTAAACAGAAATAAAATTAAACAATCCCGATTTTTACATTCGGAAATCCTATACCTAAACCTCCACTGCTAAACCCTCTTAAACTCCACGTCTCCTCCCTTCTCTTCTCCTCCTTTCCAACACCAATCGCTGCTGAACATCATTTCCTTCCAATTCCAATGCTGTCACGACGCTCTCCGGGTCTGCACGGCCGAAATGGGAGAAATTCAGGACGAATTGAGCTTAACTTTTGTGCTTTTGGTCTTCCTGCAAAATTATGTCATGGAACAACGGACGGTAAAGGTCTGGGGTGTAAATGGGCAGGTTGGGAATCCATGTAAGGGCTAACGGTCTAAGACGGTAAAGATGTTCACAAGTATTTCCTCGATAAGCGGCCCAAAGCTGCCGGGAGACAGCACACCCCGGCACAGCGGCCTCCGGCTCCGGAAGAGGCCTCATGACCTCGTCTGGTGGAGTCCTGGAATTTTAAGGCATCCTCCATTGCTCGTTGCTAATCTAGAAGTAGTCTTGACTCCTCACTTGGTGAGCAAGTCACCTGCGATAGCTATTTGTTGAAGTCCAATTTCTCGTTGAGGAACCTCGATGGTAGAACTTCCATGCTTCATGATCCTTGAATGCAGCATGTCACCTCCACTTTCTAGTTTTAGGGGAACGCTTGGTATTAATAGATGGTTCGGATATCCAGTGACCACTTCCCATGAGCTCGTCGAGGCTGACAACTTCAATTTTAGTTCTTTGATTTCAATAATGACAAGTAAGCCATTTTGTTTGTTTTATTTTTTATGTTTTATTTTCGTAGTTCTTATTTTGCTGCATAGATTTGTTTTTCAGCTACAAAGAATATCCACGGTACTCCTTCCTGTATGTACTTTTTTTTTTTTTTGATAAATCTGAATTTATTAGACCAATCCTGTAAAAACTATTCGTGTGAGTTAGAAAATAAAATATACAAAAATAATCTGAAAAATCTCCAATGAAGTAATCCAAAAAATAGTTTCCGTATGATTAAAAATATATGTCACTATCCAATTAACTACACTATTACCTATTCAATATACATATTTAATCTCATAAAAGAGAAGAGAAGCAATCATCCTCCAACAATCTATTAACGATGGATGGGGACTAGCTTCCCTGGTAAACTAAGTGGAAAACCATAGAACTACAGTCATTAATTCACCTTCAGGAATAACAATTATCGCCTTCAGAATCCGGCAGGTACTTTAATAAATAGTAAATGAAAATCTCATGTCATTTTTATTCTTGTCCTTAAAAAGAAATTTCATTTTTTATGCTTGTAGATGACTTCGAATTGGAATGAAGAATTGAGGGAACTCCAATTTGATCCAATAGTTGGACAGATCCTAAATTTCGTTTCTCTTTCTACGAGAAAGGGATAACCATCCACGCTAAAAGGGGTTGTGAGCATTGGGTCAAGCCCCAATTCACATCGTACGGCTTTGAGAGTTCCATATAGTTGTTGAGACTCCTAGTGCTCTATTTTTTTTTTTTGGTGAATGAAATTAGAATGTTACAAGATAGGGAACCTGACATTGGGTCCTTTGTTTGATTGTCTTTAAACAGCTGGCCCATACACAACTTTTATATTTATTATGAAAAACATTATCTCCAAATGTCTTGTTGGCGCTCATTTTATTCTCAGGACAGCACCGACCGGTATACATATATATGAGCTCAATTTCTTTTGTTTTTGTAATCGTGTGTTTGATGCAAGTCATTGTTTTCCTCTCGCCCGCCCAACAAAAGAAGAAGAAGAAGAAGAAAAAACATATCTCATGTCTTCTTTTGGTAATTAAATAAGAAATTTACTTCAGTATCATTTTTATTGTTAATAGTTTTTTAATAAATTTAATTGTTACTATTCAAATAAAAAGAGTCAAAAGAAAATTCAAATATTAACTGACTTAAAAAAAAAGCAAAAGAAAAAGCAAGGAAACCTATCCTTATCTTGGCATGCCCCTGCTCACACCATCTTTACATCGTCCGAGCTAGTTGATGATATTATTTATTTATTTACTAACAACTGATTTTTTCGGTATGAAAGGCAAAGTAATTCATAATCTCTTCAAAACATGAAAGCTGACAACTAGTTGAAATGAAGTCCCGTTAACAACTAGCATTTATTATCCAAATAAACAAATTTTATTATTAAGATTTGTGTTTAGAAAAATATCTAGAGGTTTTATATGTAAATTGAAGAAAGAGTACGCCTCATGTATGATCATACATATCCATGGAGAACATAATAGTGCAGCGATTGAATTGCATCCTTCGTTGCCAACCATATATGTCGGATCGGTGATACGAGGGATATTGGTTTTGTTATTGTGAAGGTTTGGGACATACTTCTGATTGATGCTAAAGGATGTATTTATCAAAGAAGAAGAAGAAGAAGAAGAATGTGCATATTAATCAAGCAGCAATTTGATAAAAAAGCAAAAAAGTGCACATGCTTAAAAAATAAATCTCGCTGTGTCCATGTGTGCCTGTACGCATGGGGAGTGCATGTAAGAAATTAAACCTTGTGATTCACTCTAGCATTCCAATTAACCATAAGGAGAGAAATGTTCATTTTATATGGCCGACCTTACCCAGTCACACCAAAGTTGTTAGGAGTTTAATTAATTACCAGCTCGAACTGCAGGCCTTCATCCATCTTTTCAGCAGCAGCCAGGTCGAGAGGGGTGAATCCATCATGATTGATAATGTTGGGGGATACGTTTTTATCCCGCAGAAGAAAATGCACGCTGCCTCGTTACCATTTATAACAGCCGTAATGGCGTATTTCCATTGTTATCTTGGTCATTCAATAGCTTCTTGAGATCCGGTCTCTTAGAGATAATTTTCTTGACCACATCTAAAAAACTTTGCACGTTGGAAAGCAGCATGAAGAAAATTCCTTCCCCTTCCGTCTAATAATCCATCTGTATCCGGGCACTGTCTTAATTAAAAGCTGATCAACTACGTATGCAAATGCTGCCCATCATAGCTGCAATGTGTATGGGAAAGAAGCCATCGGCATCTGATATGTAGGCTGTAGCGGGATCACCATTACGAGCTACAAAATGAAGAGGAATTCTCCTCGAGAAATCAGCACTTTTGACGATTAGCATTGACTTCCACAGCAATGTGCCTTGCATAATTTCTATCACATAAGTATTGTGAAAGGTATCATGAGTATCCATGTGTTTTAGGATGCTAATGGTGCATTTACAAATTAAAAGATAGAGCATTATATTCCATGCATATGTTTGATTTGTAATCAATTATCCATGTACTAAGATATTTAGTCAAATGGTTAATCGTGAGCAAACACTAAAAAAAAAAAAACCAAAGTTTTTTTTTGAACAGGAACCTATATAAGGTGACCATTTAGCCTAGTTAGCATTCGATCACTACAGTGAAAATGGTCATTAACGATGCTATTAAGGTTATTTTACGACACTAATAAGCGTCGCCAATAACCTTTACGACGCTTCAAAAAGCGTCACCAAAGCGTCCCCTATGTAAGAGTGGAGACGAAAAGCGCCGACGCTTTTTAAAAGCGTCGTTATTTTTTAACGACGCTTTAAAGCGTCGTAAAATTAAATTATAACGATGCTAATAAGCGTCGTTAAATTTGTTTTAACGACGCTTTAAAGCGTCGTTAATGACTCCGCGTCCTCCACTCTACCAAGACGCTTTTCGAAGCGTCGGCTTTTTTGTCTTTAACGACGCTTATAAGCGTCGTTAAAATTATTTTAACGACACTTATAAGCGTCGTTAAAAGTTTTAATAGAAAAAAAAAATACAGGTTTTATATACAAAAAAAAAATACATACATTCCTGTACAAAATTATATCAATTATTCTAACATAAACCTGTACAATCACCACCATTCACACCTGTACAATCACCACCATTCACACCAAAAGCAAACTTAAATAGCAAATTTAACCAAACCAAAAGATATTATTTTATATAAATAAAAATAAAGTACTAATCGTCCATTACAATCAAGAGTAATATAAATAAATATAAGAATATAATAAAAATAAAATAATATCAATCCGCAGGCGGATGGTCGTCGTTGTCTCCATGTGACGTGCCGCTGTCTCGACGGGTGCCTGATGTGCCAGGATCCTACAAGAAACATATCAAAAGCATGATTTGCATATCTATAAATAAAAATATATAAACTATTAAATTAATACAAAAATATATATTTAATAATATGTGTTTACCTGAGATGGACCATACATCTCTAATAAAGATGTAAGCCGATCAATCTGTCCCCTCATGGCCTGCATCTCGGCACGGCTCTGTCGCATCTCCTCCATCTCAGCGGCACGACTCTGTCTAATCTCCTGTATCTCCGCCTCGAGTCTGCGAACGCATGAATCCTGAGCATCTGCTGCAGCATGCTGCGTATATCTACTAACCTCAGATAACTGAGTGGGGGTGACTCCTACTCCATAACCCCTCACTCGGCCGTAGCGCTCTGGTCCCATCAACTCTGTGAACACCTCAGCCTTGATACGGCTCTGCTGCGTAGATGCTGCGGACTCGTCGTCACGCTCCGCAATGAGAGATGTAGCCCTCTCCTGTATTTATTTTGAAAACAAGAGTTATACATTAATAGCTAACAAAATTAAATTTAAATCATTGCAAAAAATAGAATATTAATAATGCCGTACATATAAATCTCTTGACTCATCTCGAACAAAAGTACCATCCTGATGAGTATGAGTCATCCGGTAAAACTCCACTTGTCCGGGTTCCCTCCCATGCTCATCCACCTACACAAATAATTTCAATTTTAAGTAAACAGTTATAATAATTTAAAAAAATATATGAGTATCATGATACAGACATGGTCCACGATACATAATGATATTAGTTATATAAATATTTTAACATAAAAATTAAAAGTTAATTATGAAAGTTTAAGGAACATACAAACTCCTGTCGGAGTCGTGCATAACTCTTCGACCCCGATGTATGAGGAACAGACTGAGCTGCTTATGCAGCTCTACCAATAGCAGAATAAGTCTGTAAAATAAAGTAAAGAACTTGTTATATGTATAATATATAATAAAAATTAATATTTTTATAAAATATTTAGAAAAAAAAGATAATGAGCAGATAATATACCTGTGCCCTCTCGGAGAACCAATAATGAACCAACTCCATCCACTGATGAGGGGGTACATCAGGAGGACAATTCCTAGCAACCTTCTCCTCTGTCATACCCTGTCTCATATAGTCCTTCTTCAATTGTGCTCTATATTCTTTCCATTTGCGGTTGAGAGACTTCATTACAAAATCATGAGTGGATGGAGGGAGAACAAACTTGCTCTATAAAAAAAAAAAGTTAAATGAAATAAATTATATAGGTGATTAACAATTAATATACACTATGAACATCAATTCATTACCTCTATAACTTGGAGGAGCTCAACTTTGCACGTTGGAAGCATGTCATTCCATTTTGCATAGCCCAACGGACATAGCTGAGGCCTCCGAGCAACAGTCCCCAAAAATGAAGTCAATAAGTAGGCAACTTTCTTAATTGGCTGACCTAGCTGATTGCACTCCACAACAATTCTCTCGCCCTCACGCATCTGCCACACATCTCGTACTACTGTGGGTCCGCGTCTGGGGCGTACTCTCCCGGATCCGTCTGCAAAAAATACATACAAGTAACTATATCATAAATATACATAAAATAAAATAAAAATAAAATTACATGAAAGACAATATATACCCTGCACGTGTATCTCATCATCTGACTGATGAACAGGAGGATCGTGCTGTGCTGATGATGAAGGACAGGGCTCAGAATGCTGTGCAGCTGAACTGGCCTCAGGCTGCTGTGCTGAAGAAGACATACCGGCCTCTGTCTGTGAAAACTGAAACTGCACACCAGCATATCGTCCCCTGCGACGCATGATGTCACCTAGCATTTATATAAATAAAAGGTAGAATCAGTTAATATATGGAGTAAAATAACATAATAATTAATGCAAAATATATACATCATAAATAATTATTACCAGTAACAATCAAGCAGTAGTATTTTCTTCAAATTCGGTTCTAACCAACGTCGTCGTAGCATTTAAATCATCAGCTGGCACAAAATTGTAAGGCATACATTGTGTATAAGTGTCATCGTCATCATCCTCCACTTGGTTTCCCATATCATATAAGTCTCTAGGTTTTGTTTTGATGACAGTAAACCAATCTTTATCTTTTGCGTCTTGTACATAAAATACTTGTCGAGCTTGAGATGAAAAATGAATGGGTCATCCTTCAATAACACACCAGTGTGTATCAACCTTGAAAAATTTACAAGTGTAAATCCATTTGCATCTTGTTTCAAACCTCTTGGTGAGTTTATGTCTATCCAATCACATCTAAACAGTACTACTTTAAATTTTTCATAATAATCCAACTCATAGATATCTTTAAATGCACCATAATAGGATTTTCCATCCGTTTCCACCATAACACCGCTATTCTGTGTTTTTCTAAATTTCTTCCGTTCTCTAGTATGAAATTTAAAGCTATTAATTATAAAACCGTTATATCTATTCACAATCTTGTTAGGTCCTCGAGCAAGAGCTATTAGTTCATCTGAATTATTTGTCTCCATCATCTTTGATACCTAAAAAAAAATGATATGACGAAGTGCTGTTGAGTTATCTGATATTAAATATGTATCAAAAATTAATGTATCCCATAATTAAATGTAAATCATACCTGATTCGATAGCCACATAGGGACTAACTCGACCAACCATCACTGTTCAATCCTTGCATTAGGATGAATGTTATGATTGGCTTGTCTCTGATAAATTAAAAATTCACTGCATAAAATATAAATATATCATTTAGAACATTATATCTAATATAAAATTTAAATTTTGATGTCATTCTTTAAATATACTAACCTGCGATGGTCAGATATTATGTCACTATGAAGTAACACATAACGATGTGCTTGTGCTAAAGATTTTTGATCAAGTACAATACTTTCAGCTCTTCCCAAGAATTTTTCAGCAGTTAAGAACTTATACAGTTCTGCATTCTTCACAAAGTCATTATGCCGTTGAGGTCGACTAAAAATAGTCTCTACACCTTGAAGATATCTTGAACAAAATGTCAAACATTCATCCGCAATATATGCTTCAGCAATCGAGCCTTCGGGATAGGCTCTATTTCGCACATAATCTTTAAGACGCACAAGATACCTTCAAGAATTAAATATTTATTAAAATATCAGTATGCTGTTGTTTCTAATAAAATTATCAAAAGATTTAAAGTTTGCAATAATACCTCTCAATAGGATACATCCATCTATAATATATCGGTCCACCAACTTTAACTTCTGAAGCTAGGTGAATGAGCAGATGTACCATAATAGTGAAAAATCTAGGAGGAAAAATCTTTTTCATCTGGCAAAGTGTAATTGCAATATCGAATTCTAACTGATCAAGTTCCCGAGGATCAATAACTTTGGAATATAATGCCTTAAAGAATGACGATAATCAAAGTATAATTGTAACAACTTGTTTCGGCAATGACGATCTTAAAGCTATTAGAAAAATATCTTGCATCAATATGTGACCATCATGACTTTTAAGATTTGAAAGTTTTCGATCCTTTAGATGCACACATCGTGAAATATTTGATGCATATCCATCAGGTACCTTGATACTTTTCAAAACTCTCAAAAATTATCCTTTTCTCGAGCAGACATTGTGTAACATGCAGGAGGCACATAAATTCTATCATTAGCAAGCATTTTAGGATGAAGTTCCTGTCGGATACCCATTTCTTTTAAATCAAGACGTGCCTTCATGTTATCTTTGCTCTTTCCATCAAGGTTTAAAAATATTCCAAGTAAATTATCGCAAACATTCTTCTCTATATGCATGACATCAAGATTGTGCCGAATAAGATTATGTTTCCAATAACGTAAGTCAAAAAAGATACTTCATTTTTTCCATAAATGTTTACTGGGCTGTTGTGTAGATGCTATCTGTGTGTCTTCTTCATTTTTATCTTCGAAATAATTGTCTGGATCTTGAAACACCTTTGCATCTATAGTACTGATACTGACTTCCTCTGGTAACCCTTCATGCACTGAGCTTTCAACATCATCCCTTCCTCTTTTTTTAGAGGACTTTGAGTGCATACCATAGCTATAATTGATGCCATCCATTTGTCTATGAACATCAGTTCCAGAAGGTGGAATAGGGGCACATCTCAATTCTATAGTACCATCAAATAAATCTTTCTGAAATCGAAACGGATGATTTGCTTCCAACCATCGACGATGTCCCATGTAACAAAATTTACCTCCATGTTTTAACCAAATTGAATGTGTTGAATCTCCACAACAAGGACATGCGACCCGTCCCTTTGTACTCCAACCAGATAAATTGGCATATGCTGGAAAATCATTAATAGTCCATAACAAAGCTGTCCGTAGTTTAAATATTTGGCCGTTGGAAGCATCAAATGCATCAACACCCTCCCACAACTGTTTCAATTCCTCTATTAAAGGCTGTAGGAAAATATCAATATCATTGCCTGGACTCTTATCTCCTGGAATAACCATTGACAAGATAAGTGATGATTGTTTCATGCACATCCACGGTGGCAAATTGTAAGGTATCAAAATGACTGGCCAAGTGCTGTAGATAGAACTCAGGGTCCGAAATGGATTGAAGCCATCAGAAGCTAAGCCAAACCTAACACTGTGAACATCAGAGGCAAAATCAGGATGCCTATCATCAAATGCTTTCCATTGAAGACTATCTGCTGGATGTCTCAACATTCCATCCTTTGTACGTCCTTCATCATGCCATCTCATTGATGAAGCTGTTTTTGATGATGCATAAATCCTTTTCAATCTAGGTATAAGAGGAAAGTAACGCAATACCTTGGCCGATTTTTTTTTACTCCGCGTTGCATCCAATTCATTCAGTACATCGTCTCGATCTTCTTTTTGTGTTATCCATCTTGAAGATCCACATACATTGCATGACTCTTGATTAGCGTTTTCACCCCGATATAACATACAATCTTTTGGACAACTATGAATCTTTTCGTATCCAAGATCCAATTCCTTTACTACTTTTTTGGCTTCATAATACGATGGTGGTAAACGAGTGCTTTCTGGAAATGCATCCTTTAATAACTTGAGCAGCATGGTAAAACTCTTTCCAAACCATCCATTCAAATATTTTATATGAAATAAATGTACAAGAAAAAAAATCTTAGAAAATTTCGTACAACCCGGATATAATTCTTCGTCTGCATCTTTCATTAAGGTGTGATAACGAGCTGTCTCATCATTAGATGTATGTATAGGCTCCTCAACATGCATACGTTCCGTATGCGTACATCCATCAAACATCCCAACTGTTTCTTGTATACTACTGGATTCTCTTAAATTTTGAACACCAAATCCAAAAGCATCTGTGATCAAACCCCTTATATCATCATCTCTTGCAGAATTGTCTTGTAGGCCAGTGGATCCAAAATCAGTCAGGGATTGGTTACATGATGATGGCAACATAGATTCTCCATGAAAAATTCAGTCGGTATAACCTCTTAAAAAACCATTCCATACCAAATGTTCTTCAACATTTTGTGGATCTAAAGAAGAACTATTTACACATTTCTGACATGGACATAAAATCTTTCCATTCAAACTACTTTTCTCCATACCAAATTTAATGAAGTCATGAACTCCATCTAAATATTCTTTACTATTCCTTGGTTTATTTATCCAACTTTTGTCCATTGTAGGATAAAAATGACCGAACTTGTAATTTATCTAAAAATAAAAAAAATTATACAATCTATATTAATGCAATGAGTCAAAAATATCAGTCATTTCATAAAATCTAAAAAAATAACAGCTAGATAAAGTTTACATAGTAAATACTTGCTATCATCAACTAATAGGTAAAGAAGGTCCTATCCCATTCAGAAAATGTATTAATTCTATAGGTCAATTACAGAAATCAAATGATATGCAACAAGAGCCGAAAAAATTTTCGGCAGCATTTCCTCTTAGTTCTTCCGTATAGGAAGAACAAAAGGAAAATACCATTCGAAATTTGTTTCGAACCCTCAGCATACCATTTGATTATGGTAATAACCTATAGAATTACTCACATTTTCCAAACTGTCCATACTGGACAATCAATTGATCAATGTACATAATTCTTTTATCCGTACAAAAATAAATAAATGTACGGATACAATAGAATATGTACATTAATCAAAAGATGGGTCTATGTTTCTATGCAATGCAATTTTTTTTAAAATTAATTCATAATTAACATTGCCTGGCATGAAATTCACAACCATCACAAAAACACCCATGAAAATCTACTTAGCATGGATTTTAAAATTAAAATCCATGCTAAGTACTTTTTTTTTTTCAAAATGAACAGCATGGAACAGCTGCCTACCTAGCAGAAGAGTATTGTAGCTATAACGAGTATCTATGTTACCTTTAAGAGAAATCATTACATAGGAAATGTGGAATCTGCTAATATAACATTTTATAATAAACTTAAGATTACTACAATGATGTATTGTTCATGTTATTAAGAAAACATGCCAAATGTAAACTTTAATTTAACTCTTTTAGCGTCGTATAAATAAATATATTTTAATAGTTTCATATCAAGAAAGAGTTAGTGCATTGATGAAGTTTCATGATCATAATTTTTTTTAAAAAAAATATGAAACTAAAATTAACATGAACAAAGAATGCAATTTATTGGTTAGATTGCATTTTGGAGTCTTTACTTTGTCAAGAGAAACAAACCAATCGATTTTTTTCGCTATTATATAAATAAGGGTACTTGAATGGTCTTATATTAAGAAAAGTTTAGTGCATCCATGAAGTTTTAATATCATGCTTCATTTAAAAAAAAATATGTGAACTAAATATGCCATAATATTAACATAAAAATATCTAATAATTGATTAAATTGTTACTTAACTTTCTATTCTCGATAGACACCATATAAAAAATTTACTGTATAGAATGGATTCCAAACAAAGTCATTTATCCTCTTGATATGATATTTTAAAGTAAAACTTTTGGTTCAAAATGCACAATAACAAGGCATAGATTAGATAAAGAACAATTTTAATCCAATTAATTGGACTTAAACATACAGTTAGTCTCTTATTCAATTGATAAGCAGAGATTGATAGCTAACTTTATGTTCAAAATTCCATAAGAGCAGTTCATTTAGATTAACCTATCCTTCTTAGATGGTCATGTTGCCGTTTGTTATAATTTATTCAATCAATTTTTCTCCTACAATAAAAGGACTTCATGGGTTTGACATCCTGCTTTATCATTTCATGTGCTATGGAACAGGGGTGACAATTTTATCTATATTTTTTTAAAAAAATATATAATAAAAATTATATGATTATAAAATTATATTATGATATTTTTTTATAGTATTTTATTATGAAGGACGTTTGAAGATATTACATATATCATATTTTTATATATTTTATTATTTTTTAAAAAATAATATAATATATATATTTTTCTCTTTCTCCTTCTGTCCGTGCTTTCTCCGTGCCCATCCCACCCCCCCACGCCACACGGGCTCCTCCACCGTGCCCCCCGACCCCCGGCCCCGGCCACCCGCCAACCGCGGCTCCTCCGCCCTCTTCCCCCGACCCGTCGCCTGTGCCTCTGCGCTCCCGATCCGACCCACACCACCACCCGACGGGCTGCGGCTTCTCCGCGCCACCGCGGCCCACCTCCCCCCACGATCCTCAGCTTCTCTGCGCCACCACGCCCCGCCGGAGCCACCGCCCACCTACCCCCCCGGCAGCCCACCCCCTCCTATGGCCCGCGGTTTCTCCACGGCACCAACTCCCCACCTACTCGCCCCCCCCCCCCTCACATTACCAAGAAGATACTGCTTACAAATTTGAGGAAAAAGAAATGAGATCCTAACAAGAACAAGCCATATGCAAGAAAGCCAGCAACTCAAAAGCTTAAATGACGAAGAAAAAAAGGGAGGAGAAGGACCAACCTCGGAGGAGAGGTACTCGAGGACGGCAGCGAGGAAGACCGGAGCGCACCGGTGGCAGAGATGGGGTCGGCGGAGGAAAGGATGGAAAGGGGCAGCGGTAGATAGATTAGGGCACGGGAGGTTGGGATATTAAACGAACCTAACGACGTTTTTTAGCGTCGTTAAATAGTGGAGTAAAAAAGCATCGGCATTTTCTTTATTTAACGACGCTTTTGCTAAAAGCGTCGGCGTTGACAATGCTATAATTTTACGATGCTTTTAAGCGTCGTTAAACGACGATGCTTTTTAAAAATGTTGGCAGGTCAGCGCAACTTGCCGACGCTTTCCAAAAGCGTCGGCAAAAAATAGTCGCTAAACACCCTTTTCGTTGTAGTGGATCCTCTCCCCAGTAGAATTTCTAGTAGTATGGAAGCAGCGGGATGTGGAAAATTATGCAGGGGATAAATTAAACTAGATTGTCCTTTTCTTTCTATATGAATTAAACTAGATTATACTCTTATGTAATCTAGATTGCCAAGTGTCTATCATATGGCATATGGCCTAAAATCGACTTCCTATCATGGGATGACACGTGACAAGAACTTTTGAAAATATTTGAATTCGGGGTGGTTACACTCAAGTTAAGGGATCTAAAGAGGAAGGATAATTCTTGCTGAGAAAGAAGGGGGCTATGGCTCCTAAGAATGGTTATAGCTCATTAGGAAAGATAGTTATGATATATCCCTTGATGTCCGTCTTCGATTGTACAATTCCATACTCCCTCGCCTGTATAAGTAGCGCCAAAAGACCCCAAAAGAAAAAGCTCTCACAGCTTAGAACTCCCACGATGATGGGCTCCTAAGTCCTTATCCATCATTCTTCTTTCCTTTCTTGCAGTTTAGTTTAGCAAGTCATTGAGCTACAAAGGCCAAAGTAAGAAGGCCTAGGTGAGAAAGCAAAACTGAGGCCAAGGTGGGTAACCCGAGGCCAAGATGAACACCAAGGCCAAGATCAAGATAAATTAGCCCGAGGCTCAGATGCGAAGACGGCTCAGGCCAAAACAAAGGTAAACAGTTGAGATCAACATGAGAAGGCTGAGGTTGGGGTGCGAAAAACAAGATTGAGGTGAGAAGCCTAAGGCCGAGCGACTGAGTTAAGGAGTTTGAGGCCAAGCTTCCAAAGCACAGCTCATAAAGGCCAAGCTCGTAAGGCCAGAAGGCCAACGAGAATCATAAGGTAGGCTTGGGAAAGTTGATCCAAAAATACCAAGATGAGAAAGTTGAGGTGAAAAGGCCAAGATGAGAAGACCAATCTAAAATGGCTGAGGTGAGAAGGCTAAAACGAGAAAGCCGAAGTAAGAAGGCCGACATGAGAAGACCGAAGTGAAAAGGTGGAGGGTAGAAGGCTAATCAAAAGAAGTAATATTTTATACTATTCTAATATTTTTTCTTTCCTAACATTGTTTTCAAATCTTTCATGACATAAGCATAGGAGGGACCAACTAGAGCCAATCCAGCAAATATTTCTCTTCTTTTTTTGTGCATATCAATATCTCTTCGTGGATTGACTAGTGTCCTCCAGGCCACTATTGTTGGGCAAGATTTTAACATCAACAATATTTTATGATGCAGTCTGCTAAGGTAGTTTGTAATTTATTCTTTTTTATTCTTTTCAAATAGTATGTAGTTGTAATATCTTAATATTTTTGAATGAACATATCATGGTTATTATCTTGCAATCAAAAATATTAGGAAAAGACTAATTAATTTCAAGGATAAGATAAATATTTTAAAAATTTGATCATGCTTTTTTTTCCCCTTATCAGCACTAAACTTTTCCTTATTATAGAATGGAGTAGTTTTCTAGGACACAAAATATATTACAAAAATCTAACGCATTTGTTCAAGTTAACTTATTGAGCATCTAAATATAGCCTCATTTATTTCTGTACACCTATTTTTCAGAAATATCTACTACTCTATCTCTTCTAATGAAATGATGGGAAACTTAAAAAAATATTTGACTAAAAAAGGCTTGCTTAATTCCCAATATTGGTGTTTTGAAGGGGAGGCGAAAGCCAGCCAAATTTACAGAGGGAGAAGTATTTACATTAGAAGAGGTTACAAGAAAAGGACATATGATTATGCGAAGGCGGGCAAGAGGAATTAGCCTATAAGGAGGAAATCTTTTTGATGTAAGAGGAAGAAGGAAAGAACTTCTTCCAATTTATTTAAAAGGAACAAAGAATACACTGTTTAGAAGAGGGAGCAAGAAAGGAAAAGCAGAGTAATACAAGAATAAAGTTTAAATTCTATTTAGAGACTAGCAATTTATTCTTTCTAATCGCTCTGTAGCAAAGTTCAATGAAGACAGAGGATTGAGGTATCTTACCTAGCTAGGGGCCCACCCAAAAAATTTGATGTTGTTGCCACCACCTAATCTGAAAGTTGTACAAATCCAAAGTCAAAGAAGATTCTGAGTAACATCATTCCAAAAGGAGATTGCTTACTAAAATGTATCTTGCCCTAAAGCCCAGTTTCTTTCTTTTATGGAGAAATTCTTTGTGCACTGCATGCAGTGCCCGAACTCATGCACAACGCATGGTGATTGGCTCACATGTGGGGCCGGGCAGTAGGGCAAGAAAAAAAATTATTTTTTTGCCAGCCCCATGCATGAGCCAATCACCGCATGCAGTGTGCGTGTTTGCGCATTACGTACCGTGCACCAAGAATTTTTCTTCTTTTATGATATGCTGAATTGATTAGGTCCCTCCATCCACTAGTTGACGCTGTTTTTAACCATTTTCATGCCCATCTCATTGCGCACATTTGACCAGCTCACTAGACAATGAAATCTGTTGACCTTGACGAGGGGAAATGTTTCCAAGACACTACTTAAGCAGCAACACAATTGAAGATGATCTTTTGGTCCCCATATGATCTGTTTTTTTGACTGTAACAAGGAGAAGGCAGAGCGCCCCCCCGGATTTTATTAATAGAAGTATATGTAGAAGAAGAAAGGAGAGAAAGTTAAAAACGAAGAAGAACGTAAACAGAACATTGCCTAAGGGATCAATTCCCAAGTATCAGGCCTAACCCAGCAACAAAGCACTCTAAGGTCGGCACCCGAACAACACCACTCATGAGGTTAGCACAAAAAAAGAAAGAAAAGCAGCCTTGTGAAATTATAGAACCAGCGACTTGATTTTAGACCAGAGCAACTCATGGTCAGCAACCTGTTTCCCTGAGCACCACACCTTCCAACCCTGAAAACAGTGAAAGGCCTTCTGAAGCACCAAGAAAACAGACCTCCGTTTGTTGAGGAATAAATGGTAATTTCTCTCACGCCAAACCTCCCAACACACCACCGCCAAAAGCATATCTCTAGCCCTTCTCACTAGCTTACTCTTGTTTGTTTTCTTCCATCCAGTGCACAAATCAGCAAAAGAAGATGGCCTCCTGGAAATCTTCAGTTGCAGCGTGATAGTACTCCAAAGGCTTCGGGCACAGCGACATCTGAACATGATCTTTTGACTTATGTGATCTTTTGAATTGGGTTTTAGACATTTTTAATTCTTGTGGTTCTTAGTTAGTGAACACATATTAGTGATGCAGACGTCATAGCGACCAGAAACTGGCTGACTGAGGTAATGGAGGAAGCTCATATGCCAGATGAGCCGCACATCAAACTGGATGCAAATAGTTCAGCCTCGTGTACTTCAGCTCGTTATTTGGGTCGCCAACCACGAAGATAGTACCTGATTTGAGATGTCCTAATAAGAGATATTCTGATCCAAGATATCATGATCCGAGGTATCCTGATAGCAGCTGATTCCTACAGGGTTCGGATATTGTCGAGCTAGAACAGCTATAACTTTATTATTCGATATCAGAATCCTTAAGTTGACCCCATTCCGAAAATCTCTTCTTGAGCTCTACAAGGCTGGCTGCTTCACCACTACTATGAATTTTGAAGCTAATTCAATCGTTTAACAGGCCTATAGGAATATGCAAGAGTCCTAGTCCGATATGAAGTCTGCTTTTGATTTATTTCATATTTTGTTTCCTTTCGAATTTCTTCTTTTAGTTAACTTAGGACTTTTACACTATAAATAAAGCCCTTGGCCATCACTGTAATTAGTTTTATTTGGAGATTATTGAGTTAAAACTTGTGAGAAGAGAGCTTTTTTTCCCCCATCTTTCATTATTTCGTGCGTCTTCCATCCTCCTTCCCCAACGATAGCTGCACTATAGACCACGTTAGTTGATATCAGAGCCCTTTAGATCTATGAGTGTTGATTCTTTCCTGTAGTTCTGATGGTGGGTGGTGGTCACAAAAAAAACTAACTTGCGAGTCAAGCAGCAACCTATGAAGAAATCATGCAATAAAAATGGGACCTGATATTTGAGTGCAAAGATTTGAGGAGATAAGTGGCAAATCTGACTGCATGTCTTACGTAGTTAGAAATTTGAGATGCAACATCCAAGATGGAACCTGATGATCATAGATCTGATGGATAGTTTTTAGACTATGCCGGTGAGAAGATCACAATGACATGTTCGAACAATCAACCCGTTGGTTCAACTCTATTAGAGTAGATTTATCTAAGTATTCAAATAGTCTACAAATGGAGGTGTTTCTCGATTGGCTGGACCAGATCGAATGCATCTTTGAATATAAAGAGGTTCCTGACAACAAAAAGGTAAAACTTGTCACCCTTAAATTAATTGGTCGTGCTTCTATTTGGTGGCAGCAATTGAAGGAAATCCAAGAGCACAGAGGCAAACTGAAAATTCAAAACTGGGAGAAGATGAAGAAGGCATTGAGGAAACAATTCCTACCGTTCAACTACATCCAAACCTTGTATTAGCGCTTGCAGAATCTTCGGTAAGGCCCCAAATTTGTAGATGAGTACACAGATGAGTTCTATCAGTTGGTGGCACAAAACGATCTAATAGAAAGTAAGGAGTACATGGTCGTGCAATATCTTAGAGGTGTACGACAGCAGATCCAAGATGCCCTGAGGCTTCACATGAGGATGGTCAAGGAGACGTACCATATATAGGGCTATTGTGGCTGAGGAACTGTTGCGACGAAGGCTTGTGATTAGATCTGATTCTACCCTATGAAGTAACCAAGTTTCTAGAAAATCAGAGAGACATGCAAGATAACACAGCTTTTCTACCCCTCCTATTCATAGCCCTATTGATACGAGGTCTTCAAAACCAACCCTGGCTGGAACTTCTACCCTACGGTGCTACAATTGTGGTGAGATCAGACACACATGAAATAAATACTGGACGTCCTGGGAAGAAGTTGTTGATTGAAGAAGAAAAACTATTCGATGAGGATCCAGAGCCTAGCTATAATGAAGGAGACGAGGAGGAGGACCATTCCATGCTATTTGGGGATAAAGAAGAGGCTCTAGTTGTTCGAAAGAGCCTACTCATGCCAAAAATAGAGGAGAAAGAAGATTGGAGGTAGACCAACATCTTCCATACTTGCTATACTATCAAAGAAAAAGTTTGCAACGTCATCATCGATGGAGATAGCTATGAAAATATCATCTCTCAAAAGACCATTTTCAAACTAAATCTGACCACTGAAAAGTATCTCGAGCCATACAAGCTATCATGGTTTCGAAAAGGGAATGAGGTGGTTGTCAATAGTCACTGCCTAGTTTCATTTTCATTCGATCAGAAGTATTTTGACGAAGTTTGATGTGACGTTGTTGCCATGGATGTGTGCCATCTACTTCTGAGAAGGCCATGGCAATAGGATCGTAAAGTTTTTTATAATAGTCATCGAAATATCTATACTTTCTGGAAGGATCATCAGAAGATTATTTTGGCATCCATGAAGATTGAAGATCTTCCTAAGCAAGATCTAAAGACTGGCATCAACCTTTTGATGCATCGTTTTTGTTTGAAAGAGGTTTCCAACTCGAGGATGAGTTCTTTCTAGCCAAGAGAGGATGATGCAGACGTCATAGTGATCAGACACTAATTGACTGAGATAATGGAGGAAGCTCACATGCCAGATAGGCCGCATATCAGACTGGATGCAAAAAATTCAGCCCTATGTACTTCAACTCGGTATTTGAATTGGCAACCATGAAGATAGCACCTGATCTGAGGTATCCTCATCAAAAGTATCCTGATCCGAGATATCCTGATCAGAAGTTTCTGATAGCACCAATTTCTATAGGAGTTCTGACATTATCGAGTTAGAACAACCATAACTTTATCATCCGATGTTAGAATCTTTAAATTGATCCCATTCTGAAAAGCTCTTCTTGAGCTCTACGAGGCTGGCTACTTCACTGCTACTACAAATTTGAAAGCCTAATTCAATCATTTGATAGGCCTATGAGAGCGCACAAGAGTCCTAATCCGACATGAAGTCTATTTTTGATTTATTTTATATTTTATTTTCTTTTGAATTCCTTTCTTTAGTTAATTTAGAACTTTTATACTATAAATAAGGCCCTTAGCTGTCATTGTAATCAGTTTTATTTAGAGATTATTGAATTAAAACTCGTGAGAAGAGAGTTCCTTCTTCTTTTCCTCATTTTTTATTATTTCGTGTGTCTTCCATCCTCCTTCTCCAATGATAGCCGTGCTATAGCTAGGCTGCATCAATTAGGTTCCTAAAAGTTTTGGAATCACTGGTCGAAGTTTGAGAAATTTTTAAGGACGGTGAGATTTTCTTTTATTATGGTTTATGAGGCACGATTTGTTCTTTTTCTTTCTTTCTTTTTTCTCATAATGCCTACCTTTTTGTCCTTACCACTGGAGGTGCCAATTATGTTTAAACTTAAATAAACAAGAAAGATGCTGATCTTTTCTTATACAATAAAAGCTTTTATGTTTTTATGGCATAAGAAGCCTTATACTATGATTACAAGGCTGTGATGTGGATACTTTTTTAAATTTGGGTTGGGATTCAAGTTGTTCAACTCTGGATCATGCAATTATGTAAGTGTTTCTCTACAATATTATCACTATCAACTTCATAATCTGATACAATAGTTTTATCATAATAATATTATTATACTAATATAATATTGTAATATTAATATAATGTTATAAATTTTATAATATACTCATTAAAATAAATAATTTATCAATTAAGAATATTTTCTAACAATAGTATTGGATAGTATAAAAAGGTTAAATAATCAAAAGCATTATACAATATTCTTCATTGCCATGTTTTGATACCAAGCATTTTCTAAATTTGGATAAATAATAGATTTAAAGCTCCATAGCATTCCAGAACTATAGTTACAAACAGCAAATATAGCTCCATAGCCCATGTGGATTAGTGGGTGTTGCATCATGGACGTATTTGAGCTGATGATGAGTATTGTTCCATTTGTGATTGGATTTACAATATCTATAATAAGATTTGAATGGATTTTGACCCCTAGCCTAGCAAGAATGCTAGGGCTTAAATAGAAAAAGCGTACAAGGATACATATAGGCATATATCTAGTCTCACATCAAATATCACTACAAGAAATCAGGGTTTTAGCGATGGAATTATTTGCAATGCAAATATTTGTATCGCAAATAAATGTATTAGCAATGCAACAAAATTTTCATCGCCAATAATATATTATTTATGACAAAATATATTTTCCATCATAGATAAGTTATTATTAGCGACGCAAATTTAGTTGGCATCGCAAATGTTCAATTATTTGTGATGCAAAATTTTCATCATAAAAAATCAATGAAATTTTAAACAAAAATAAATGATAGATTATTTGTGATAAAAATTTTATGTTACAAATAATATATTATTTGGGACACAAAATCAATTTGTGTCGCAAATAATCAATTATTTATAACATAAAATTTTCATCATAAAAAATTGATGAAAAATCATAAATTTAAAAAAAATAAATGGTAGATTCTTTACAACAAAAATTTTGCATCATAAATAATTATTATTTATGATGCAAAAATAATTTACATCATAAATATTAAATTATTTATAATGCAAAACCTTTATCATAAAAAATTGATAAAATTTTAAATAAAAATAAATTATAGATTATTTATGATAAAAATATTACATCATAAATAAAATATTATTTATGACACAAACTAAATTTACATCATAAATAATTATATTTTTGAAGCAAAATTTCTATCATAAATAATCAATAAAAATTAAATCTTAAATAAAAATAAATGATAGATTATTTATGATAAAAATTTTATGTCACAAATAATATATTATTTATGATACAAAATTAATTTGCATCATAAATAATAAATTATTTATGATGCAAAATCAATTTGCATCATAAATAATAAATTATTTATGATGCAAAAATTCCATCATAAATAATCGATAAAAAATCATAAACTTAAAAAAAAATAAATGGTAGATTTTTTATGATGCAAATTTTACATTGCAAATAGGTTATTATTTACAACACAAAAATAATTCACATTATTTATGATGTAAAATTTCTATCACAAATAATCAATAAAAAATCAAAAATTTTAAATAAAAATAATTGGTAGATTATTTATGATGAAAATATTGTATCAAAAATATTTATTATTTATGATATAAATTAAAATTATATCATAAATAATAATTATTTATGACATAAAATTTTTATCATAAATAATTGATGAAAAATTAAAAATTTTAAATAAAAATAAATTATAGATTATTTGTAACCAAAATTTTATATCATAAATAATTAATTATTTATGACATAAATTGAATTTGCATCGCAAATAATTATCTATTTGTAATATAAAATTTCCATCAAAAATAATCAATGAAAAATTAATTTTTTTAAAAAATAAATAGTAAATTATTTATGATAAAAATATTTTATAAATTTAAAAAATAATTTAAATATTTTATAATTTATTTTTTGGTCATAAATTTCTTTATTATTTTACAACCAAAAAATTGATCACAAATATATTTTTCAATCGTATTTAATTTTTTTATTTTTTTTGAATATAATATAATTTTAAAATTAAAATCTATCTTTATCATTCATTATCTAAATAATTATTATTAGAGTATCGTTGCAGAAGACCACCTCGATCCGATATCCCTAGTTATGTCGATTAATAAAATTTAATTTTGATGTTCATGAACTATCACATAATGATCTGATAGATAGAGATCACCAATGGATTCAAAAAATTACAACGATAATCTTAATGATATTTGTAGTATACTATTAAAATTTTACTTCAATCAGACATCATTATCATGATCAATTTAGTATGGGATGATTTGGATCATTAAATAAAAAATGAGTAATCAAAAGGCCAAACAGTATCTGATTATAAGATAATTTTTTAAATAAATAATCTTTGCTACTACTTTCATCATCTATATGGTGGTGATCATTATATCTAAATTATATATATATGAACTATCCATATTAAGTAGATCTTATAAAAGCACAAGCATAATTATTGAAGGACTTTAAGAATGAGTATCAAGAGACATATAGTTTTAGATGGTTCATATATGCATGGTTAAATTTTATGATTACCATTATACAAATGATGAAAGTAGTAGTAAAGATTATTTATCAAAAAAAATACCTTATAATCAGAAGTCGTTTGGTCTTTTGATCACTTATTTTTTATTTAACGATCCAAATCATTCCATACTAAATTGACTATTATAATGATGTCTGATTGAAGTAAAATTTTAATAATATATTATAAATATCAATAAAATTATCATTATAAATTTTTGGATTCATTGGTGGTCTCTATCTATTAAATCATCATGCGGTCGTTCGTGACTATCGAAATCAAATTTTATTAATCGACGTAGATAGAGCTATCAGATCGAGGTGATCTTTTGTGATGATATTCTAATGATATTTATTTAGATAATAAATAGTGAAGGAGGGCTTTAAATTTCAAAATTATATCATATTTGGAGAAAAATTTTAAAAAAATTATGCTACAAGAAAACAGGATTTTTACGGTGGAAGTATTTGTGATGAAATTTACCATAGCAAATACTTTATATTTGTGATAGAAATAAATTTTGCATCATAATATGGAATTATTGCGATGCAAATTTTTGTTGCAAATAATGATGAAAAATTTATAATTTTAAAAAAATAAAAAGCACATTATTTGCAATGTAAATACTTTTTGCATCATAAATAGTTAATTATTTATGATGCAAATATCTTTTGCATTGCGAATGCTTTTATTAGCGATGGAAATTTCTGTTGCATCGCAAATAATATTTTTGAATTTTTTGTTAAATTTTTAGAAGAAAAAATTTTTAGGAGAAAAAAATATTTTTGATGGGAATTATTAGCGACAGAAATCGCATTCCCATCGCTAATAATTGTTTTAGTGATGCAATTTTTTTTGCATCGCTAAAAGTTTGTGAAAAATGTCTACAGCTGGTGACTTCGTCACTTCCATCTCCATAGAAACCCTCTCCCTCTCCCGCAAAACCCTCTCCCCCTTCCCAGGCTTCCACCAACAGCGAGCAAGCCCACATCATCACCATCATCACCGTCGATCTTCCTCTCCATTGTCACCACCGCCGCCGCCACCCGCTGCGAGATAAACACCTTTTTTTTGGCTCCACGGAAAGGGAGAAGCGGGTGGGGGGGTGTGAGCGGAGCAGGCCAGGTTGTGGGGGTGATGCAAGATGGGGGGGTTGGGGGGGTGCAGGTGATGCGAGGTGGGGTAGAGGATCGGGGTGGTGGGGCTGCGGGGGGTGGGGGGCACAAGTGGAGCAAGACAGGGTTAGGGGTGATGTTGGGTGGGGCAGAGGATGGGGGGTTGTGGGCTGCGGGGGTGGGGGGGGCATGAGCGGAGCGGCCAACAGGGTGGAGGTGACACAGGGTGGGGCAGTGGATGGGGGTAGTTGCCGTAGGTGGTGGGGGGCACGAGCGGAGCAGGCCAAGGGGTGGGGTGATGCAGGGTGGGACGAGGATGGGGGGTGGGGCCATAAGGGGTGGGGGCACGAGCGGAGCAGGCCAGTGGGTGGGGGTGATGCAGGGTGGGGCGGAGGATGGGGGTGGGGGGTAGTGGCGATGGGCCGAGGGGCTGGGGTGGCATGCGGGAGAGGAAGGAGAAAAAAAATTAAAAGAATTATTTTTTAAAAAATTAATATTTTAATAATAATAATAAGTATTAAAAATAGTAATGATAAATAAAATCAAATAAAATATTTCAAAGTATTTAAAAATAAATTATTTTTTATAATGAAAATGGTTAGGTTTTAAAATAATGATAAAATATTAGTTTTAAAAAATAATTTAATGGTTTTGCTTATTATAGTTTTATACTTTTACTTGTTTAGTCCCTGTGTTTTATTATGATTATGATTTAATATTTTAACTAGGATTAGCCAATTTTCAGTAAATTTTTAATGCATATGAATTGTTTGACTCAAGATCTGGATCGGGATCCAATCCAGGATTTGGATCAGAATCCGATCCAGATTCGGATCATGATCTAGATCAGATCGAGGTTAGGATTTGGGTTGGGATTTGGTCAGGATCTAGATTGGGATTTGATCCAAATTCGATCGTGATCTGCATCGGATCGGGTATATCTCTCTATTTCCATAAAGAGATACATAGTAGTGATTTAATATATGTATTGATGTAACCTTAGACTCCTATTCAAGAGTCAGTCATAGGATCCCTAAAATGGACTCTGTGAATGGCTCTTGAATGCCCCAATTTGGATAGTTCAAAAATATATCAATTTTTTATTATTGTCATGATTTCTTTATTCTATTATGGAAAATTCTATTTGGTTATGTTGTTTGTTCTTTTAGTACATATTAAATGTGGTTAAAATATGATCCATCTATATACTTAGAGAACTATAGGGAGATGCTGTCAGATTTATCATAGATGTGGAATAAAGAACAAAGCTGCGGCAATAATAAAAGTGATGCATTTTTGAAAGAGATAGGGCCACACCTATTAAGAAGGAATTGGTGGAGTTAAGATTTATTAAGTTTATTCTTTATTGTCAGATAGATATCGACAAAAGCTGGATGAATTATGTGTATTGGTCAATTGATCATTCGATCAGGATTGCTTCAAGACTCAATCTGAATCTGGGTCAGGATCTGGTTTGGGATCTGGATCGAGATCCGATTCTAGATCCTGTCCGAAATTCAGATCGAGATCCAATTTGGATGAATGTCAGGGATATTTTTTTTATTATTAATGATTTTTATTGTTGTCAGATGGATATCGATAAAAGTTAGATGAATGCTAGAGGTATTTTCTTGCCTGAATACTGAGCAGATGTTTGAAATTTTTGGAGTTTGCACGGCATAAGGCTGACAGTGTCATCAGGATAAAGTGTCCATGCAAAAAATATGTCAATATGGTATATCATCATATATCACTTGTTGAGGAGTATCTGCTATTTATGGTATGGACAAGAAGTATACTCACTAGATATGGCATAGAGAGGGTGCTTCAAATAAAGTTGTAGCCGACGATGATGATATTGAAGATGATAGTAATGCTGCTGAACCTATCGAATATAGTAGTATAGGTTCACTATTGGATGCTATCCAAGGTGTACTTCAATGTTCTAAATAATTATGAAAAATTAATGATTTTATTAAGTATCATCCCAGCATACTTTTTAGTGTTCTAACTAATTTTTTCATGTTGATGTAAAAATCATGATTTGTTGCAATGAGCATAAGAGGATACTATCCAGAGAGAATAATATAGATATTGATGATTGACATAGGAAAAAATTTATAAAATAATTTAGAGACCATGTAAGTTCCACTAGTATTATGTTATATTTTAATAATTATAAAATTAATTATTTGAACCAACATAATTTTTTATGTTATTTGTAGATGAAATCTGAGTATTTCAATAAAGAAGAGGATGCGACCGATGAATTATATGATTTAGCATGTAGCTCTGATCGAAAGATTAACCACTACGTATCATTGGAGAAATAAGATTTCATATAAGAGAGTTTGAGATGCAAAGATGGACCTAGAATAGTGGGATTGCTTCGATAGGATATGAAGAAGATGAGGAGATTGAATATCTTGGTGTATTGATAGATATCATAGAACTGAAGTATAAGTCCAATAATTCGATATTCTTATTTCAGTATGAATGGTAGATATTAGCAATAAAAAATCGATATTCATATCGATCCACACTTTATCAGTATAAATTTTGTATGAACATGGTATCAGAATGAGCTGTATATATTAGCAACTCAAGCGAAATAAGTAATATATTTGAAGGATCTGAAGTATCAAGATGATTGACATATTGTACAAAGAATAATACCTAAAGACATATATAACATACCAATTCGAATAGAGATGGATAAAAATTCAGATATATATGAAGAGAAAGCTTTTCAAAAGGAAGAATAAATATTGATCAAGCTCTTTATTGATGAAGAACTTATAACAACTTTGAATAGGCTGATCTATCATCCAATGAAGTTGAAACTGATTTTGTATTTAATCTTGATGATTCGAAAGACAATGATTAGTTCATAAATGATGATGAGATAGAAGATAATATATTAGTCGATTATTATGATTCGAAGAAGGACCTACAAATCGAGGAGGATACAGATATTGATAAGTAAATCTATATTCTTTATTGAGTCTTCTCTTGCAATAATGGTATGCAATACAATTCTATTCATTAGCATTTATGTTTTTTATTATTATTATTATTATTATATTTATTTATATGTCAAGTTAGTCATATGTATGATTTAAGCATTACAGGTATGGCACTAGGAGGGAGACGACCACGTCCAAGTTCCCAGCCTCCCCCTGAGGAGCCTTCCCCTATTTCCACTATCGCACCATCGGAGCCACCAAAGGATGCTACAGAGATGGGTCCAAGTGATATTTTAATATTTTTTATATAATAAAATTTAATTTTAATTGTATCTGTTATGTTTATAGATAGCTATCATACTAATAATTTATTCATTATTGTTTCAGGCCATTCGATGCAGGTGGTGAGGTGGGGGCGAGGTCCGTCAAAAAAATCTCATCTTGGATCATTGGAGATGCAAGCACGAGGAACAATATCTCCATATCGAGATTCCGACCGGCTACACTATGATTATTAGGAGATGGTGTGAGCCATGGTGGATCGAACTGGACATCATATGCCTAGCTATGCCCTGTGATGCTCTTCGATTGATGTCACATTACACTGGCTCAGAGAGAGATCTTTTATAACCACTTACAGATAAAATAATATTTAATAAAATATTTAATTAGTATTATATTCTTATAATATTTATTATTGATAGACTATATTTGATATTATTGATTTTGAGCATGATTCATGCGGCGAGCTGTTGATGACCATCTATCTCATGTTTCAAGGTTACTGGCATCACATTCATCGCCACTGGTATGCTGTAGTGGAGGATTAGGGGGTGGAGGCGTACGACAGTGGCCATATGACAGCATCAGTATCGAGGACTGGATTGTTATATGCTACACATATGAGGACTCGACATATCATGTTAACATCTCATTTTTTTTAGAGTTTAATAATTACATTATTTATGTTTAAATTTAGTTAATTTCTTATTAATTTGATTGTTAACTATACAGGATTGATATTTTGAAATGCCGCCAATCGGCGAGACAGATCATCACGTATTATGGGGTTCGAGGCCATTCGCTCACCATATAAAGCAGATGGTAAGTAATTTTTTTAGCATATTTTAATTTTTAATTTTTAATTTTTTTATTAATTATTTTTAAATTGTAAAGAGATATAGAGAGTGGTGAGCTTCCTGGTAGGATCAAGATCTACCAGCGGACCCACCAGCAACGATCAGAGGAGTGGACGGCAGGAGCCAAAGCTTTATGTAAGTTTTTCTAACTATTTTTTTATTGATATTTTGATTTTCAGTATAAATTTAGAATAGCTATAATTTTAATTTTCAAGATCGTATGATAGGGATTAGATCCTAATCTATTCTTGAGGACTCGACTGACCTACAATGATGAGATATGTGATCAGGTGCTTAGTATGAGATCCTATTATGTTAGAGGGCTGGGTATGGGATAGTGCTTCCCTATCCTCACACTCATCCAGGCTGACATCCATGTTGCCTACATGCCTAACTGACGGAGATACAGAGATAGGCTGCTAAGGATTGAAATGGAATGATGAAGATTGATTGTTGATGAGGCAAATGATGGAGCAGATGGCACAGATGAAGTGGATGATGGAGCTGATAAGGTAGTAGTAGGTCGGTCTGAGCTCCTCCACCCGTTCTTCTTTAGATGCTAATGCTTGATGGCCAGCAACTTATTTTTATATTTTTATATTTTTATTTTGAATCTCATATAATTATTAAATTTTTTTTTTTAATTATATTTTAATATAATAAAATTATAAATTTATTTATGAATTTATTATGTAATTTTTTATTTTTATTTTATAGATTATAAATATAAAAATTAAAAATATAAATTAAAAATATATATTTTTAATTTTTTTAAAAATATATTATATTTTTATTAGCAATGGAATTATTTGTAATGGAATATGCATTGCAAATAAAATTATTTATGATGGAAATATTTCATTGTAAATAATTTATTTTTTAAAATTTAAAAATTCTTTTAAAAATTATTTAAGATAGAAAATTATCGTTGCAAATAATTTTTTTTATGATGAAACTATTTATGATAAAATTTTTCACTGCAAAAAAATAATTTATTTTATTTTTTAAAAATATTAAATTTATTTATTAAATTATTGATGATGAAAAATTTTATCATAAATAATCTTATTTATGATGGAAATAAATTATTTACAATAAATTTTTTATTAAAAATAATTTAAAAAATTAAAAAAAATTATGATGCAAATATTTTGTCGTAAAAAAATGATTATTAGTGATGAAAATTTCGTTTCCATTACAAAATATTATCAATGACCGTATTTTTAGGGATGTAATATTAGCATGAAATATCCATTGCAAATAAGTATTTGCGATAGAAATTTATATTTACGATATTTTTTTTGCAATGCAAATATTCCTTTATGTTGTAGTGTATATAATGGGTAAGTCTTGAATATTTATATGAGTCCAACAAATCCAAATAACATATTCCAATTAGTCTTTTTGAGTGAGGTTTTGGGCAGATGCCTCAAAGAATACAAATGTTAAATTGATCCTCCAAATATTAGAGAGAAGAGCATGAGCATCATTAATTGATCAAGATCGAATACAAATGTTGAATTGATCCTCCAAATTTCAGAGAGGACCATGAGCACCATCGGTCTAGATCACCTAGTTGGTTAACCATTTAATTGTGCCCTCAATCCCTCTCCAGAAGAACGGTGCTAGCTCTTTTCCATGGTAATGGCATAGACTAGACCTTGATGTCATGCAAATAGGAATAATTGGTACCAAGGATGAGTCGGAGCTTTGTATTACAAAGTCTGCTCCGGTGCCACTATTGCAAATGCATGGCATGGAGTATAGTGCAGAGTATATCAAATGCAATATAGCCAAACGCAATCCATTGCTTGAGATGGATAGATGGTGCCTGAAGTATATATATATGAGTGTCACCAGCAATTTAGGACTTTCGTATATAGATGGTGCCTAGAGCATCCGAGTGTAGATGGCAATATAGGACTTCCTTAGTGAAGGCCGGCTGCCTCATCCACAAAATTTGGCTTTTGAACCCTAGATGGATAAGGTGACTTTGGAGCCTGTAGGTAGTAACATTTCCTAGGCTCATAAACAAATTCGAGCTTGCGTGTAATGCAATCTCCTCAATCGATTGCATGGTACTCTGCCTTCTTGAATGCATTTGTGGAGATGAGAGAAGCTTGAACCATACCTCTTGGGGATGACAAAGAAGCACACATTATTCTGTAATTTCCTTTAGCATGGACACAAATATTTTCGTATAGTGATTTTTTTTTTGAATCTCTTAACGCCTTTCAAAAGCATAGGTTTGGCTCGTCTGTTGGGTGATTGGAATTAATGCCTAGCTCAAAACCGAAATCTGCACCATGTGCGATCACCTAAATTGTGGAACACATGGACACCACATAGCTGTCAAATGTGCTAGCTGGGCACAATTCCAGCGGTTTATGGCCTAAATGGCTTGTCCCCCGACACCCATGTGCACCATGATTTGTTTGTCTTGTACCTGAATGCACCATTTTAGCCTAGCTCGGTACACAAGATTTAGCACAGTGCTCAAAATCTCTCACTATAGCATCCAGAAAGTGTTACAATTTGCTATAGAAGACTGTAGTCGGATACGAGATCTACAATATCTTCCCTATATTGAGTGTTGGTACCAATTACCAAAATATATTTCCTACTCAGTGTAGTATCCGATACCAAATTGCAAAGTTTAGTACAGTTTAACTCTTATCTCAAATCCAGTGATGCTGTGATCTCTACTTCATCAAATAAGGAAAAACCAAAAAAAAAAAAAATCCTCTTCCTTTCTATTTATGAGAGAGCAAGAAAAACAAATTAACATTTATTGACATCTCCATGACAGCTCTTTTTATACAGAAATAGAAGATTTTACATGTGAAAAAATAGTTAAGGTATTGTTCTTAATGCAATGTACAAGCTACAATCTTCGGACATCCATCAGCCATGCATGCTGACCCAGTGCTTCTTCCAATGATTTTAAATTTTACTTACCAAGAGCATCGGTAACAGGAAAAAGGTAGCATAACTGCATAATACTGGAAGAAGGTAATAAAAGATAGCTCCACGGGGAATCAATATTGGACGAAAAATACTTTCAACATGCGGGTGTATGGTGGTTGGCCAAATCCAATGTCTATACCCTTGCCTGATTCCGACTGTCTTCCTAAAACTATAGAGGTTATACCGTGACCCAAAATTAGCTAAAATAGGGGTTGCGAGAACAATGATGCATAAAAGAATGCTGATTCTCTTGTAGCTGTGAGCCAACGTTGCATATATACCCATCGTGAATGCAGTGGACAGGCCACTAAATGCCACCCAAAGACACCGCAAAGCAAAATAATTGGCTCGGCTGCGAGTGTATTGATCAACTGTCAGCGATCCTGCATCAATGAACCAGAATGTGGCTAAGATAGAGAACACGAATGCGGAGGCATCTGAGACTAGGAACACCTTGAAAGCATATTCTTTTGATAGAACTGCTGTGCCACGGCTTGGATGATCATCAGCTACATACCCCCCGGGGAGAGTGAAACCAGCAGCAAATGTGACCGTAGCAATCAACACCGTAGCGATCATAAAATTTTTGGGTACATCCAGCTCTTTCTTTAATTCTTCATTCTGCCTTTTCTTTATTTCATTTTCTGAGGGATGCCTTTTCTTTATTTCTTCAAGCAGCCATTTCTCCATGTCTCCATCCACGTCGCTGGATGATTGTTCTTTGACTTTATCATCGCCAGCTCGTTTCTTTTTGACCTCATCACTTGATGATTCTTCCTTGACCTCATCAACGCCGGATGGTTTCGTTTTGTCCTCATCGCTGGATAATACAATCCTCTCGACAGCATGAAATTTTCGTGGCGGACCGGGCAGAGCCTTTGCAAAAGCCAAGCTGCTAAGAATGCAACTTGCAACATTCTACGATACAAGAAAAAATTTTAGAACGGGAGAGAGAGTGAGATCAGTCGAAAAATTGAGAACCGTACGTGTTTGGGTAACACTAACAGTTCACTTCTTATGAGAGAGCGTCCTAGCTAGTTGATGATAATATATTTATCTATTAAAAATTCTGATTTTTTTGGGTTACGAAAGGTAAAGTCATTCTGAATCTCTTGAAAAACGTAAGAGCTATAAGGTGGCAACCAGCGAACATATATTAGCCTAAGAAATGAATGTCCTTTCTTAAGATTTGTGTTTAGAAAAATATCTAGAGGATTTATATGTGGATGAAGAAAAAATGCTCATGCTTCAAAAATAAAATTTGCGTGCTATCTGCATCCATGTGTGCGTGTACACATGGTCGAGTACACATAACACATTAAAACTTTTAATATGTGATGTCCGCTCTGGGAACAAAAAACATATAGGGCGAGCACCAGAGAAAGAAATATAAAGTGGATTTTCTATTTTATCATATCACCCTTTATACCGTTCATTTAAAAAAAAAAAATCTTAAAAGTCAAAAATTTTTCTACCAGTTGAGTCATCAGTCCTGTGATCAAAAAAAAAAAAAAAAAACATGGCATTCTCTTTCTTTCTTAGATATGCTTTTTACCCATATATATTACATGACTAGATGATGCATATCAAGCAAATTAACCATCAAATAAATTAACATACATCTTCAATAAATCGATATACCATTTTCAAAATATAGAGCTCATCAATATATAATACACGGACAGGTGATATATATTTTGTAAATTAGTCATCTAGCAATCTAATACATATATCCAAATATATTGATACATAATTTTTAGAACATCATATTCATCAATATATATCAATTTTGTGATATACACTCATCGACTTTTTGATATATTATGCAAGCTTCTTTAATATACATTTAATAATGATTCAATACATAACTCTCAGTAAATTGATATATAATTTTCATAATGCATCTTTTTTTGGATCTATATTAGATCATTATTAAATATATATCAAAAAAGCTTACAACATATATCAAGAAGTAGATGAATATTTATCACCTAGCAATATAGTATGTACTGGTGAATATGTTGTTTTGAAAATTATGTATTAATTTATTTGAAGATGTGTATTGAATACTAGATGACTAATTTTTTAAGTATGTAACATCCGGCCATATACTGTATATTGGTGAACATAATATTCTAGAAACTATGTATTCATATAATAACTAATTTATTTGTTGTATATTATCTGATTATGTAGTATGTACCATTAAAATATATATTTCAAAAATAAGGAAGAAAGAACCTATTATATATATTTTTTAATCATAGGACTGACAACCCCATTAATAAAAAAATTAAATTTAAATTTTTTTTTCAAAATTGATATTAATAAAAATATGATAAAATAAAAAATCTGTACTAAATTTTTTTTTTATCTACTGTCTATCCCATAGAGAAATTCTTTGTGCACCGCCTATAGTGTAGAAAATCTAATGTGGACTGCACCGCTTTATCCTATTGGACCACATAGTCATCACTTTTCAATACAATTTAATATTTATTTAATATTTACAGTTCTACATTTTTGTTTGAAATTTTGAATGATAAGAATGTCTCTATGTTATGATAAAATTATGACATCCAAGATGAAAAGTATAATATTGTGCTTCAAAATTATGACATTAGGATGTCATAATTTTGATCCAGAATATCATAATTTTTATTTTGAATGTCATAATTTTATAAAAATAAAAAATATTTTTATTATTTAAAAATTTAAATAAAAAATTATAAATATTAAATATATATTAAAAAATAATATTTAATAAAATAAAAAATGATGTACTTCATATCAAATTTTCTATATCGTGGCCGATGCACACGGAATTTCTCCCGCCCCATATGCTATTTGCTTCCGCTCTGGAATTCCTTTCCATCAGATTTTCTATACCGTGGGCGGTGCACAGAATTTCTCCCTCCCCATATGCTATTTTGCTTTCGCTCTGGAATTCCTTTCCATTTCCACGAGGAAAGAAATGTTTATTTCTTATCAAACAAAAAAAGAAATGTTTATTTTATCGGGCCGGCCTTCCCTGGCCACGCCACACGAGTATAGGGACGCTGAAAGTTTACCGTTTTGTCAGATCTGCCTTCTTCCAACGCCACGAAAGCCAAGTCAAGAGGGGTGCAGCTGTCATTGTTGATGACATTGATGTGTACGGTTTTATCCCGCAGAAGAAAATTCACACTCTGTTGGTCCCTGTTTCTAACGGCTGCATGTAACGGCGTATCTCCCCTGTTGTCCTGCTCATTCAATAGTTTCCTGAGATCCGGTCTCTTGGAGATAATATTTTTGGCTACATCTAAATTCCCACCGTCGAAAGCGACATGAAGAAAATTCTTTCCCCTGCTGTCTAACAATTCATCGATATACGGGCACTGTTTTAAAATCTCATCAACGACGGGAAAGTTGCCGGACATAGATGCAACATGTATAGGAAAGAGGCCACCGGCATCTGTTTGGTAGGCTGTAGAGGGATCGTGCTTTAATAATAGCTTCGCCATATCACCACGACCGCGCGCAGCTACAATGTGAAGAGGAAGTCGCTTCAACAAATCAGCAACTTTGGTGATATCTGGCTCCCGTTGCAATATTTCTTTTGTAATTTCTGTTGCATAAGTATAGCGAAAGGTATCATGAGTCCGTATGTTCAATATTAATGTTCATGGTGCTTTTACAAATTAAAAGATAGAGAATAATATTCCATGTATATATTTGATTTATACTCTGCTAATTAATTATGCATCTACAAGATATTTAGCCAATGGTTAACCATTACAAAACTAAATCAGAAAAAATCAAAGTTTGTTATTTGTCGCAGGAATATTATACATTAAGCTTAGCCAGCATCCCTCTCCTAGTAGAGTTTCTTGCTAGGTATGGAAGCAACTATACATGTAATATTATACATGGGATAAATTAAATTGGATTGTCTTTTCTTTTGTTTTTTGAGATTTTTTTTAGCTAGATTATTCTCATACATAATCTAGATTGCCAAGCATCTGTCATATGTAATCACTAGTCCTCTCAGGCAATTTATAATTTATACTCTTTTAATCCTTTTTAGTATCATGTAGTTGTAATATCTTAATATTTTTGAATGAACACATCATGATTATTATTCTCAATCAAAATTATTAGACGAAACACTATTTATTTTCAAGAACAAAATAAATATTTTAAACATTTGACACTGCTATCTTTTTTTCCTTATCATGAGTCATTTTTTTTCTTGTTACAAATAACCTAACTCATTTATTCAAATTAACATATTCAGAAACTAAGCACAGCCTTATTTTATATCAATTTTTGAGAAATAACTATTACTTTATCTTTTGTTATAAAATAATAGGAAACTTAAACAAATATTTGACGGAAAAAGACTTGTTCATTTCCTAGTATGGGTCTTCTAGGGTTGAGTGAACAATTCCTAGGTTATTGAGCTTTCCCTTATTTGTTTCATTTTTCTGTAAGTGATGTAGATCTATATTGCAAGGTGTGCACAGTGATGCACCCCTATGCTCCTGACGAGCCATGTTTTGTTGCATTCTTTGTTACAGTCTTTCTTGTTTCTTTTGAATTTTCATCAATTCATAAATAAAGTATCGATTTCATACTTCATATGAAAACAATTAAATTTACCAAAAAATGCAATAACTTTTGCATATGATGGCCATTTGTGTGCAGAATACCCCCGATGAAGGAATCTTTTTTATATGAAACCAACAAGAGTGAGACAATATATAATTTGAGTGCTCGATTACCTTGACTTATGCAACTGCTCGATGCAATGCCGTTTCACCATTCGGGCCTGCATAATATGTTGGAGAAGCTTTCACCCAGGAGGAAGACCTCAACAATGCTTTGGCTACATTGAGAGACCCTATCACAATAGCTAGGTAAAGTGGAGACATGCCGGCATTATCCAGCATAGATGCTAGCTCAGCATCCTCCTTCATCAGTACTTCGGCCACATACATGTGGTCATATTTGGCAGCCTCATGCAATGCATTGTCTTTGTTCTTGTTCGTCGCCCTCAGCACTCTCCTCGCTTCGATGCTATCCATCTGATGAATTAACTCGATGAAGAGGGAGACCATCTTGTCATTCCCAGCTCTTGCAGCGCAATGTAGTGGAGTGTCATGCCTCATGTTCGGTGCTGCCAAAAGAGATCTATCTTTGTTGCAAATCTCCTTGGCAAGCTCCAGATATCCTCGACTAGCAACTATATGGAGGGCTGTGTTCCCCTCTGATGTTGCTCCAAGGAGGCAGTTGGTATCTTGTTGTATTATAGCATCCTCCGGAACTGTTATTTTGATCTCTCCCATCAAAGCTCCAAAAGAAAAATCTTTTGTTGCAATAATTCATCTAGAATTGTTTTGTCTCCTGATCTTGCTGCTTCGAGCAATTTAGGATTCATGGCTATGTGAATGGGTGGGTCTTCACTTCGAAGAACTTCAAGATCAAAATCTATTTGTGCTATTTCGCTACTACTGCTCTCCTCGCTACTACTGTTCTCCTTAGCCATAGTTTCCGTAGCTTTGTGTGCTCCAAGGACTGCTTTTTTCTCTCTTATTTTTGATTGAAGGGGAGGCAACAGCTAGGCAAGTTTATAGACTAAGAAGTATTTACATTAGAAGAGTTTTACAAGAAAAGGATACACAAAGGTAGGCAAAGGGAATTAGTCTACAAGAAGGAGGGAATCATTTTGATGTAAGAGGAGGAAGGAAAGAACTTCTTCCAACTTTTTAAAAAGAAACAAAGAATAAAGTGTTTAGAAGGGGGAGCAAGATAGAAAAAGTAGAGTGATACCAGAACAAAGTTTAAAATCCATTTAGTGGCTACCAATTTATTCTTTCTAATCGTTGTACAGCAAAGTTAAAGGAAGAGAGAACATCGAGGTATCTCACTTAGCCAGGGGTCCACCCAAAAAATTTGATGTTGTTACTGCTACCCAATATGAAAGTTGTACAAATCCAAAATCAAAGTTTTAAGGACCTAAACCCTTTTGTTTTCTCCAATGAATTTTAAGGAAGGAGAAAAAATATTTTGAAACTCAAGCACTTAGCATGTGAGGTGGAAGAGGACAAACGATAGAGTCTGTCTCCTCTTCAAATTTGGTTGGAAAAGAGATCCTAGGGTAGATCCAACTATGTCGAGGACCCCAGAATGCCTATTTATAAATTTCCTAGCCCTCTTCCTCGATGCCTCACCCAAATTTGCCATCAAATTGCCGACAAAATTGATGGTTTATTGGATCCTTTCTATCGAGCATTTCCTGCGAGGTACTGTCAATTCATCATGAGAGTTGAGGTATTGACCCTCCTACCATTCTTCATCTCTTTTTTCCAAACTCTAGAAAGCTTTTGATAGCCAGATTGAGCCTCCAACTGCCAGATTTCATAGGAGACCAAACCTTCCCTATCTCTTCTTTTTCTTTCCTTTAACTAAACTAATTGCCATTATCAAATGTGGCTTTACCTTGGTCGTTGAGAGCCGAAGCCACTCCTACTGGAGCCTCTCAGGGCATTACTGGTGAACGCCATGGCCATAGGAGGTGGATTGGCTTAAGACCTCTTCCCTTGTTTTCCATGGAAAAAAGAGAGAAGAAAATGAAAAAAAAGGAGAGAGAGGAGGGAAAAAAGAAAAGAAAAGAGAAAAAAAGAGAGAGTTTCTTGTCTTTTCTCTCTCCTCTCTTTCTTTCTCTACTATACTCTTTCTCTCTAATCTCTTTCTTTCTCTCTCCAAGATATTTTATAGATTAGTGGTGGGTACAAATAACTAGGTAAATCCAGATCAATTGGTTGACCCTAGGAGGGATCCTGGATCTATAATATTTGAATATTTTTTTATAATTTTTCCATCCTTAATCATGTTTGATTTTATATTTGATCATAATTATGTAAAGGCATAATTGTTTACATAAGAAAGTAACAAACAAAATATTTTATTTTTGAGTTCATAGATCAAAAAATTCATTGATTACTACATTTGAGTCAATCACCGATAGAGGTAAAGGTTCTTAAACATAAATATATATATATATATATATATATATATATATATATATATATATATATATGATTTTGATTTCTCATGAACGATTTTGATGGATATGTGATTATTGGGATGATTATATATACTTTATGTATTACATGATTTTATCGATATCTTTTTCGATGATTTGGATTGTAATAATAGCTACTAAAAATTTTCAAAGAAACATAATATTTACACTATTTTCTTGGTATAATTGAGATTGATAAATTGATAATGGAGAAAAGGGCATTTGAACTAGCCATGTAAAATTGCAATAGTTTTGTCATAATCAGAAACATGACGTTGAGAATAACCCACCATGGATAGAAATATGGCACTGACAATAGCCCATTATGGGCAAAAATATGGTATTGAAATAGTCTCGCCATGGACAAGAAGGTGATATGTTGCCCAGCTATGCAACCTAAGAAGGGGGTGAATTGGATTTTTAAAAATTTAAAAATTAACTTACAACTATGAGGATTATTTAACAACGAGCAGGATAAATGCAGAGAGTGAAATTTATGTAAAGTGTAGAAGTTGGATGCAAGAATGCAAGAAAATAAAGAAATTTAAAAGGAGAGCAAGTAAGCACAACACAAACAAGAAGATTTATAGTGGTTCGGTGCCAACCTTGCACCTATGTCCACTCTCCAAGCTCCTACTTGGGAATTCAAATTATTAAACCGTATTCAACCCGAATACAACGTCAGAACCTCCGACTCTAGCTATTCCAAGCTAGAACACTTATTTTTGAGTACAAGCCAACCCAATACAATCCGATTCAAGTTCGGATCAACCTTTCTATATTTTGAAACCTTTCAAAATAAAATATCAACTTAAAATAGATTATAGCAGTTAATCACACAGAAATACAGGTGTAGCTCCTTTAATGAGCAAATAAAGCTTTAAATATACTTTACACAATAAGAACGAAGCTCTTCTGATTTTTCTCAAAGTGGTTGAAGACTTGAATGAGCTCTTGAGGGATTGATGAACTTGAAATAAAAACTTCTTGAACTTTTAAGAGGGCTCTTGCTTAGGATTGAAATGAATTCTTGAAGAACCTTTTCAAAACCTTGTTGATTCCCTCTTTTAAGTACCTTTTATAACCTCAAATAATGGTGGAGAGTAATCTGGACTGAAATAGAACTGTTGGAGCACATTAAATGGGCATTAAATACAGTCAAAACGAGCTGAAAACTAGCAATTGTGAAATTTTTCGTCACAGGGGTCGACTCATGCTCATGAGTCGGCTCATGGGGTCGACTTCTGCGGCACAGAACAGAAAATGATTGTTCTGTAATTTTGACCTACACAGCAGCAAAGGTCGACTCATAGGGTCGACTCATGCTCAGGATCGACTCATAGGGTCAACTCACAGAGTGTGCCAGCTAAAGAATTCAGCGTGTCGTTCAGTCTCTTTTACCATGAGTCGATTCATGGGGTCGACTCAAATATATAAACATGATTTTCTTTCAAAATACATATTCAAAAATATTAAAATTACCTTCAATAGATTACAAATCTTGTGTTCTTGCTCTTGAGACTTTCGAATTAGAATTTGATAAAATTATAATTTTGCCCCTGAAATACAATAAATTTTTTTCTAAGTCAAAATCATTAGTAACCCTCTCAAATACTTTGTAATCATCAAAATCAATTCAAGGAGCAACAATCTTCCCCTTTTTGATGATGACAAAATACTTGAGCAAAAGCATATATAAAGCATTGAACATGAATTTCAAATTTATGAAGATGCATCACTTAATATCATAGTCAAGTATTTGAACGAAATGCATCATAAGTAGTTTGAAGATCAATTTGAAATTTGCTTATAAGTGCATTTGCTTTGGAAATTAGATAAAAAAGGAGCTGACGATTTTGGTTCTTTGACACATTTGCTTAACAATTTTGCTTATTACTAATTTTTTTATTGCTTATTGCTCATTTCTTTATTGCTTATTGCTCAAATTCGATTTTGATTCTCTATTTTGATTCTCTACTCTCCCTTTTTGACAGCATCAATTAAGATTCTCTACTCTTCCTTTTAAGGGATCTTGAAAGGATAATTTTTTTTACTTCCCCTTTTTGTAGCATCAATTAAGATCTTAAGAAATTTTAAGGATAGAGAAAAGAAAAGAAAGATGACAAAAAGGACATATTTTCTTTACTTCCCCTTTTTGATACCATATTTTACTTTTTAGCCTCCTTCTTTGATTGCTTATTTCTCTACTCCCCCTCAACATAGCAAACATAAAGGATATATCAATTTGTTAATCTAGAAGATATTACAATTCATAGTATTTCTCAGCACTAATATGAATTATTTTTCATATCTCATAATTAAAATAATTCAATTCGATCACATTCATAAACATTCATTGAAAGTCAAAGCACACACATATATATATATATATATATATATATATATATATTCAAAAGTGACTGAATACAAAAGGTATCCCAATACACATGAGTCAACTCAAAATACAAAAGTCATGGATAGAAACTATCCAAGAGTTAATTAGCCAACAAATATAAGGCCCATAAGATAGATCCTAGACATAGGAGATAAACTAATCTAGATCTAATAGATGTCATGGCTAGAGGGATCAAAATTTGAAGAATCAGAGATAGGGTGAGGAGATGTAGGATCAAGTCCAAGAGCACGACCTCGGTCACGTCTGCCTCGGCCACGAGTAGAGGTACCAGCACGAGTAGAGAGGTGAGAGGATCCTAGAGCCTGAGAAACTACGGACTGTACTATAAGAGAAAGTCTGATGGTATCCAAAAGATCCAAGGCTCTCGATACAGATTTCATCAGGGCACTGAATTGAGTAGAAGCATTCTCACTGGAGCTCCTGATCTCTCTCCTCAAGAAGTCAAAACCACTCTCTAAGACTCCTCAAAATCTAGCTGCTTCTGCAGTTAGGTCTGAGACCTCTGTGATATCCTCATGCGGCTGGGGATGGGCTAAAGCTAATACTTGCCCCTGCAAATCTAATACTCTGTCTGTCAATCTCAAAATATATCCCTCAAGCTGCTCAATACGTACTGACTGAGCAGTGAGCATTTGGAAAATAGTAAAAATGTGAGGGATCAGAGTCTGATTTGAGTCATCCTGAGATATCGATCTCTGTGCAAAGACTGAAGTGGCAAACTGCTAAGATAGAATGGAGGCAACACACTAGGACATCATCTCAATCTGATTACCTGCTAGCCTGAACTCTGAAGGATGTGCCCTGCTCTCTGACTGTGGAGTTGAAGCATGCCTCCTCACAGACTCTGAAGGACCAGCCTCATGATCAGATATGAACTGAATATCTGGGGATGCTCTGTGATCATGAAGAGGTGAAGACGGTCCCTCCTCTTCTGCTCTATCCTCAACACCTTTTGTCCAACCGCCATCAGTCTTAGAAAAACCCATGCGATGCAGTGTATGGTGGTTGATGGTGTCGGAATGGGATAGTCTAGCAACTGCCTCCCTTTCAAAACTGACTCTGAACCTCCTAAAAACTAAGGTGAGTGCCATACCAAAAGGCAAGTGAGCCTTGGACCTGTTCAGGTTCTCTCTCATGGCCTCAAACATCAATGCTGGAAGGTTCAAGGGAATTTGGATGATCATATGGTACATAATGCAAATGTTCCTACCAGATAGAAGGTCATGTCTACCACTCCTAGGGATAAACAGTTTGGTTACCAAGTGATGTAACAGTCTCATCTCAACAGAAAGAATTTTTGCTTTCAATTTATTTAGACTTCCAGTATAAGTTCTCCCTAAGATAACATTAATTCCTTCTTCTTTAATTGGGAGCTCCATATTGGTATAGCCTTCACAAGGCAAATGCAGTATCTGTCCCAAATATACTGGATCAAGAATAACATTAATACCTTTTACTGTAGATTTCACTGTTCCATTGCTATAGCTCAAGTTTAAGTAAAATTCTCTGACTAGATCGACACAAGTATTTTCCTTTAAAGAGCAGTAAAATTTCCATCCTTGATTCTTAATCTTCGATCCAATAATGAACCCTTCTTTTTCAAAAAACTTGAAATCAATATTTTTCCCGAGTTTCACTTTTCGATCAGAGAAAGGTACCTTGCTTGGGCTGATTGGGGACTAAGTGGAAGCTGAAGCAGGACCTGGAGTAGGGATTAGAGCAGGAGAGGGCTCGACTGCTAATCTCTTTCTGTGCACACTCTCTTCCAATCCACGAACGAATTTTCTTCTTTGCGGTAGCTTCGTTTTGGGAGCCATTAGGTCAAGAGAGACTTGAAAGGAGCTTAGGAGACTAAATGTGAGGCAGAGAGGAAAAGATTTTGAAAGAAAAAAGGCAAGGATTTGAGGAGTTAAATCATCGATTTGGAGAAGAGGGGATGATTCTAGGGCAAGCTCGAACCACCCCAAATGAGGAAGGGAGAGGAGAGAAAGTTGGTTCCTTAACGGGTGATTTGAGGAGTGAAAATCGGTGGGAGAAGATATTTGAAAGAAATCTTTGGTTTAAGAAAAAGAGATGGAGAGCTTTTGGTTCGGTGGAAAGAAGAAGACGAAGGGCTAAGTCGGCTCAAGAAAAAATTCTCAATAAGAAGAGAGCGCCCGAAGGATTTTGATAAAATTGCAAGATTACCCTAGGGTCGACCCTGGGGGTCGACTCATGGCACAGAAAAATTCAAAAAAATAATGGGATAATTTCAAAAAAATTTGAAACTCTGAGAGAAGGATGTTTACCCAAATATTGATCATGTGAATGATAGTTTTGAGCTTTTAAGCTCTTAAAAAAATGAGAATTGAGCTCAATAGATTTGGTTCAATAAATTTTTGACATTAAGAATTTGGAATCAGAGAGATACTTAAGCTGATGGATTAAAGATTCCTAGTTCTCTCCTAATTTCATAAAATCTATCTTCACTTAAGGCCTTGATAAAGATATCAGCCAATTATTTTTCAGTACAAATATAATCAAGAATTATATCTTTATTTTGGATATGTTCTCTTATGAAATGATGCCTAATTTTAATATGTTTTGATCTAGAATGCTGAATTAGATTTTTAGTTAGATTTACAGCACTGGTGTTATCACATCTTAAGGGAGTTTCATTGAGTTTGATGCCAAAATCTTCAAGTTGTTGCTTAATCCACAAGATTTGAGCACAATAACTTCCAGCTGCAATGTATTTGGCCTCGACCGTAGATAGTGCTACCGAGTTTTGCTTCTTGCTAAATCAAGAGATTAAGTTAACTCCAAGAAATTGGCAAGTTTCACTAGTACTTTTTCTATCTAATCTACATCCAGCAAAATCGACATCTGAATATCCTATCAAGTCAATTAATGAGTCCTTAGAATATCATAGTCCTAGAGTTTGTGTACCATTTAAGTATCTAAAGATTCTTTTAACTGCATTCAAGTGTGATTCTTTTAGATTTGATTGAAAGTGAGCACAAAGACAAACACTAAACATAATATCTGGTCTACTAGTAGTTAAATACAATAGAGAACCAATCATGCCTCTATAAAATTTTAAGTCTATATTTTTACCTCCTTCATCCTTGTCAAGCTTACATGATGGGCTCATAGGTGTACCAATTGCTTTGGAGTTCTCCATTCCAAATCTTTTGAATAGTTCTCTTATGTACTTGCTTTGGATGATGGAGATTTCTTCCTTTGTTTGTTTGATTTGGAGTCCGAGGAAGAATGTAAGTTCTCCCATCATGCTCATCTCGAACTCCCCCTGCATGAGCTTAGCAAAATCTTGACAAAAAGTTTTATTAGTAGACCCAAAAATAATGTCATCAACATATATTTATATAACTAATATATTATTTTGATTTTTTTTAATGAAAAAAGTTGTGTCTACATTTTCTCTTGAAAAATCATTATTAAGCAAAAATTTACTTAGCCTTTCATACTGTTGGTGCAGAATTCTGCTGAAGTCGGAGTTGCTGGAGTCGAGAAGATCGTGGCCACCATCGAGACCTGCAAGAAAAGTCTAAATCGGAGTTGGAGGTACTCCGGCAAGATCCTCCGATGCTCAAGTCAGTACTCTACTTCAACAGAAATGGAGTGCTCGAGCAGAAGTTTTGGCAGAGTTTCGAGATAGAGTTTTTTGAGCTTAGAAAAGAACGTATATGGGGATCCTTATTTATAGGCGAAGAGCGTAACTGACTGACAGCGACGTCTGTAACCGTCTGATAGTGGGCCGTTCAGAGCCGTGTGGAGTTTGTTGCAGAGAGTAGTGGCGTCAGAGGTCGTTCAGGGCTACGTGGAGCTTGTTGCGGAGAGTGGAGTGGTGTCCATTATCGTGACTTACCAGAGAGTGGTGGAGCTATATGAAATCCATTGCAGAGAGTGGAGCAGGGTGGCGGTTCTTGTTGTGGCTTGTCAGAGAGTGATGGAGCCGCGTGGAATCCGTTGCAGAGAGTGGAGCAGGGTGGCAGTTCTTATCGTGGCTTATTAGAGAGCTTGGATCCATCGACTGAAGCTCGGCTGGGATGCCTGATGGAGCAGAATGGCCCTTAACATCGTCATTCTAGGAGAGGCTCGGATGTTCCGAGGTCGCTGACAAATCTACTGTTGTCGGATGCTTCGGGCGCTGACATCTCAGGCGGGAGTCACCTGCTATAGGAGCTCGGATGGAGATTTTCTATTGGCAAAATCCGAGGAAGTCCGATCGCTAGAGAGGTCCATCTGGGATTTATCTGATGTGGAAGCTCATTCGAAGATCATCCACCGGGGAAGTCCGATTTTATGAGAAGCTTGGTAGGAGGTCGGCCGACGATGGACTTCGGATAGCACTGGGGAGGCTCGACAGACATCGGAGGCAATCGGCTATCGCAGGGACCCAGCTACTGGTGCTCGTCCGAAATCCATCCATCGGAGAAGTAGCTCGACTGAAGTCTACCTGTAATAGAAGTTCGGAGGAAATTCATTTACAGTAGAGGCTTGAATGGAATTTGCTTACAGTAGATGTCTGGGATAGACAGCCCGCTGTAGGAGTTCGGAGTAGACCGTTCGTAGTAGAAGTTCGGCTCTCGCGGGAGCTCGATTGGGATCCGAAAGGCGGTCCACCATCGTGGAAACTTGGATGGAGTCTGGTTACCATAGAAATCTCATTGTCGGGGAAGCTCGGATGCAGACGAAGTCCGAAAGAAATTCGAAAAATAGTTGGTTGCTGTAGAAGGTCGGCTATCAGTGGGGCCCAAAGGGCCTTTGGGGTGGCCCGGTGGATGAGTGCAGAAGTTCATTGTCGGAGAAGTCCGGACGGTCGAGGGGGTTCGGAGAGATGCCACACATAAGGTCGGGAGCCGAAAGAGTCCTGGAAGGATCGGTCTTTTACAAACTTCGGTCGGAGGGTATTTTATACCCAACTCCAGTCCTCCTACTTCTGAGTTCGGGTTCTAAATGAAGGAAGTACAGAGAAATTCTCACGGCCGAAGTTGCTCCCCTCGATTTTCGCACTCGACAGTTGCCAGATATTTTAACGTTCGGCATGCTGGTATTGGAGTCTTTTCGAAAAAGATTTTTTCTTTTCAAAATTCCCACCAAGGCGTGGCTCTAGGTACGACGTAATAATGACTTTGTCAGCTGCCTGCCATTTTCAACAGTCTGTCAAGGTGGATGGGACATGCAGCGAATGCAGACCGGCTAGAGGAGATCTGCAATCATTATTGCACCGGATCCCGGGGTCTATTTAAACACGTTCTCCTCCTTCAGGGGTTTCACTTTGCTTGAGAGAATCCCTCGATTCCCCTCCTCTTTTTCGAGAGCTCCGGCTTCCTCTAGCATCCTTCCCGGCCTTAGGCGTCCTCCAGGTTGACCTCCATCATCCTCGCCGTCTCCTTGTACTCCTGGGGTCAATCTAGGTTAGTTCCAAAACTTTCTGTCATTTTTCCATCCTTCTTTCTTCGTATTCTGTTTATTTAGCTTTCTCGGGGGCCTGTTTGCTATTTTTTTCGATTTTTCGGGATTTTTATGGCTTCCATTTGATCCAAAATGTCTTCTGTTATCTCCTCTTCTAGTAGTTCTAGGAGTTCGTCAGCCCCAGTTCCCCACAGTACTGGTACCGTAGATGAACCCGTAGGTAGGATCGAACCTTGTCTGGCCTTTGCATCGGACACCATCCCTGGCTCCTTGACTCCAGATGAACTCTCACTGATAAGGATTCAGTATGGAGTTCCTCCGGAGTACGAGCTGGAGCTTCCCGGACCATCTGACCGGGCTAGCGCCCCTCCTTCCGGCTGCTTCTGTCTGTACCAGGAGGCCTTCCGTGTCGGACTTCAGCTTCCACTGCCGTCCTTTGTCGTCGCTCTCTTTCATTTTTTGAATATTTCTCTAGTTTCCATCATGCCGAACTCCTTTAGATTTTTGATAGGGTTTCTTTCTCTTTGTAGTTTAGCCGAAGTTCGACCGACTCTTTCTTTGTTTAGGAACTTCTACACCTTCAAGCGCCATCCCTCGGTAAAAGATTGATGGTACTTCTCCCCCCAGTTCGGTAGAAAGGGGTTGCTGAAAGGCACCCCCTCTTCTGTCCATAACTGGAAGGAGAGGTTCTTCTACGTCCGATGCCCCACCTTGGAGCTAGGATTACCCCATTGGGGTTCTCTGAGGGATTTCGCCCGTCGGGCCTCTAGTCTGGAAAGGGACGACCTCGAAGCCTCAAAAAAGCTCGAGGCCTATCGAGCCCCCCTCCTCTTCGAACTTCTGAGGGAACAACTTTTGTTCAACGTCGGTCTGAGCCCCCTTAACCCTGCCGGTATCTCTCCCCCTTTTTTTTCTCTTTTTTTTTTTTTTGCTTCCCCTTCTTCTTGTTCCATTTCGGAGCCATGTTGATTTTCTTTTATCGCAGACATGGATGCAAGCGTGGCTCGGAGGTTAGCCCAGGGTCTCAAGACCCGCAAGACAAAAGATGCCTCAACTTTGGGGTCGATGAAGAAAGCCAGGATAGAAGGTACAAGCTCGGCCGTGCCTGCTCCGATGCCCGTCACCGTCGAAGCCCCTTCCGACGCCGAACCTGAAGTCCCCCGAGACCCTTCACAGAGCCCCCCGGCCGATGATCCTATTTCGGAGGTTCGTCCCGAGGGGGCACCCGGGACCGAAGGGAGGAGGAAAAAGAAGATCCTAGCCCAGAGGAGTCGCAGTCGTAGGGCTACCATCGAGGGGGCCGGCGGCTCCGAGGAAGACCTGGGGGAAAATCCCTTCAACAACAGGGACTTAATAAAGAGGCTGGTCGAAGGGTGCATTCTGCCCGAGGTAGTCGAGAGGATCATCCTCACCGATCCCGAGCTACGGGACTGGGACTCTCTGAGATCTTTCCTCGAAGTAGGTTAACTCATCCTTTTCCTCCTTCCTGCTTCTTTAATTTATTCTTCAGCCCTTATGTTGACTCTCCGACCTTTCTTGCAGATTGGGCACCAGCTCGTCGCCAACGTTGAGGCGGCGAAGATCGCCAAGAGGGAGGCAGCTCGGGCAGAAGAAGGTAGCCTAGCCGGGGCCGCCCACCTTGAGGAGAAAATCACCGAGGTCCTAAGTCTCTAGGAGGTGCTGGAAAAGGAGGGACAAACTTCGTCCGATCTGAGGACCATCTTGGAGGAGGAGAGAGGGAAGGCTGAGGCCGAGGTCTCCGCATTGAGGGCGCAGGTTTTCGAGTGGAAGGAGCAGGCTTCTGAGCTGAAAGCGCGGATTTCATCTCTGGTCTCGGAGGCAAGAGTTCAAGCAGTGGAGGAGTTCAAAGCCTCCTCCGAGATGGAGGATCTAAAGGTTCAGTTCAGCCAGGACACCTTCATCAAGGGGTTTGAGCTCTGCCAAGAGAAGGTGGCTGGGAGGTTTTCCGAATTGGATCTTGACTTCCTGAACGAGGCGTCTGATGATGAAGCTGGACCATCCGATGTCGCTGCCGGTCCTCTTCCAACCGGGACCTCGTCGATTGCCGTGGCTGCTGCTGACGATCTTTTAGGGACGTCGACCCCCTCTACTTCTGCCCCAGAGGTTCGGAACCTCTAGTTTTGTATTTTTTCTTTGTGGTGATTTTTCTCTCATTCTCTTGTACTTGAAATTTATTTGATCAATGAAGCCGGATTCATCTTTACGGAGGGTCTCCCCCTTTTTTTGTATTCTTTTCCTTCTTTTTATCTTCTTGCATTAATTTGAGTCATGGCGCTCTTGTCCTCCAACGACAGTGTCCTGCCGAAGCTCTTCCCCTACCGGAGGGTATTCCCTTGAAGTCGATGATATGAGACCTCCAAAGAAAAGTTGTCAGTTGACAAAGAAATCCAAGAAGCTGGAAGACGAACTTCACCGACTGAAGGAGAGCCATTCAGAGGCCACCGCGGAGGCTACTCACTTTCGGGACCTCCACAAGAAAAGTTTCATGGAATACACCAAAAG
>NC_025998.2:14911275-15029375 GCF_000442705.2 Elaeis guineensis | reverse complement strand
TTGTTGAAACAATTGTAGAAATGAAATCCTTGGCAAAATATCTTGCAAAATTGAAGGCCTCTCTTCGACAGAAGAGGAAGACTCAGGCCATCAGGATCGAGAAGAAGAAAAAGTCAAAATCCATAGAACTCAACCAAAAGCCTGCCACTGTCACCCAAGCAGTTTCTTCTAAGGTCGGAGTGATTTTGATGACATCTACACTTACTCCGACCCTGACCATCGACTTCTGAGAAGAAATCATTGAGCGAACTCAACCTTCCAACACCTCTGCTTGGGTCGAGTCTTCTAAGGAGACCGATGATGATGAGGCTCTTCCCGATGACATTCTAGAGGGTCTATTTTTTCAAGACTGAAAAGCCATCTGAAATACTGTCAAGAACTTCATAATCCCAATAGAGTTAGAGCAGATGGACAGGATGAGCATTTTCAGTCTGAGAAAACTATCTTTAACTATGGGTCATCAGGTATAGCATTTATCCTGTCACCCCTCCTCCTTTTTAATCATTATACTTCCTCTAACTCGATCGATTTAAGATGCAGCTGCTCCATGTTCTCATCAATTTATCGTACTGCTCGATCAGAGAGGCACAAGCATGGGAGGCTGAGAAGAAAGTCGAGTTGGATGTCCAGATAGCTCGGGCGAAGATTAAAGAACTAGAGACTGAGGCCAAAAATGTCCAAGAGCCCTTGGCAGGTGGAGTCCGATCTCGCCCTTGCCTTGAAGAGGAAGAAAGAGGTGGAGAGAAGGATTGAGGAGCACATTCAAGATGCTAAGAGCTCTTCAGTCAAGGAATTCAAGGCATCACCTATCTTTGCTAGGGAGATGGCTCAAGCGGTGGAGGCATTTAAGGCATCTGAAGAATACTGCAACAGCCATGTGGCCTTCAGCGAAAAGATTTTTCATCAGGTTCACAAAGAAGGTTGGTCGATTGCTGAAAGTCAATAGAGGAGGAGCATCCAGAGCTTGATCTCACCTTCTTGGACTATAAAAATGATGAGAAAGTTCACACCACCTCTGAGCTCCCATCTCTGAGAAGAAGAACATTGCTGAGCTGCCCTCCTCTTCAACTACTGATGTAGGTCTCTTCGAGTCTCCTTCAGATATAACTCCTCAAGAGAAGGTCGGAGATTGAATACTTATATCTTTTGGCCCCTTCCTCTTTTTTATCTCTACAAGAAACTTTCATTTAATGAAATAAAATTACAAGCTTTTTGAATTTATCACTTTCAATTGTTTGCATAGTCGGTAAATGATGCTTGTGACGTCGATCCGGTAGCTGCTGCTCCTTTATTGGCCACTTCTCTTCCTACGGTAATGGTGGTTAATATTAAAGCTCATATCGAGAGCCTAGAGGAGAAACTTAAATTCCTTGAAGGAAAGGCTGTCGATCGGAAGAGAGACTTCAAAAGGCACAAAAGAAATTTGATGAGGTCGAAAAATAAGTCAATAGACTTCAACAAGAAGTTTGATGAGGAGTTGTGGTACACAGCGTCAAGAAAGCACAATTGACAGAAGAGATACAGAGTATCCGATGCAGCATGAAAGAAGTCCTGGGGTGTGGTGACGAAATTGACTGTATATCATTGTCAGCTTGACTCTGCCCATGAAGAAATCCACGCCTTGGAGTCCCTGATCAAGTGTAGGAAATTTGGATGGGCGAGGTCCGTGCAGACGTTGCAACTTCAAGATGAACTCCACAATGCCAAAAAAAAAATTTCAAAGTTGCAAAGGACGTTGAATGGCAAGAAGACTGTCGCCGCTCTCAAGGACGTACAACAGTGAAGCATCCAAGTGACTACTCCCATTGCCGATATCGGCTTGAAAGAGCTTCTTTCGATCTTCCATGATGAAAGATCTTGGTCGGGAGAGCGTGAACTAGAAGACCGATCTTCGATAGGAGGAGAAGGAGCTTCTTCTTCTCGATCTCATGAGTAGCTGATGGATAGTTCTCAATCGACAATCCATATGACCTTTACTGTCAGACGTCATTCCGGCTACAGCTTCTGTCGAAATACATTTCAAATTTTGTACCCACAACTTGATCTGTCCGAGCTGTCCAACCCCAAGATGGACATGGAAGATGCTTTGATGCAACTATGTGAAAAGCGAGAAAATACTTACATATTTTCTGAATTCATGATTTTCTACAGAGTGCTGCGCATCAAAAAGGTGCAACCAGCTGACGATGGCCCACCAGCCAAATAGCCAACTTTTTTTGTTCTTTGTTTCATCATGCTCCTTATTAGAATAAAGTTACAACTTTTCCAACCATGCGTTCATGTATGTATTTTTTATTATATATATATATTATGTTGTCACTTTTAGAATTATACTGACTTTATATGGTCATCGTAAAATGATGCGTAGTCGTTGATAGCACCAAAAAATAACTTTACTCACTACGTTGGTAGGATGAGTCGAGATCGTATCCTCAGGGACCTTGGGCTAAGTTGAGATTGCAAAATAAAGAAAGAAGTTGTTTTTGATTTAGAAAATAAATTATCTTAAAATTGATGAATAAGAAAATAAAGAGCTCGGGAGTTTTGAATTAATTTTGTACTAGCAGAGTTTATCTCTTTTTTTTAATTAAATTGATGTGATTAATCTTAGAAAAAATATCTATCTTTCTTCGGCACGCCCCGTACCCGTAGATCACGGTGCATCTCCGAAAGTACTAGGTAAACAACTCTTCTTTCCTCGGCACGCCCCGTATCCGTAGATCACGTGCATCTCCAAAATAAAAATTATTCCTAATATTAATCTAACAGGAAAGCATAAATAAAAGCATATGAAAGAGAGCAAATAAAGAACTCATGACAATTTAAATAAAAAGCATAATCTTTATTGCATATAAAGAAATACAAGAAAGTTTAGAACAATAAACCCGCTCTGTGTCGTTACAAAGTTTCTTCTCCACTCCCGAGACTGCTAGCCTAGCTGCTCATGAAGTAGTCCTTTTTTTTCCTCTATGCAAGGCTCTAGAAGAATTTCTGGGATGCTCCTCAAATAGGAGTACAAGAGCCTTTTTATAGGTGTTAGGAGGGAGGAGTTTTACATGATTTTTCGATATGGGACTAAAGAAAAAAATACTAAAGACCGCACTCCGAATGTCGCACCCGCATCCGCCCCGCCTGCGCTTGCCCGTGTCACGCCCGCGCTGCGCATCGCCTGCGCGTCTGCTGTCGCGATCCGTGCGCCGCTGTGCCCTCGCGCTCGCGCCGCGCTTGCCCGCTTCACGCCGCGCACTCGCCCGCGCTGCTTCCGCGCGCTCACGCGCGGCCCAGGAACAACTTCACGCTACCCTTTTTTATTCCACTTCCAAAAAGAAACTTTTGTTTCTTTAAAATGAGCCTATATCTTTTGGATTCCTTGCATAGTATCTTCATTTTCTATAATACCGTATGCATCCTTCTTTTATTTTAATTTCATTTTAAGTCCAATTTTCTTCAAACTTGAGTCTTTTTGATCTGCGAATCGGACTCTTTGTATCGGCGATCACCTTTCCTGTAAAACATAAAAAAAATCAAATTCTTAATAAATAAGATAAATTAAATATAATTTTTTGCTTTAAAATACTTAAATTAAGTGTTTATCATACCCCCCAACTTGAATTTTGCTCGTCCTCGAGTAAAATAGATATATCAGCATTGTGTACCGACTTGATTTTGAATAAAAAGTTAGGTTAGGCATCCCAAAAGGTAGGTGATACTTGGTCAGACCATTAAAGAGATACTTCATTGGATTATCAATTTGACCCAATTAGTGGCTGAGTATTAACTAAAGAAATTTCAAGAGCTTTTCTTTCACCAACTCCCCACTTTACTCTTTAAATCCTCTAACTTAATGGAAAGAGTTTATTATTTCTTGCAATTTAGTCTCCTTAATATATATATATATATATATATATATTATTATTTTTTAACATTGCCTATCTTTTTACGCGAACCACAACACTTACTTAAGCGAAAGGGCCCGGTTACTTAGTAGGAAACCAATATTGTTTTTCTTTTTTTTTTTTTTAAGTAAATTTTAAGGAGAATTTTTGCATACCTCGACCTTTCTACCTAATTTCTCATGAAGCAGATTCTTTATTGAGATCAGTAAGAAGAGGGTTGTAGAATCACTCCTAAAATTTGGTCTAGTCTAAACCCTACCATTCATTGAGTTTTCTTAATAATTTATTCCTCAGTATCTCTAAAATTATCTTGACTATTAATCATTCATTGTTTAGGATGCCTAATTGACTCTTAATCAAAATAAAATTTGGATACACAAAACTAATTATTTCTGACCATACTCGAGGATTTGATTACTTTCCTCCCTCCAACTTAATCTACATTGTCCTCAATGGAGTAGGAAAGCAAAGAAAATAAAAGGAGAGAGTGCACCTGAGATAATTTTGCTTGGAAGTTGAAGATAGCTTCATTGATTAATAGGCTCTTGTTCTAAATTTCTGCAACTGCGGTAAAGTAAAAAATATGAAATCGTTGGGTTGCCTCCCAACAAGCGCTAAGTTTTACATCTTCAGTCAGACTGAATTGAGTATTATGGTGGTTTTGGATCCACTAAATCAATAGATTCAATTAATTCTCCATCACTAATTCCATCTATGTAAGGTTTCAATCGCTGACCGTTCACTTTAAAAGTGTTTTCCTGTTTAGAATTTTTGAGTTCTATAGCTCCATGAGGAAATACCTGAGTTACAATGAAAGGTCCGTCCCAACGTGAGTGAAGTTTTCCAGGAAACAGACGCAACCTAGAATTGAAGAGCTAAACTTTTTGATTGGGCTCGAATATTTTTCGTGCAATGAATTTATCGTGGTATGCTTTAGTTCGAGTCTTATAAATTCTGGCACTCTCATACGCTTCATTGCGTAGCTCTTCAAGTTCATTTAGTTAAAGTCTCCTATTGGAACCTGTATTTTTCATATCAAAGTTAAATTGCCGTATGGCCCAAAATGCACGATGTTCCAATTCCACCGACAGATGACAAGCTTTTCCGAATACAAGTCGATAAGGAGACATTCCTATGGGTGTTTTAAAAGTAGTACGGTAAGCCCATAATGCATCATCCAAGCGTGCTGACCAGTCTTTTCTATCGGGACTTACCGTTTTTTCAAGAATATGCTTGATCTCTCTATTGGAGACCTCAACTTGACCACTTGTCTGGGGGTGATAAGGTGTGGCAACTTTATGAGTTATTTCGTATTTTTTTATTAGCATGTCGAAGTGCTTATTCGTGAAGTGTGTACCCCCATCGCTAATTATGGCTCTTGGGTATCCAAATCGACTAAAGATGTTATGCTGAATGAACTTGATCACGACTTTGTGATCATTGGTTCGGGTTGCCATAGCCTCTACCCATTTTGATACGTAGTCCACTGCTACCAAAATATACTCGAATCCAAATGAGGAGGGAAAGGGTCCCATGAAATCAATTCCCCAAACATCAAAAATTTCTACAACAAGAATAGGGACAGGGGCATCATATCTTTTCTCGAAATATTTCCTGTTTGCTGGCATGCAAGCAATTACGGCCAAATTCATGTGCATCTTTGAATAGTATCGGCCAATAAAATCCACTCTGCAACACCTTTACTGCAGTTTTTTTTTCCATTAAAATATCCCCCACATGCTAACGAGTGGCAGAAAGTAAGAATACCTTGGACTTCACACTCGGGGACACAACGTCGGATTACTTGATCTGGGCAATATTTGAATAATTCTGGTTCTTTCCAGAAATAGTACTTTACTTGGGAGAAAAATCTATTTTTCTCTTGTTGGGTCCAGTGAGATGGGATTTGTCCCACTGCCAAGTAATTGACTATATGAGCGAACCAGGAAAGATCAGTGGAAGAGATTGAAAAGAGTTGTTCTTCCGAAACCTATCTTTAATCTTTCTTTATTGTGTTCAACCAGGATCCTAGAAATATGATCTGCTACCAAGTTTTCGGAGCCCTTTTTGTCTAAAATTTTTAAATCAAATTCTTGTAATAGAAGGATCCATCTAATCAGCCTAGGTTTTGTATCTTTTTTGGATAGCAGATGTTTCAGTGCTGCATGATCGGAGTATACTAGGACCTTGGAGCCCAAAAGGTATGATCTAAATTTATCTAGGGCAAACACAACAGCGAGTAACTCCTTTTCAGTCGTGGTGTAATTCAATTGAGCATCTGAAAGAGTTTTACTTGCATAATAAATTACATGCGGTTCTCAATTAAATCTTTGCCCAAGGACTGCCCCTATAGCATAATCAGAAGCATCACACATGATTTCAAATGGTAGGGTCCAATCCGGAGATTTTATGATTGGTGCAGTGGTTAAGGCAGTTTTGAGTTTATTATAAGCAGTTAGGCACTCTTCATTAAAATCAAAAGAATTTTCCTTGGCAAGCAAGTTGCACAAGGGTCGTGATATCTTGCTGAAATCCTTAATGAAGCGCCTATAGAAACCTGCATGGCCTAGAAAGGATCGCACCTGTTTAACCGAGGTTGGGGGAGGCAATTTCAAGATTACTTCAACCTTTGCTTTATCTATTCAATCCCCCGCTTGGATACAATATGTCCAAGCACGATTCCTTCACGAACCATAAAATGGCTCTTCTCCCAACTTAAAACCAAATTTGTCTCTATACATCGTTGAAGAACCTTGGCTAGGTTCTGAAGACAATCATCAAAGGTAGAGCCAAATACTGAAAAATCATCCATGAAGACTTCTAAAAATTTATCTACCATATCAGAAAAAATGGCCAAAATGCACCGTTGAAAAGTGGCTGGTGCATTGCAGAGACCGAATGGCATACGTCTAAATGCAAATGTTCCATAAGGGCATGTGAAGGTATCTTTTCTTGATCAGCAGGAAATATCGGGATCTGATTATATCCCGAATATCTATCTAGAAAACAGAAGAAACTTTGTCCTACTAGCCGTTCTAAAATTTGGTCAATAAAAGGCAAAGGAAAATGATCTTTCCTAGTAACGGCATTCAGCTTTCGGTAGTCCACACATACTCGCCAACCAGTTGTTGCACGAGTAGGAATTAACTCACCCTCATCATTCTCTACTATGGTAATACCTGACTTCTTAGGTACTACCTGGGTTGGACTAACCCATTGGCTATCCGAAATTGGGTATATAATTCCAGCATCTAGCCATTTCACTACTTCCTTTTTCACGACTTCCGCATATTCGGATTCAATCTTCGTTGCATGTCCCTATGTGGTTTTGCCTCAACCTCGCAGTGAATATGATGCATGCAAATAGAAGGATCTATACCCTTGAAATCGGCAATTGACCACCCTATAGCCTCTTTATGCTTTTTGAGTACCCCAACAAGTTTGTCTTCCTGGTCGTTGGTTAGGTCAGATGCAATGATCACTGGAAGGTGTCATTGGATCCAAGAAATGAATATTTCAGCGTGGCAGGAAGAGGCTTTAGCTCTAGAGTAGGTGGTGCTTCTAAGGATGGTACCAGAGGGCTTGATTGAATTGGTAAATGCTCGTACTTTACAGTCCAAGGGGGATTGGTGCTAAAATTGGGAGGTTCTAGCAAAGCATGTATTTCTTCAGTGTATCCATCAATATCAAAATTATCCATTCCAAAATGTGTTAGACATGCCTGTAAAGGATCTGAGTTGAGCAAGGCAGGAGCTTTATCTTCTATAACTTCTTCTAACAAGTTGATCTCATTATGGTTGTACACAGGTGGTCCAAAGATGCATTGAAAATATTCAACCTTAGCTTCTTATTTCGAAAGATACATCCATAACTCCGATCCTATAATTTATACAAGCATTAGCGGTTGCTAAGAAGGGTCTACCTAGGATGATTGGTATTTGGTTGGGGTTGCTGCCAGATTCCATATCCAGCACAAGAAAGTCAACAGGAAAGTAAAATTCATCTATTTTTATCAATACATCTTCCAGCATTCCATGGGATACCTTAATGGATCGGTCTGCTAGTTGTAAGGTCACTGTCGTGGGTTTTAACTCTCCAAACCCAAATAGGTCATATACAGAGCTCGGGAGAAGGTTGACACTTGCACCCAAGTCTAATAATGCCTTCTTAATCGTGAGGTCCCCTATGACACAAGAAATAATTGGGGTACCTGGATTTTTCAGTTTGGGTGGGGCAATTTGCTGGAAAACTGAGCTAGCCTGCTCAGTTAGGTGGACTTTTCTTGGTATTTGTGCCTTTGATTTTCGTTTCTTTGTACACATGTCCTTTAGAAATTTAGCATAGGTTGGAACTTGCTTAATGGTATCGAGAAGAGGTAAGTTTATCTGAACCTATTTAAACAGTTCCAACATTTCATTCATTTTTATACCCTTCTTATCAAGAGGCAGAGAGGATTCTAAAGCATTGGGAAATGGAGCTTTAGGTGCAGGTGCTGGGTTAATAGGTTCTTTCTTCTCTTCAAGTTTCTTCTTTTCTGTTGTAGCTGAAATTGGTTGCTCTTGTTGTTGGATTACTTCAGGTTGATTTAAGATTTTTCCGCTTCTAAGGGTCATAATCGATTTGGCATGTTCAGAAAAAGTTTCAGGACCAATGAAGCTTTCAGCCATGTACTGTCTTTTTGGGTTATTAATAGGCTGACTGGGTAATTTGCCTTCTTCCCTCCTACTGAAAGCTGTTGCTAGCTGACCTATCTAGATCTCTAGCTTTACTATTGATTGCGTATGGGAGTGAAGGAGTTGGGTATTCATTTCTAGTCCTTTAAGTGCTTGCAGTACCTTTTCTTCGAAAGCCGAGCTATGAGTACTCGGAGTGGGTTGAGGAGGGTTCTGGTATTGTAGCTGGGATGGATGCCTATAAGTCGCATCCAGATAACCTGATCTTTGTTGCACTGGAGGAACCACTGGTTGTGATTTCCATTAGAAATTCGGATGGTTTCTCCATCCCGGATTGTACGTACTAGAATAGGGGTTGTTCTCTGATCTATGAGTAGTCTGGGCTTGATGGACTTGTTCTTGTACATATTCAGGAAACTGTGGTGCAACTGGACAATCATTCACACAATGAGTAGGGTTCGAACACAATGCACATATATCTTGTATCTGATGGGATGGAGAAGGTGACTATCCTATACTTAATTATCGATCTAACTTTTGGGATAATTCATCTACCATATGATGGATATCTATGGCATTTCCTACTTCATATATTCCACCTCTCTTTGGGTTTAACATGGGTTTATCTCTAATAGAGGCAGACATATGATGTAATGAATTTTCACTTAAAATTTCAAACAGTTGCCATGCCTCATTCTCATTTTTCAGCATGAATGTCCCACCGCATGATGCATCGACCATTTGTCGATGTCTTTCAGATAGCCCATCATAAAAACATTGGATTAATTGCCACTTGGGTACAGCATGGTGGGGATATTTTCTAATAAGGTCCTTTAATCTCTCTCATGTTTCATGAAATATTTCTCCATCTAATTGAAAAAACTAGTTATGGCTTTCCTTATTTGATTAGTTTTTCCTATGAAAAAATATTTCTTGAGAAACTCTCCTTGCAGCTGGTCCCAGGTTGATATAGTCATGGAATCCAAAGTATGTAGCCAGTATTTGGCTTTGTCCTTAAGTGAGAAAGGGAATAATTTTAACCTAAGAGCATCATCAGAGAAGTTGTGAATTTTGACAGTTGAGCATATCTCAAGAAATTCTTCAAGATGTTTATAAGGATCCTCATTACTAAGTCCATAAAATGAAGGTAACATTTGGATTATACTGGACTTAATTTTATTTTGGGTGGCCTCCACAGGGGGCACTTGAATACAAGGAGAGTAGGTATATGTGGAAGGAGTAAAGTACTCCTTCAATTGCCTGGGTGGATCATTCTCCTGATTTCGGTCCATATTTTTACGTCTGTTGGCTCTAAAGGTTCTTTCTATTTCTGGATCAAAAGGTTGGATTTCTGATCGTAACGATCTATGACCAAGCATACACCTTACAATTATACTTTAGAGCAAACATAGAAAATTTTAGTTTTTATAATATATATATATATTTATAATAAAGTGAGAAAAGAGTGAAGAAAATCTAAAGAGAAGAACCTAAGAATCTTAAATCTATGAAAAGAGAGAAATTAGTTAATGTTTAGATGTTAATTGCAATCAACTTAAACAAGCATAGACTCTCTATCCTAGGGTTAACCTAGATCTAGATAGCTCCTAACTTCCAAGACCGCCTTTGAGCACTCCAAGCTCAAGACTGACTAACTGACTCGGCCAGGTAAGTGTAAGATGTGGGAGGTTCCCTGTTCGTTGCTTTCCTTAGACACCAACTGAGTTGGCCAGGTCAGTCAACAGAACCAATTAAAAACCACTTTCTTTAACCATTTGCCTTAGACACCAAGCAATTAACCAATCTGCACTCGGTTCAACTCTAGAGCTTTCTTGTCCTATTGAGCTCAAAATTTCTAGGGCTGACGTCTAGTTGATTTTAAAATTAAGACTTGGTTTAATGCAAAATGAAGGATATGATTTTTGGGCCAAGGAAGGGTGATCAAATCCCCACCTTATCTGTTTAATGGATTATTGCCCCTAAGATTAATTATGGAGATGCAATGCAAAGAAACAAGGTGTCCAATCAAGTTAGAAATTTAATATTTGAGGTTACGCTATTTTAGTTAAGTGTTATGAAATGTCAGTGGCTTCTTTTTTTTTTTATAAAAGGGTTTATAGTTTTATCTTTTTATATATATTTTTTAATTTTTTTTATCTATTTTTTTTTTAGTTTTGCAAGAAAATAAGTTTAAGTGATTAAGTCTAAAAAGCAATAAATCACTAGGCTATAAAAAGTAGCAAATTATTCTAAGCAGAAAAATTTTTAAGATTGAAAAGTAGTAAATTAGTTATGCAAGGTAATTATGTAATTATGCAAATAAGATTATCTAGCTAGAAAGCACTGAAAAAAAAATTAAAGCGACAAATAAAAATTGAAAAGCATTTTTTTTTAATTTTTTTTTTAATTTTTTAATTCAACCGTGCCAAGATCCCCGACAATGGTGCTAAAATTTGATGCGTAGTCGTTGATAGCACCAAAAATAACTCTACTCACTACGCAGGTAGGATGAGTCGAGATCGTATTCTCAGAGACCTTGGGCTAAGTTGAGATTGCAAAATAAAAGAAAGAAACGTTGTTTTTGATTTAAAAAATAAATTATCTTAAAATTGATGCAATAAGAAAATAAAGAGCTCGGGAGTTTTGAATTAATTTTGTACTAGCAGAGTTGTATCTCTATTTTTTAATTAAATTGATGTGATTAATCTTAGAAAAAATACCTATCTTTCCTCGGCACGCCCTGTATCTGTAGATCACGGTGCGTCTTCGAAAAGTACTAGGTAAACAACTCTTCTTTCCTCGGCACGCCCCGTATCCGTAGATCATGGTGCGTCTCTAGAAAGTAAAAATTGTTCCTAATATTAGTCTAACAGGAAAGCATAAATAAAAGCATATGAAAGAGAGCAAATAAAGAACTCATGATAATTTAAATAAAAAGCATAATCTTCATTGCATATAAAGAAATACAAGAAAGTTTAGAACAATAAACCCGCTCTGTGTCGTTACAAAGTTTCTTCTCCACTCCCGAGACTGCTAGCCTAGCTACTCATGAAGTAGTCCCTTTTTTTTCCTCTATGCAAGGCTCTAGAAGAATTTCTGGGATACTCCTCAAATAGGAGTACAAGAGCCTTTTTATAGGTGTTAGGAGGGAGGAGTTTTATATGATTTTCTGATATGGGACTAAAAAAAAAAAATACTAAAGACCGCGCGTCCGAATATCGCACCCATGTCCGTGCCCGCCTGCGCTTGACCGCTGTCACACCCGTGCTGCGCATCGCCTACGCATCGCCTACGCATCTGTTGTCGCGATCCGTGCGCTGCTGTGCCGCTTGCGCCCGTGCCCGTGCTTACTCGCTGTCACGCTGCGCACTCACCCGCGCTGCTTCCGCGCACTCACGCGCGCGCCCAGGAACAACTTCACGCTACCCTTTTTTATTCCACTTCCAAAAAGAAACTTTTGTTTCTTTAAAATGATGCCTATATCCTTTTGGATTCCTTGCATAGTATCTTCATTTTCTATATTACCGTATGCATCCTTCTTTTATTTTAATTTTGTTTTAAGTCCAATTTTCTTCAAACTTGAGTCTTTTTGATTTGCGAATCAGACTCTTTATATCGGCGATTACCTTTCCTATAAAACATAAAAAGAAACATCAAATTCTTAATAAATAAGATAAATTAAATATAATTTTCTATTTTAAAATACTTAAATTAAGTGTTTATCACACCCCCCAACTTGAATTTTGCTCGTCCTCGAGTAAAATAGATATATCAGCATTGTGTACCGACTTAATTTTGAATAAAAAGTTAGGTTAGGCATCTCAAAAGGTAGGTGATACCTGGTCAGATCATTAAAGAGATACTTCATTGGATTATCAATTTGACCCAATTAGTGGCTGAGTATTAACTAAAGAAATTTCAAGAGCTTTTCTTTCACCAACTCTCCACTTTACTTTTTAAATCCTCTAACTTAATGGGAAAGAGGTTTATTATTTTCTTGCAATTTAGTCTCCTTAAAATATATATATATATATATATATATATATATATATATATATATATATATATTAAAATAAAAAGCATAATCTTCATTGCATATAAAGAAATACAAGAAAGTTTAGAACAATAAACCCGCTCTGTGTCGTTACAAAGTTTCTTCTCCACTCCCGAGACTGCTAGCCTAGCTGCTCATGAAGTAGTCCCTTTTTTTTCCTCTATGCAAGGCTCTAGAAGAATTTCTGGGATACTCTTCAAATAGGAGTACAAGAGCCTTTTTATAGGTGTTAGGAGGGAAGAGTTTTACATGATTTTTCGATATGGGACTAAAAAAAAAAAATACTAAAGACCGTGCGTCCGAATGTCCACCCGCGTCCGCGCCTGCCTGCGCTTGCCCGCTGTCACGCCCGTGCTGCGCGTCGCCTACGCGTCGCCTGCACGTCTGCTGCCGCAATCCGTGCATCGCTGTGCCGCTCGCGCCCGCACCCGCGCTTACCCACTGTCACGCCGCGCACTCGCCCGTGCTGCTTCCGCGCACTCACGTGCGCGCCCAGAAACAACTTCACGCTACCCTTTTTTATTCCACTTCCAAAAAGAAACTTTTGTTTCTTTAAAATGACGCCTATATCCTTTTGGATTCCTTGCATAGTATCTTCATTTTCTATAATACCGTATGCATCCTTCTTTTATTTTAATTTCGTTTTAAGTCCAATTTTCTTCAAACTTAAGTCTTTTTGATCTGCGAATTGGACTCTTTGTATCGGCGATCACCTTTCCTGTAAAATATAAAAAGAAACATCAAATTCTTAATAAATAAGATAAATTAAATATAATTTTTTGTTTTAAAACACTTAAATTAAGTGTTTAAGTAGTCCTTTTTTTTCCTCTATGCAAGGCTCTAGAAGAATTTCTGGGATGCTCCTCAAATAGGAGTACAAGAGCCTTTTTATAGGTGTTAGAAGAGAGGAGTTTTACATGATTTTTTGATATGGGACTAAAGAAAAAAATACTAAAGACCGCGCGTCCGAATGTCGCACCCGCGTCTGCGCCCGCCTGTGCTTGCCCGCTGTCACGCCCATGCTGCGCATCGCCTACGCGTCGCCTGTGCGTCTGCTGCCGCGATCCATGCGCCGCTGTGCCGCTTGCGCCCGCGCCCGCGCTTGCCCGCTGTCACGCCGCGCACTCGCCCGCGCTGCTTCCGCGCACTCACGTGCGCACCCAGGAACAACTTCACGCTACCCTTTTTTATTCCACTTTCAAAAAAAAACTTTTGTTTCTTTAAAATGATGCCTATATCCTTTTGGATTCCTTGCATAGTATCTTCATTTTCTATAATACCGTATACATCCTTCTTTTATTTTAATTTCATTTTAAGTCCAATTTTCTTCAAACTTGAGTCTTTTTGATCTACGAATCGGACTCTTTGTATCGGCGATCACCTTTTCTGTAAAACATAAAAAAAATATCAAATTTTTAATAAATAAGATAAATTAAATATAATTTTCTGCTTTAAAATACTTAAATTAAGTGTTTATCAATCATCCCTCCATTTTTAGCATCAAGTGTGATGAATTGGGATTCATCACCAGTCATGTGTCTGGAGCACCCGCTATTAAGCTACCATCTCTGGTTTGCTCCTTAGGATACAAGATTCACCTATACACAAGAATCAAATTTTAACTCTAGGTACCCAAGTTTTTTTGGATCCTTTTTGGTTAGTAATAATGGTTCCTTTTGGAACCCATATTTTTTTTACATTAAAATTTTCAGATTTGTTAGAAAAATATGAATAGGATTTGTGTCCTATTCTACCATATTTAAAGCAAGTTATATTTGAAAACTTGTTGTATGATGAGTTTACAAAGATATTTTTCAGAAATTTTTATTTCTTTAAAGGGTTATATCCAAGACCGACTTTATCATAAATGGCCTTTTGATTGTCAAGTATCATGTGAAGTTTATTTGAACTTAAAGTAAACTTTTCAACCATTGATTTTAACTTGGCAATCTCATTTTTTAAATTCAAATTTTCTTGAGACAGAATTGATTTTTCATTTGAAATACTCTCATTTTTTTTAGTAAAAATTGATTTTTTGATTTTAATTCTTTATTTTTTATCCCTAGCTTCTTTAGTTCATCAATTAGATCATAAAATACTTCATGAAGTTCTTCAAAGGTAAAGTCAATAGGAGTTTCAGTATTTACCTCATTTTTATGTGTCATAAGGCACAAGTTGGCTTATTCATTTAAGTCTTTTTCTTCAAAACTTGACTCATCACTTCCGCTCCATGTAGCCATCATGGCCTTCTTCTTGTACTTCTTGGGATCCTTCTTCAATTATGGGCATTCAGACTTAAAGTGTCCCGATTTTTTGCATTCATAACAAATAAGGGGTTGCTCCTTATCTTTTTCTTTGCTATGTTTTCCTTTTGTAGGTGGCCTCTTCCTCATTTTTTGTCTTCTTTTCTTCAAGAACTTCTTAAATCTTCTAGTAATGAGGGCCATTTCTTCATCCTGCTCTTCATTTTCTGTATCATCAAATTTTTCATCAGGTTGAGCAGTAGATTTAAGGGTGATTATCCTCTTCTTTTTGACATCTTCTTCTTAGTGTTGTTTCATGCTTAGCTCGTAAGTCATCAGTGATCCTAGAAGCTCCTCCAAGGGTAAGATATTCAGATCTTTGGCTTCTTGGATTGCAGTCACTTTGGCCTCCCAAGTCCTTGATAAAGACCTAAGAATCTTTCTTACGAGATCACTGTTAGAATAAGACTTACCAAGACTTTTTAGATCATTAATAATATCAGTAAAACGAGTAAACATCTCAATTATTGATTCATCATGCTCCATTTTAAAAAGTTCATATTTATGCACAAGCATGTTGATTTTTGATTCCTTCACTTGATTAGTTCCTTCATGAGTTACTTCTAATCTATCCCATATTTTCTTAGCTAATATGCATGTTGAAATATGATTAAATTCATTAGCATCTAGAGTACAATACAAAATATTCATAGCTTTAGTATTTAGTTGAGTCATTTTCTTATCAACCTCATCCTATTCTTTTTCGAGTTTGGTTGATTCCACACCATCAATTATTTTAGTGGATGTGTGTGGTCCATTTACTATGATACTCCACATATCATAGTCAAGTGCTTGAATAAAGATTTTCATCCGAGCTTTCCAATAGGTATAATTTGACTCATTGAAAAGTAGAAGTCGGTTTGTGGACTGCCCCTCGGCTAGTGAAGTGCCAACTTGAGTTGCCATAGATCTTTAGCTCTTTGATGGTTAAATCAAAGTAGGGCTAGAGCACCGAACTCTGATACTACTTGTTGCCCAGTTATGCAACCCAAGAGGGGGGGTGAATTGAGTTTTTAAAAATTTAAAATTTAACTTACAACTATGAGGATTATTTAACAATGAGCAAGATAAATGCGGAAAGTAAAATTTATGCAAGGTGTAGAAGTTGGATGTAAGAATGCAAGAAGATAAAAAAATTTAAAAGGAGAGCAAGTAAGCACAACACAAATAAGAAGATTTATAGTGGTTCGATGCCAACCTTGCACCTACGTCCACTCCCCAAGCTCCTACTTGAGAATTCAAATCTACTAAACCGTATTCAACCCGAATACAACGTCCTAACCTCCGACTCAAGCTATTCCAAGCTAGAACACTTGTTTCTTAGGTATAAGCCAATCCAATACAATCCGATTCAAGGTTCGGATCAATCTTTTCATATTTTGGAATCCTTTCAAAATAAAATATCAACTTAAAATAGAGTATAGCAGTTAATCATACAGAAATACAGATGTACCTCCTTTAATGAGCAAATAAAACTTTAAATATACTTTACACAATAAGAACGAAGCTCTTTTGATTTTCTTCAAGGTGGTTGAAGACTTGAATGAGCTCTTGAGGGGTTGGTGAACTTGAAATAAAAGCTTCTTGGACTTTTAAGAGGCTCTTGCTTAGGGTCGAAATGAATACTTAAAGAACCTTTTCGAAACCTTGTTGATTTTCTCTTTTAAGTGCTTTTTATAACTTCAAATAATGGTGAAGAGTAATCTGGGCTAAAATAGAGCCGTTGGAGCACATTAAATAGGCATTAAATGCAGCCAAAATGAGTTGAAAACTAGTCATTGCGAAATTTTTCTATCACAAGGGTCGACTCATAGGGTCGACTCATGCTCATGAGTTGACTCATGGGGTCGACTTCTGTGGCACAAAACAGAAAATGACTGTTCTGTAGTTTTGACCTACACAACAGCAGAGGTCGACTCATAAGGTCGACTCATGCTCAAGGATCGACTCACAGAGTGTGCCAGCCAAAGAATTCAGCGTGCCGTTCAGCTCCTTTTGTCATGAGTCATGGGGTTGACTCAAATATATAAACATGATTTTTTTTTAAAATATATATTTAAAAATATTAAAATTACTTCCAATAGATTACAAATCTTGTGTTCTTGCTCTTGAGGCTTCCGAATTAGAATTGATAAAATTATGATTTTGCCCCTGAAATACAATAATTTTTTTTTCAAGCCAAAATCATTAGTAACCCCCTTAAATACTTTGTAATCATCAAAATCAATTCAAGGAGCAACATGATACTTGAGTTTGTAGTCATAGACTGGAGTGTGATCGTGATTAGTCCAAGATCCTAAAGATGAATGTTGATTCAACTAGATCATGTTAATGAGATATGGATGATAATTAAGATGTGAAATCATAATTAAGTAAAAAAAGTTTTACTTAATGATATATGTGTGGTATATCAATTTTGAAAAAGATAGATACTTGATGGTTCATGATGCATATTTTTATATATATTGATATTCAATTATATCGGAGACTTGATATGAGATTTCGTGCTTTATTTTCTCTCTTCGATATTATTTGTCTATTATTTTCAAATTATACTCTATATTGATATGAGTATGTGGACATTCTTACTAAACTATAAAGCTCACAATCCTTCTCATTTCTATTTTGATTAATCGAAACTGATTACATAAACTGGCTCATAAACTTAAAAATTATTCTTAATTCTAAAAATTAAGCAATATTTTCTATCAGGTTATTCTAATATTAACAACATGTTCAACCCATAATCAACAAGCCATACTTGATGACTGGATGGACAATGATAATAAAGATAGGTGCTATATATTGAAGTTCATGTTAGATAAACTCTAATATATGCATGAGCACGTGTTCACTACCAACAACATATTAATTCATCTATAAGTGTTGTGAGATTGTTAGAGTCACATAGCGCATGTGATGTGTGATGGACAGTCAGTCTATGATCGTTATTTGATAATGATCGAGGATATTAAGGAGCTTAAAAAACTCGACCTGACCATGCACAAAAAATTGCTTGTGGATTTGATCCTGTGATTTTTGATTAGTTTATATGGATAGTTTATGATAAACTACCATATGAATGACCATCATGGCACCTTATCTGAATTGGTTAAAGTATTAATAATAAAGAAACATTGAAAGAGTTTAAAGGTAAATACCTGAAGAGCCTAAAGAAATAAAGACACACTTAGAGTAGGCATATCGAAATTGCTTAATACTGTCCTTACGATTTTCTCTTCTTCCAGTTGAGTTGTGGACTCTAGTGATTTTTATAGAGTCTATGAAAAGGTAGAGGGTTGAGGAAGTAACCCTTAAAATTGGCAATAGGACAAGAGTTGCTGCTGTAGCCATGGGTATCTATCTTTTGTGAAGTTACAGAATACTTGTACTTGACTAAAGTTGGGATCTTGATTTGAAAAGATTGATTAGATAAAGAATCATCAATAATAATTAGATAATCAAATTTTATAAATTATATAAGATTTAATATTTATTAATATGAAATATTTGTTATGAATTGAGATCAATAGTATTTATGAGATCTTGATCAGGTTGTCATGAATTTTAAGATCTTGCATATTTTTTAGAATCTTATCCTAAAGAGTGTGTGGCCACTATATAGTCGATCTGAAAGAATTATATCCTACAAGCCAATCGTATATGAGATGCGATGAGATATTTTTTTATATTTTATCTTTCAAACTCATATACTTAAAATTATTAATTAATAAAAGATATTTTGATTCATTATATGCTACATCTTATTATTGTTTAAGATTATAATGAACCTCATAGATTTGGACAATAATTTTAAGACTGTGATGAGATCATGTCAGTGAGATCTAAATTTTTGATAGCTCTGATCTAAAATATTTTAATTATTGGTTTAGTAAGTCAGAGATTAATGATACCGATAAGACTGAAACATCCTATGTATGCTCAGTAGTGAGGATGGTTGATCTCACAACCACTTATGTGAAGACACTAATATAAAGATGTGGATGCTCATTAGTGAATGAGTTCATTGAATTGACCTACAAAAAAATATTTGATGGAGTCTTATTTATATATTAACTGATTATTCTCTAATGGGAGTTGTGCAAGTGATCCTTTGATCTGAGATCATTATGGTACTTTGTGTATATGAATCTATATTTTGCTTTACTTCCTAACTTGATTCTCTGATTCTTGTGTAGGGTGTTCTGAATATGATGACGTATGCATGAAGGTTGTGAGTGGAAGTCTTTGGCCAAAGCAGGATCTCATAGGTTGATGATTCTGGAAGTCTTTGGTCAAAGTAGAATGATAATTAAAAAGAAGTTTCTAATATATCATCAACTGAATCATCATCTTCTAATCAAGATATATTTAGATAAGTAATTGGGCTTGACATAATTTCATACGCATAGCTCATCTGAGATATTGTATGACTGAAGGATTAAATTATACGGTAACTTATCACTGAAGCATACTTTTGGTATTTTTATCAAATTTTATCTTTTTTGGATAGTCATAACACATTGATAGATGTCAATATTGATTTGTGGACTCATAAAAATTAAAAAAATTTAATTCAAAAATTAATTAGAGAGAGTTTTAGTTAATTGGTGCAATTGGATTGACCTAGTCTAATCGGATTAGGGTTAGGTCAAGAGCCTGAGTCCACTACTGACTAGATTTGAAACCCAATGAATTACACACTTTAGGATTTGATCTTGATCTGATTTAATTAGAATTTATTATAAATCTTAAGGGTTAATTTGGTATGCTAGCATATTGTGTTAACCCAAGTTTCTAATTAAGTTAAGTTCAAAGTGTTTGAGCTAGACCTAACCTATAGCCTTGAACTTAATTAGATTAGGTTGATTTCTTGCCTTAACTTGGAAGAGTTTTAAGTGAGAAAGGAGTCCTCCAAGCTATTCCCAAAAGTCCATGCCAAATAAATTTGAGCGCCCACTTTTCTGCATTAAGAAGGAAGACTCCTTCTTAATGAAGACTCTTGCTTTTCTCCATGCTACCTCTTGGTATTTCATGGCAGATTAAATATGAAAAATTTATGAGGCATTGAAAAGGAGGAGTCCTTCTATATGAAGACTCTTCTATGTCATTTAATTCATCGAAGAATTATTCTCTATGTAAAGGAAGTGGAGCACCAAGAGTTGGCACCCCTTGGGACTTCTTGACGTCCCTTCTTTCCCTATTTAAATGGCATGCCTATTATGAGATAAAGGCTGAGAAATTGGTGTTTAGGTGTTGATAAGAGAGGAAAGAGTCAGAAAAAAGTTAGAGTAAAAAGATAAGAAAATTAAGTAGAAAAAAATAGAAAGAAGAGAGGTGAGAAAAAAGGCAAGTATGGTGTACTTGTCCTATGGTTTGATTTTTCTATATATTGGAGTACAAAATAAAATCTTAGATTATAAGATTTTAATAGAGAACTCTCTTGGCATGATCTTAATATAGGAATCGAAGGCAAATGGATGTTGGTGTGATTATTCTTCAAGAAGGAAGCCAGCAGCATACTTGTGAAGAAAAGACTACGCATTGCACCAATTGGAAAAAATCTTGATCATCTTCCATATAGATCACTATTTGAGAACTTCTACTTTGGAGTCTCATGGAGATCACCATTTTACCATATTACTTATTTATAAAGTATGAGTTTTTAACTCTTTACATGCTTGGTTTTGGTTTGTTCGACATCTACAAGGTAATTCTAGGGTTTGAGTTCCAATTAGATAGTTTTAATTGTTAAATTATTTGATATGTATATTAAAAATTTTTTAAAATTCATATTCTGCTATGTGATCAAAATTCAACAGTGGTGTCAAAGCCATCCTTGCTAGATTCGATCAAATAAGTGCCAAAATTATAGTATAGATTTGATTTGATTCATATAATACCAATATGCTACATCGATTTCTAGCATCGATCTTAAAATCAAAAATTATTTCTGACTTTATTTGAAGTATAAATTTAAATTTAATTATTAAATTTAAAATTTATAATAATTTGAAATTATATGATTTATGGTTGTTTGATGCTTAAATCATTTTTGATTAAGGGATATACATGCTTAATTCGATTTAGATTTAGTAAGTTAACTGAACTTGTTATCTGTTAAGTCAAAATTATTTGTACACCCTTTATGATTCTAGTAATCATTTTTGGCATGATAATATGAATGATATTATAACTTAAAAAGCATGTTGTATAGCATAAATTGTTATATGTATGTTATATATTATATAGAAGTTAGGATACACTGAGACCAGTCTAAGATCCTTTATAAAAAATTAAATTAAATTATAATGTTAGGGTTCACTTACAAATCGAATGTCAAATTCATTTGATAAATTGGTATCTAGATAAGTATTTAAGGTGGTACTTTAATTAGTTTCATATGTTGGCCTGACCAACTATGTTGGTGTCTAAGAAAAGCTATGCGGAGCCTCCCACCTACTTATCTGATTAATTTGGTATAATTGAGTTTTGAACTTAGATTGATTAGTGATACAGATACTACAAATCCTTCCTTCATACTTAGCCAATAGAATATGTCAAGATTTTAGTGAGCTTGTTGTGCTATCCATAAGGTTTACTATAGAAATTAATATGATGTTGATTAAGTGTATACTGATGCTTATAGCATATTTGATAGTGTTGCCTTATTTTGCTATCTACAAGGGAAGCATTGTTTGAGTATAACTATATAGAAATGAAGGGTTAACTTAACTAGAATATTATAGTTGTTGTGTTATCCATAAGATTATGAGTGATCTAAAGGCAAAAAAAATATTGAGAATTGTATGAAGTATAATTAATAAAGAGTTACCTACTCTTAAACTCATGAATGCTTGTTGTACTATCCACAAGATGTTTGTGAGGAATAGAGATCTCAACCCCATTTAAAATATGATGATATTTTTGATTTTCATACTTGAGGACTATAAAATTTGTTAAAATAATAGAAGACATAATTAGACAAAAATTTTAATATAGTTGTGCATGTCATCACGAGTTGTCTGCTTATACAATATTTTTGTTATTGTAAATTAACTGCATAATGGCATCCTCACTATCATTATATGGTATATTAGATGCAAGCAAATTGATCAGATCAAATTATATGGACTGATTGAGAAACTTGAGAATAGTTCTCATATAGGAGAAAGTCTACTATACATTGGATATCTCTGCACCTGATACGATTGGAGAAGATGCATCCAAGGAGGAAAGGGCCATATATAAAATGTGAAAAGATGACAGTGTAACTGTCAAATATATCATGCTTATCTCCATAAATAATGAGCTTCAAAGGCAGCATGAAGACATGGATGTTCCTTCTATGCTCCTTAATTTAAAGGAGTTATATAAAGAACAAACTCGAACTGCTAGATATGAGATATCTAAACAGTTGTTCTGTGCCAGGATGAGTAAAGATACGTTCATGCAAACTCATGTCCTTAAGATGATTGATCTGATTGCTCGTTGGGGATAATTGGGTTTCACCATGGATGGTGAACTCAGTCAAGATTTGATCCTGTAGTCATTCTTCGATTTCTTCTCACAGTTTGTCATTAACTTCCATATGAACAAACTGAATACTAGTCTGCCTAAACTGCTGAATATGTTTAAAATAGCAAAGAGTAATTTCAAGGGTAAAAAAGCTCCAGTTCTTCTTGTAGATAAGATTTCTAAGAAAAAAGATAAAAAAAAATTCAAAAAAAAAAAAGATAAACCCTAAGGCTAGCATCTTAAAGAAGAAGGTGAAGAAGATCTCCACCATAGGTACTTGTTATCATTGCGGCAAGGATGGGTATTGAAAGAGGAATTACAAGGAATACCTTGCAACTTTGAAGCATAAGAAAACAAATATTGCTAAAGATTTGAATATGATACAAACTTATCATTAAGTACTTCAACTTCAGATTCTTGGGTATTAGATACTGCCTGTGGCTCATACCTTTGCAAATTATTACAAGGTCTGCAAGAAATAAAAAGTCTGAATGAAGATGACTTCGTACTGTTCGATGCTAGTGGAGAGTCCATCTAGGCCAAAACCGTCAGAACTAAGATATTGAAGTTGTCTTTTGATAAAATTTTGAAATTGAAGACCTATTATTACATTTTTAAAATTATTAGAAATATTATTTTGTACCTTTATTATTAGAACAAGATTTTGAAATAAAAGTTAAGAGCAATGGTTGTTCTATTTATCTTTCTAATGAATTTTATGAAATGCTTACATTGATAATGATCTTTTCTTTATCACTTAATAATAATATACTTCATATTGATAATATGAAGAAAAAAAGAGAGAAGATGTGAATGTCACATACCTCCAGCACTATTGACTTAGTCATATAAATGAGTCAAGAATTAACAAGTTATACAAAGATCAATACTTTGATCCTCATGATTTCGAATCATATAGAACTTGTGAATCTTATCTCATGGATAAAATGATCAAGACTTCATTTACTGGATATGGAGTAAGAGCGAGTGACATTTTAGACCTAGTATATACTGATATTTGTGGTCCAATATTGACTTAGGTCAGAGGAGAATACTCCTACTTTATCATATTTACTAATGATAAGTCAAGATTCGGATATATGAATTTAATGAAATATAAATCTGAAGCCTTTAACAAGTTTAAAGAGTATTAATGAATGGTTGAGAAATAAATTAGCAAAAATATTAAAGCTTTTCAATCTGATCGAGGAGAAGAATACTTTAGTAAGTTCTTCAATCATTTTAAAAAAATGATATTCCATCTCAGTAGACACATCCTTACACTCCATAATTAAATGGTATCATGGAAAGGAGAAATCACATCTTATTAGATATGGCACAGTCCATAATGTGCTTCATAGATCTTTCGATCTCCTTTCGGGGATTTGCTCTTGAAACCACGGTATATATTTTGAACAAAGTATCATCAAAATCTATCTCTAGCACTCTATATGAGATATGAAAAGAGAAGAGGCACAGTCTTAAACATCTTAAGATTTGAGATTATCCTACTTTGTGAAAAATATTGATGGACATAAACTTAGTACTAGATCAAAAAAATACAAGTTTGAAGATTATCTCAAAGAATTATAGGATACTACTTCTACTATCCTACTTAACAAAAGATACTTATTGGTAGACATGCTATTTTCTTGGAGAAAGAATTCATTCAAGAAGGGACAATGGGAGGACAATTGAACTTGAAGAAGTTCGAGACCTACAGTGTATCCAGAATTAGCATATGGAGAATTCACAAGCTGATACTGAATCAAAAGTATCCATTATTGAGGCACAGTCACTATACACACCTCATCTTCGAAGATCAAATAGAGTGCGTAATGTACCATTTAGATATGGATTTGTCATTGAGAATGACAACACACACACATCATTGAGAATCATAATCTAACAACATATTCGGAAGCTATCATGAATAGTGATTTTGACAAATAGCTTGAAACCATGAAATCTAAAATAGACTCCATGTATACCAATTAAGTTTGGACTTTGATTGATACAAGAACCTCAATAGGTTGTAAATGAATTTTAAGAAGAAGATTGGAGCAGATGACCAGGTAGAGACCTATAAGCCAAGCTAATGGCAAAAAGTTTAGACTAGGATAAGATATTGATTATGAAGAAATCTTTTCATCTGTTGCCATGCTTAAGTTTATTTGGATCATGCTTGCTATAACTGCATACCATAACTATGAGATCTGACAGATGGATGTCAAAACTATCTTTCTTAACAAAAATCTTAAGGAGGAGTCCATATAACTTAGTCAAGAAATTTATCTCTAATGAGAGAGCAAATCAAGTATGCAAGCTAAATAAATTTATTTATAGATTAAAACAAACATCGAGGAGTTGAAATATCCATTTTGATGAGACAGTCAAATTATTTCATTTTATCAACAATATGAATGAACCTTATGTGTACAAGAAAACTAGTGGGAGTGCTGTAGTCTTCTTGATCTTGTATGTGGATAACATACTGCTCATTGAAAATGACATTCTTATATGTTGCAATCGGTCAAAACATGGCTATCACAAAAATTTTTCATGAAAGACTTGGGTGAAGCGTCCTATATACTTGTATAAAGATTTATAGAGATAGATCAAAAAGAATACTTGGCTTGTCCCAGTCAAGGTACATAGACCTTGTGTTGAAGAGGTTCAATATGGAGGAAAGTAAAAAAAGTTACTTGCTCATGAATTTTGGCATACAACTCTTTAAGATGTCTCCTAAGATACTTGAAGAAAAAATAGAATGAGTTCTATTCCTTATGTTTCGACTATAGGATCAATTATATATATATGCTATGCTGTATATCAGACCTGATATGGCTTATGCCTTGGATATTATGAGTAGATCTCAGGCAGATTAAAAAGATGATCATTGAAAAGCTGTGAAAAATATACTCAAGTACTTGACAAGGACTAGAGATGTTTTTCTTATATATGGAGGATCTGATTTGAAACTAAAAGATTATACTGATTGTAGTTTTCAATCTAATTCAGATAATAGCAAATCCATATATGGATATATGTTCATCATGTATAGTGGAGCAATAAGTTGGTAGAATTTCAAACAGTAAACCATTGCTGACTCAGCCATTGAGGCTGAGTACATTGCTACTAATGAGGCTACTAAAAAGGCCATCTGGATGAAGAAGTTCATCTCAAAATTGAGTGTGATTCTAAAAATTAAACAACTAGTACCTCTTTATTGTGATAATACTGGGACAGTTACTCAAGCCAAAGAATCGAGATTTCATCATAGATTCAAGCACATCCTAAGATGGTTCCACCTCATTCGGAAGATAATCAACAGATGCGATATAATCATAGAGCGAGTTGACACCAAGAATAATATAGTAGATCCGTTCACTAAGGCCTTGTCATTGCAGTAGTTTGACCGCCACCTAGATAGCATGGGTATTAAGTATAGGGGCAATTAGCTTTAGTGCAAGTGAAAGATTGAAAGAATTATACCATACAAGCCAATCGCATATGAGATGTGATGGAATGTCTTTCTATATTGTATCTTTCAAACTCATGTACTTGATATTATTAATTAATAAAATAATTTTTTGATTTACTATATGTTGCATCTTTTTATTGTTTAAGATTATAATGAATCCCACAGGTCTAGACAATGGTTTTAGAATGTAACAAGATCATGCTAGTAAGATCTAAATCCTTGATAGCTCTGTTTAAAATATTTCATTATTTGTTCATTGAGTCGGAGATCAATAATATCGATAAGGCTGGCATATCTTATGTATGCTCAGTAGTGAGGATGGTTAACCTCATAACCACATGTGCGTCGATGCTAATACAAAGATGTGGGTGTTCATTAGAGAATGAATTCACTGAATTGACCTATGAGAGAATATCTTATGGAGTTTTATTTACATGTCAGCTGGTTATTCTCTAGTGAGAGTTGTACAAGTGATCTTTGATCCGAGATCATCATGGTACCTTGTGTACGTAAATCTATATTTTGGTTCACTTCTTAATTTGATTCTTTGATCTTTGTGTGGGGTGTTCTGGATATATTGAAGTATGTATGGAGGTTATAAGTGGTTAATAAGAGACCGATCACTCCTAATAAGGAGAGCGAGCAACCTATGTAATCTCATAGGTTGATGATTCTGAAAGTTTTTGGCCAAAATAAATGATAATTAAAAAAAAATTCTATGTATCATTAACTAAATCATCATCTTCTGATTGAAATATATTTAGATAAACAATTGGGCTTGACATAATTCTATGCCCATAACTCATTTAGGGTGTTGTATGATTGAAGGATTGAATTACATGGTACTTATCATTGAAGGATATTTTTGATATTTTCATCAAATTTTATCTCTTTTGGGTAGTCATGACACGTTGTTAGATGTCAATCTTGACTTATGGACTCATAAGAATTAAAATAATTTAATTCAAAATTAATTAGAAAGAGTTCTATTAATTGGTGTAATTGGGCTTATCTAGTCTAATTGGATTAGGGTTAGGTCAAGAGTCTAAGTCCCCTGGCTAATTTAAAACTCAATAGATTATACACTTTGAGATTTGATCGTGGTCTGATTTAATTAAGATTTGTTGTAAATTCTAGGGGTTAATTTGATATACTAGCACATTATGTTAACCCAAATTTTCAATTAGGTTAAGTTCAAAATATTTGAGCTAGATCTAACCTATAGTCTTGAACCTAATTGGATTAGGTTGATTTCTTACCTTAACTTGGAAGAGTTTTAGATGAGAAAGGAGTCCTCCATGCCATTCCCAAAAGTCCATGCCAAATAAATTTTGAGCACCCACTTTTCTCTGTTGAGAAGGAAGAATCCTTAATGAAGACTCTTGCTTTTCTCCATGCCACCTCTTAGTATTTCATGAAAATTAAATATGGAAATTTATAGGGCCCAAAAGAGGAGGACTCTTTTTGTATGAAGTCTTTTTTGCACCATTTAATTCATTGGAGAATTATTCTCACGTGAAGGAAGTGGAGTGCCAAGAGTTGGCACCCCATGGGACTTCTTACCATTCCTTCTTTCCCTATTAAAATGGCATGCCTCTTATGGATAGGCTGGTTTGATGTTTAGGCATGTGATAAGAGAGAAAAGTGTTAGAAAAAAAATCAGAATAAAAAGACAAAAAAAATTGAGTAAAATAATAGAAAAAGAGAGGTGAGAAAAAAGATAAGTGTGGTGTGTTTTCCTAGGATTTGATTTTTCTATGTATTGGAGTATAAAATCAAATCTTAAGTTGTGAGATTTTTAGAGAAAATTCTCTTGATAGGGTCCTAGTGGAGGAATCAAAGGCAACGGATGTTGGTGCGATTATTCTTCGAGAAAGAAGCTGGCAACACACTTGTGAAGAAAAGGCTGTGGCACTGCACCGATTGAGAAGGACCTTGATCATCTTCCATGTGGATCACTATTGGAGGACTTCTACTTTAGAGTCTCATGGAGATCATCATTTTATCATATTGCTTATTTTAGAATAACTTTTTGCATACTTGGTTTTGGTTTGTTCGACATCTACAAGGTAATTTTAGGATTTGAGTTTCAGTTGGATAGTTTTAATTATTAAAGCTTTTGATATGCATGTTAAAATTCTTTTAAAATTTATATTTCACTGCATGACTGGAACCCAACACAATCCAGGTGCTAGGTTTGGGAGGTGATAAAGTGGTATTAGAGCTTGGGTTATGATTAATAGGCATTGTGACTTAAGTAATATTTGAGCTTAGGTTATGATCATTAAAGGTATGACAAAAATAGCAAAAATTGATTTATAGTTGAGATTTAAGCTTATTAAATATTGTGACAAATTGATGCATAGAGGTTGAAATATGATGAGTATAAAGAGGTGATTGATGTTTTTGACTTCAATTGGTGGAATTTGACCTAGGATCAGAGTATGAGATGTTGACTATGAAATTTAATATATTAAATGAGTTGGTTATATAGTGTTATATATATATTTATGTAATTATTATTTAAGTGATTTGGAATCCCTAAGTTGATATTATGCGGCATTCTTGCTAACAATCTAGTTTTGCCAGCTACTTGGTCATAATTTTTGGATTGACCAGAAAGAAGTTGCTTAGCATATGGCCTACAAAAGAATTTTATTGTATGAGTGAGGATTCGAACATGGAACATCATGTATGAAATTCACATGTGGATGGAAAATATACTTGGTTCTATTAGTGGATTTGATTTTATTAGGAGGATATGAGATACACATCTTGGTGAAATCTTTAGTTATTTAAATTATCAAATTTGGATCTGATTACTTGATTTTTTGTATATTTGTTGGAGATTTTTAGATTGTGTTCAATTTCAAGTTGAAAATTTACTTTTCTGAGCAGATCTAGGATATTTTACTATTATTGTTAAATTAAATAAAAAATTGATTTTGTGAGACTTAAATGAGTTTAATATATAAGAGACAAAATTTCACATGGATTTATCAATTGATGCTAAAGATCATAGTAAAGGAAGTAATTTTATGGGAAATAGCCAATTACAAAGAAAGGTTGGCTAGGAATCGTCTCATTAATTGTCATGTAAATCTAGGGTTAATTGATTTCAAATTAATTCTATATGTATTGGATTCTAGATGATGGTGAACCTTATATAATAGTTTTAAACATAGAAATCGATCTAGATTTAATTTTGATGTGGTATGCTCGAGGCATAGTAAAGACAAAAAAATTCTATCTAAAAAAATATTTAGAAGATTAGATCTTTCTTAAATTCTAATGTAAAGTTGTATTTTTGTCAGAATTCATCCGACAAATTTAGATTAGAGTGCATAGTGAAAGTATGATGGTTTATATTATTTTCAATCAAGTCAAAAATATTAACTCTACTTCAAAGAATGTTCTAATAAAAAGGTTGAGTTTTATTTCCTAGTGAAAGAGGCTATTTAGGAGCTCTAGGATAAGATAAGAATTTTGTATCATTAAGATTTCTGCTCTATAGTATGCTAATTTTGAGGATAAAATTATTTTAAGAGGAAGAATGTAAGGATCTGGACTCTTTTGTGTTTCCTGCATAAATCTTAAAGCAGGAGAAAAAAAGAAAAAAAATTAAATCTCACATGCTGACCATGTGAGATGGAAGAGGACTCCTAATGGAGCCCGTCTCCTCTTTGAATCTAGCTGGGATCCTAGGCTAGATCCAACTCCGGTGACGACCCTAAGATGCCCATCTATAAATTCTCCTAGTCCCTTTTCCTTTATGTGTCATCTAAATTTACTGTCAAATCACCAACGAAATCAAAGGTTTATTGGATTCTTTCCTTTGAGTACGTTGATTCATCATGGGAGTTGAGGTATTGACCCTCTATCTTTTTTCATTTTTTCTTTCCAAAAACTAGGGAGCTTTTGATGGCCAGAGATTAAGCTGCTGGCTGTCAGATCTCATTGGGGATTTCTTTCCTTCCATCAGACTAGCTATCATCACTAGATGTGGCTTTGCTTTGGTCACCGAGGGTCGGAGCTACTCGGAGTGCTAGCAAGGGCCAAGGCCATGGGAGGTGGGTCGGCTTAAGTTCCCTTCCCCTATTTTACATGGGAAAAAGGAAGAAGAAAATGGAAAGAAAAAAAGAAAGAGAGAAGAGAAAAAGAAAAAAGAGAGAATTTCTTCTCTTTTCTCTCTTCTCTCTTTCTCTCTACTATACTCTTTCTCTGTCTAGACTCTTTCTTTCTCTCTCTAAGATATTTATAGGCCAATGGAAGGTATAAATGTCTAGATAAATCTAAATCAATTGGTTGATCTTAGGAGGGGTCCTGGATCTATAATGTTTGGATATTTTTCTATAATTTTTTCATCCTTAATCACATATTTTTATATTTGATTATGATTATGTAAAGATGCATTTGCATAGGAAGGTGTCGAGTGAAATACTTTAAATCCGAGTTTGTAGATCGAAGAGTTCATTGATTACTATATTTGAGTTAATCACTGGTACAGATAAAGATTCTTATATACAAACACCTATATATATGTTTACTTATGCATGACATAGTTTTGATTTCTCATGGCAGATTTTGATGGATATATGATTGTCAGTATGATATATATGCTTTTTGTGTTACATGCTTTTATTGATGGCTTTTCAGATGGTTTGAATTACGATACTAGCTGCTAAAATTTTAAAAAATATATAATATTTATAATATTTCTTTGTATAATTGAAATTAATAAATTGATGATTGCGAAAAGGTGTTTGGACTAGCCACATTAAGTTGCAAATAGCTTTATCATGGGCTGAAACATAAACTAAGAACAACCCATCATGGATAGAAATATATATGATACTAAGAATAGCCCACCATAGATAAAAAATGGCATGTGGATAGCCCATCATGAGCAAAATATGGCACTGAGAATAGCCTCGTCTCAGACAGAAATATAGTACTTGAGTTTGCCAGTCACGTATTGGAGTGTGACTATAATTAATCTGAAATCTTAAAATAACTGTTAATTGATCTACATCATATTAATAAGATGTGGATGATAAGATATGAAATCATAATTAAGTAAAAAAAAATTTACTTAATGATATATGTGTGGTATATCTATTTTGAAAAAGATGGATATTCAATGGTATATAATAATATTTTTGTATATATCGATATTAAGTTTTATTAGATACTTGATATGAGATGTCTTGATTTGTGTTCTCTTTGATATTATTTATCTTTATTTTCAAATGATTCTCCTATATTAGTATGAGATGTGGAATTCTTACTAAGCTGTAAAGCTTACAACTCTCCTCTTTTCTTTTTAGAGTTACCGGATGTTTATACTGTCTAAGGTTGGATCTTGATTTGAAAATATTAATTAGATGGAGCATTATCAATAATAGTGGATGAGTGAGTTTTGTTAATTATATAAGGTTTAATATTTGTTAATATGAAATCTTTATTACGAATTGAGATCAATAGTATTCACGGAATCTTGAGATTGTAATAAATTTTAAGACTTTAATATTCTTTATGGCCTTATCCTAAGAAGTGTGTCGCTATCATATGGCCAATCCATATGCTGGGTTCAAGGTGTGACAAAAGAAGATCCGTATTAATATTATTCCAAAAAGAAGATTTCTTACTAAAATGCGTCTCTTGTCCTCAAGCCAAGTTTCTTTCTTTCGTGATATGTTGAATTGATTAGGTCCCTCCATCCACTAGTTGACCCTGCTTTTAACCATTTTCAAGCCCTATTGACTTTGAGGAAGGGAAATGTTTCTAAGACACTTAAGCAGCAACATATATAGTTGAAGATGATCTTTTGGTCCTTATAAGATCTTTTGACTTGGGTTTTAGACATTTTTAACTCTTGTGGTTCCTAGTTAGCGAATACATATTAAGTTCCTAAAAGTTTTCAAATCAATGGTTGAAGTTTGAGAAATTTGTAAGGACAATAAGATTTTCTTTTATTATGATTTCAGGGGCATGAGTTGTTCTTTTCCTTCCTTTCTTTCTTTTTTTCTCATAATGCCTAACTTTTTGTCCTTTAAGCACCACTGGAGGTGCCAATTATGTTTAAACTTAAATTAACAAACAAGCAAGATGCTGATCCTTCCTTATACTATAAAAGCTTTTATGCTTTTATAGCATAAGAAGCCTTAAATATGGTTATAAGGCTGCAATGTTGGTACTTTTTTATTATAGAGATAATATCAAAATTTGGGTTGGGATTCAAGTTGTTCAATTTTGGATTGTATAACTATCTAAGTGTTTCTCTACAATATTATCACTGTCAACTTCGTAATCCAATATAATAGTTTTATCTTAATATTATATTATAATAATACTATATTAGTATTAATACAATGTTACAAATTTTATAATATACTAACTAAAATAAATAATTTATCAATTAAGAATATTTTATAAGAATAGTCTTCGATAGTATAAAAAATTATATAATTGAAAGCATTATGCAGTATTCTTTATTGCCATGTTTCGATATCATGCATTTTCTTATTTAGATGCATAATAGATATAAAGTTCCATAACATTTCAAAAATATAGTTACAAACGGCAAACAATATTTTAAAAAAGCTGTGCTAGCAAAAGCTCACGTTCCAAATATTCTACAAATAAAAATCTTACTAATATGCATTTTCAGAAATGTAGTTACCAAATAGCTGGCAACTTTTTATAAAAATACTCTACTAGCAAAAGTTTTACTACTCAAAACTCTACAAATAAAAACTCTACTAAATTTGATGATACATGGAGCGTTAATTAGCTATTATGTTTTTGATATTAGTACTACCCACTGTTATAGCTGGTGAAAGGAAATTCAAACCGATCCAAGGGAGGACCTAATCTATTATGACCTTCCCCGTTTCGGCCTTAATATTTCTGTGGCCATGTTCTTGTTTGAAGTTGTCCTTCGTCCTGAAACCGTTTCAAACTGGATAATGGTCTTTGGCTGTGGATTCTAATCATCAAAGGAATATTATCTATTTTACATTTTTTTTTGTTGGTGTAAAAGCTGTTTCTTTACTGTGTTTTGTACCAAGAATTTCATGATCTTAATTAAAATCTAATCGGCCCCAATCTGATTCTTTATCTAAAACCAAAAAGACAAAAAAAACAAATGGATCCTTCCCCTAGCTGCCTTTTGTTTAGGAAAAAAATCTGAAAAAATAAAAGGTGAAAATTTGAAACCTGATATTCATCACATGGTCACCCTCAATGAAAGGGATTCATCTTATAATCTACAATGTACGAAATTACATGAGATCTAAGACTATTATCAAACAAATAAAAAATGGACTAATATCAAGACAGTCAATGCCATCATGTTTGTCTAGTGTAGGAAAGGAATGTCAGCAATAACTTCATGAAGCTTTTTTCCCTTTGACATTGAGGCTGTAGGAAGTTGCTTGATTTTCCCCTGCCACTGATGTAATGCCAACATCATCCAAAACAATGCCAGTGCAATGAACTTTCTCACCGCCTGCAAATTTGATGGCCATATATGTTGTGGAAGTCTATTGTACATTAAAAAAATTGAACATCGATGTCAGTCATTTGAGGATAACACTAGAAAAGGGAAAAAAGGAAAAAAAGGAATATATTCGCACATCAATATTTTTTACAATAGCCCAATACTAAGAATTATTAGTTTGATCACCAATTTATTAATCTACTCATATGCTAAATAGATTGGTAATATCACAGATGCCCTCCTATGTCTTCACAATAACTCAAAGAACTCATTGATGTTAGGGGTAAAAGTTACATGGAGCGCAATTATAAGTCTTTTTCAGTGAAAAGCAGAAAGGAAGTAAGGTACTTTCCCCCAATGAAAAATTATATATATGAAGTGATTATAGTGCAGAGAATAGTTAAATGAAAAGAGTTACAAAACCTCTGTGTGTCCGAAGGCCAAAAAAAAGAAATAGTGGGAGTTGCATGTAGGTGTCAACTCTGATACAGAAGCTTCATGGGGCTTTTCACAATAGATTAAAAAGGTTGTTATTGGAAACTGAAGACTTCTTTCATTTAGAAGTCTGAAAACTTCGTCGCCTAGACTTCAGTAGAGTCTGAAAACTTTGTCGCCCAGACTTCAGCAAAATCACTTTGAGTAATAATTCTTCATTTATTTGCACCTCAAAAGGACTAGGAAAGTTTTTCAGCAAATGACAGAGATTATCATTGTCAGAATGCAGCAGCCAGTTCTTGGCCAGGATGGTTGCTTCTGCACCCTTCTCGAACCGACCATTGCTTCAAACTTAAATAAACAATGGTTGCGCTCCTGCCAGAGACACCAACATCCAATTACACATAAGCATTTCATAGCTGGGGAGATGCGAGATATGGAAACATGTTTTCACCAAGTATCCCAAAATTCAGCGTATTTGCCTGGGAGTTCCGATACTCTGATGGAACGTTCAGAGAAAAAAACACCAAAATTCCTTCGAATATCTGCATGTCATAAAGGTGATCCATTATTTCACCTTCGCTGCCACAAAGAGGACAAGAAGTTGATATTGTCAGGCCTTTTTTGATGTGGTTTGTCGCAGTAAGAACTTTGTCATTGTAGCATAGCCAAGCGAAGATTTTAGATCTTCTGGTACTGGTATCCGTCAAAAGCAACTACCCAAAGCGGAGATCACCCCACCATGTTTGAGGAATGTATAACCCTGCTAATAGAAAAGGATCCTGTATTGCTCCATTTCCACAACCAACGATCTGGGTTAGAATTAGGGAGGCAAGAGTGAAGAAGGATGAAAAGATCTTGATACTCTCTGATAACCAGAGAGTTCATCGGCTGTCTGAAAATTTCAGGCTTCAAAAATGTCTGACTTAGAGATTCTTTTGCTTGAAAGAAAAAATCAGCAATAGAGATATGTTGGGAGAGCTAACAAATGTAGGTTTGGGAATGTAGTTGATAGTGATGAGTCCTGAGCCAAGTGTCACTCCAGAAGGATATCTGAGCACCCGTCCCAAGCTTTAGCTGAAACAACCGCCGAAATAAACCAGACAGGTTGAGAATGAAGTTGTCAAAAGAAAATGATGGGCTCGAAATAAAATAATATTATATTTTTTAAGGTACTCAGAGGCTCAAAATGCTTATTGTTTCATTTCAAAATAACCTATGGATATTTATAGCCACTAGGAGAATTTACTAGACACAATATATCACTAAATAAGATTTATAACACTTCTTCCAAAAGTCACATCCATATTCTGAGATTAACACATAATTACTCGTGCATCTTCTAGATAATGGGAGTTTCTATATGACTCTTTGACTCCCAAAACTCTTAGACTTCCAACACTAATAATGTTACAATTAAGTTTATTTACTAACAACCCCCCTTAAACTTAATTGTATTCCATTCTTCATGCCAAGTAAGTTCTTGAGCTTGTGAAAAAGATTTGCTACAAGTGGCTTGGTGAAGATATCGGCAACTTGATCATAAGTCTTTGCATAAGCTAACTCCACATTCTTCTTTTTTATATGCTCCCTTATGAAATGAAAATGGATGTCGATATGCTTACTCCTTTCATGATAGATCGGATTCTTTGCTAATGTCATTGCAACTTGCTATCTACATATATTTTAGTAGCATCAATTTGAGAGAAACAAATGCTTGTAACAATCTTCTAAGCCATATGGCATGGCAAATATATGAAGATACGCAACATATTCCACCTCACAAGTAGAAAGAGTCACAATAGCTTGCTTCTTAGAAAGCCAAGTGAATACCGTATCACCCATGCAGAAAATAAATCCGATTGTACTCTTTTATCATCCAAAACTCCTCCCCAATCACTATCTGAATAACCAAAAAGCCGAAAATCATAAGAAGGAGAATACATTAATCCATGAGATATAGTATCTCGAATGTAATGAAGAATTCTTTTTACGGTCTTCCAATATGTAGTTTTGGTTCCTCCATGAAACAACTTAATAAACCAACTCCATATAGAATGTCTGGTCTTGTGCATGTGAGATATCTTAAGCTTCCAACTAAGCTTTTATAAAGAGTAGAATCCATCACCTTACTTTCTTCAAATTTGATAGTTTGACTCCACAATCAATAGGGGTACTTATTGGCTTACAATCTTCCATCTTAAACCTTTTAAGAATCTCCTTTGCATATGCTTCTTGAGAAATGAAGATGCCTTCATTGTTTTGCTAGACCTCTAAGCCGAGAAAATATGACATAAGCTCCAAATCTGTCATCTTAAACTCTAGGGTCATGGTTTGCTTGAATTCTTCAAACATTTGAGGGTTGCTTCTTGTAAAAATAAGATCATCTACACAAAAAAGAATAAACAATATATCTTCATTCTTCTTCTTCACATATAAGGCATGCTCATATGAACATTGCATGAAGTCATTAGCTTTGAAGTATGCATCAATTCTACTATTCCATGCTTTAGGGCTTGTTTCAAGCCATAGAGCACCTTCTTCAACTTTAAGATCTTTTGTTCATGACCCTTCTTCACATATCCTTCGGGTTGATTCACATAGACTTCTTCTTCTAAAATTTCATTCAAGAAGGCTGATTTGACATCCATTTGAAGAATTGATCATTTGAATTGTGCTGCAATAGAGATGAGTAATCTTACAGTTTTCATGCGAGTAACTGGGGCGAAAACTTCTTCATAGTTGATATCGGCTTGTTGCTTGTAGCCTTTGGCTACCAATCTTGCTTTGTACTTCTCTATATATCCTTAAGCATTCTTCTTCTTCTTGTAAACCCATTTAACATCTATGAATTTATATCCTTCGGGGAGAGTAGTAAGTTCTCAAGTATCATTTTTCTCTATTGCTTTGATCTCCTCATCTATGGCGCTTTTTAAATTTTATCTTGTATCGCTTCTTCAAAAAAAATATTTTTATTGTTAGCCAAAAGACAAATGAGATTAAGTTCTTTGTTACCTCGTATAGCTCTTGCAAACTCCTTGTCTTTCTTTGCATTAGACTATCATCTAAAAGGGGTGATACTCTAGAATGTGAAGATGAAAGTGGTGAAGAAACTTCAAAATGCATCTTTGATTCTTTCTCTTCTTCTTCTTTTTCTTCATAAAATAGCTCTTTGTTTGATTGCCAACTCCATATACCATCTTCATGAAACTCCACATCTCTACTAATATGAATCTTTTTAGTTTTTGGATCAAAGAGCTTATAAGCTTTAGATCGAGTATCATACCGATAAAGATAATTTTTTACTCTTGTCTTCAAGTTTCTTTTTCTTTGGTCTGGGGTATGAGCATAGGCGATACTCCCAAAAATCTTCAAGTATGAGATACTAGGTTGTCTTCCACTCCATGCCTCTTGTGGAGTTATATCCTCTAGGCTCTTGGTAGGATATCGATTGAGCAAGTAGACTGCATACTTTACGGCCTCCGTCCAAAATTCTTTCAGTATGACCTTCGTCTTCAGCATACTTCAAACCATATCAAGAATGTCTGATTCTTTCGCTCCGTCACTCCATTTTGTTGGGAAGAATAGGGTGCCATCAAGAGTCATCGAATGCCATGCTCCTCATAAAAATATTCGAACTCTTTGGATGTGAATTCGCCTCCATGATCGGATCGCAAGGTCTTGATATAGTGGCCACATTCTTTTTCCACCATAGCTTTGAACTTCTTGAATATAGAAAATGCTTCAAATTTCTCCTTCAAAAAATACACCCAAGTTTTTCTGCTAAAATCATCAATAAAGGTTAGAAAATAATGATGCTCTCCAAAAGATGTTGGAGAAATTGGTCCACATATATCGATGTGGATGAGTTCAAGTGGCTTCTTTGCATGATAGGAAGCTTCTTTGAAAAACTCTTTCTTGACTGCTTACTAAGAACACACCCTTCATAAAATTATTCTGGAGAGTCAATATGTGGTAAGCCCTTCACCATCTTTTTGCTTAATAGTTGTTTAAGGCCACCTAAGTGAAGATGACCAAATCTCAAATGCCAAAGTCATGAGTAATCCTTCACACTTGCATTCAAACATTTAGTATCAATATGTTTGATGTTAAGCATGAACATTCTATTTTTTGTCATTTGAAATGGGCTATCAAATCATTTTTTTGAATTCTCCAAAATAGACTTCTATTTTTCATATGCACATTATATCCTTTCTCCAAAAGTTGTCCCAAACTCAAAATATTGTTCTTCATCTCCGGTATGTAATAAATATTAGAGATAAATTTATGACTTCCATCTTTTAATTAAATAAAATTTTATCTTTGCCCTTTACGTCTACTTTAGAGGAGTCACCAAAAGACACATGTCCATTCACCGATTCATCCAACTCCGTGAACATATCTTATAGCCATACATATGATTACTTGCACCGATGTCCAAGAACCATATATTATGCTCACCAGTGTCATCTTCTTTGTAAGCAAGCAGTAAGACTTCATCATCATCTTCTTCTTTCTTCTTTGCATAATGAGCCTTCTCTTCAACTTAGTTAATATCATTATACCAACAATCTGAAATATAATGACCAAGTTTGTTACAATTAAAATAATGAACTTTGGAATTGTCATACCTTCTACCTCTAGATGAGCCTCTTTGTTCACGTCCTCCTTTTGAACTTTGGCTTAACTCCTCTTTATTATTGTAGCCTCCTCGTCCTCGACCGCATCCACAGCCTCTCCATTCGCCATGGCCTCGTCCTCAACCTTTTTGACTCCTTTCATTTTTGAAGTCTTCTTTGTTCTCCTTCAAAAAAAACTTGGATTGAAGAACTTGCTCCAAAGCTCTTGCCTCCTCTTATTGAATCTTTCTTCATGAGCTTGTAGAGAACCCATAAGCTCGTCTATAGTCATCTCTTCCAAATCCTTTGACTCGTCGATGGAAACTACAATATAGTCGAATTTGACATCCAATGAGTGTAGAATTTTCTCTATTATTCTGGTATCATCCATAGTTTCACCGTTCCTCCTCAATTGATTGACAACGGCCAAGACTCTTGTGAAATAATCCGAAATATATTCGGATTCCTTCATTTGTAGAGCTTCAAATTCACCTCGAAGAGTTTAGAGGCAAACTTTCTTCACCTTCTCTACTCCTTTATAAGAATTTTGGAGAATCTCCCATGCTTGCTTTGAAGTGGTTGCCGCTGCGATCTTCTCAGAGGTTGATTCATCTATAGATTGATAAATAAAATATAAGGCTTTCTTATCCCTCTTTCGAGACTCCCTTTGTCGATTAGTGAGAGCCTCTCCTTCTCTTGGCTGTTGATAGCTTTCTTCTACTAGATCCCAAAGATCTTGAGACTCAAGTAGAGTCTTCATTTACAAGCACCAATTTTCATAGTTTGTTTTGATGAGACAAAGAAAGGAGGTTGGAGGAGACTATTGGTGGATATTATAGCTCTGATACCACTTTAAAGTTGTCAAAGAAAGAATGATGGACTCTGAATAAAATAATACTATATTTTTTAAGGTACTCAGAGGCTCAAAATACTCATTGTTCTATTTCAAAATGACCCATAGGTATTTATAGCCACTAGGGGAATTTACTAGACACAATACATCACTAAATAAGCATTTATAACACTTCTTCTCAAGGGTCACGTACATATTCTGAGATTAACACATAATTACTCATGCATCTTCTAGATAATGGGAGTTTCTATATGACTTTTTGATTCTCAAAACTCCTAGACTTCCAACACTAATAATGTTACAATTAAGTTTATTTACTAACAGAGAATACCTTTCCAAAAGGATGAGGCCATCTTTTTCCTATAGGCGGATGGAGTTGATGGTATTTTTTTAGAGTAGTAGATAGCTCTAATCAGATTGCTCCAAATTTTAGGCTGTTCGTTAAAAGAACCTTCACCACCATTTTAGCAAGAGGGCGGTGTTGAGGGTAGAGAGATCTAACAAACCTAATCCTCCCAGTTTCCTTGGTCTACACACCTGACTCCAGTTGACCAGGTGCTTCACACGGTTAAATAGTCCCGACCATTCCATATGAAGTTGCAACATAATTTGTTGAGTTGTTGAATCACAGCTGTTGGAAATTGAAACACAGACATCCAGTAAAGTGGGATTGCTTTCAACACCGAGTTTGTTAATATCAAGCGGCCTGCTAGAGATAGAGAGCTACTCTTCCTACCTGATATCTGCTTGGAGACCTTTTCAATCACAAAAGACCAATCAATGCAGCGAGGAGCGGAATGATGGAGCAGTAGACCAAGGTACTGGATGGATAGGTGAGATACTTGACAACCAAGCATTTCACCAAACAAGCGCCCAAGTTGGTCACTGATTTCAAGTCCAATATGCTGGGATTTTTGAAAGTTGGTTCTCATACCAATTGCTAGTTTGAAGGCATATAAGATGAATTTCAAGTTGTTTACATTTTTTTTATCTGCTTTGCAAAAAAGCAACGTATCATCAGCCAAATGTAGACTATAAATATGACCTGTGATGTTGTAAGAAACAATTCCATCCAGCAATCTCTCTGAGTTGGCTATTTTCAGAATTTTGGTGAGAGTATCAGTAACCAAAATGAACATTAGAGCAGAAAGTGGATTTTCTTATTTTAATCCTCTTTTATTATTAAACCAAATGAACCATTAATGATTAATGCCAAAGTCGAAGAAAAGAGCAAGGATTGCATCCATGCAACCCATTGGTTGCCAAACCTCGTTATTGTAGAAGTTTGACTAAGAACTCCCATGAAATACTGTCGAAAGCTTTTTCAAAATCGATTTTGCACAAGGTCCTGGGAGTTTTGGAGCCTCAGCAAAAGGATACCACTTCAGATGCAGCAATAAACTCTTAAAGATTATGCAGCCTTGAATAAAAGCTATTTGAAATTCTGAGACGAGCTTGTCAATCTTCGATCAGAGTCGATGGATAGTACCTTGGAAATGAGTTTAATCATCCCATTCTTTAGGCTAATTAGGCGATAGTCGGATACCTGTCTACTTTCTCCCTTCTTTAGGCTAATTAAGCGATAGTCGGATACCTGTCTACATTCTCCCTTCTTTGAAATTAAAGTTACAAAAGTATAATTTAATCTGGAGATGTTATGTGGTACACTATAAAATTCAGAGAACAACTTCAGAATGTCACATTTGATGCAGTCCCAATACTTTTCGTAGGAACCATCATGGAATCCGTCCAGCCCTGGCGACTTGTCCTTAGCTAAAGAGACTAAGGCGTTCTTAATTTCACGTTCTGAAAAAGGCCTGTCAAGAGAGTTAAGATCACAGGGACCATCAGCATAGAGCTTCTGCCAATTCAAGTCCATAAAATTATCTTCTTTTCTTCCCAGTAATGAGGTGTAAAGGGAAAGGAAAGCTTGGTGTATATCATGCTGGCTATGAATGAGTTTGTTTTCGTACCGTAGCTCAAGGATCCAGTTCTTCCTCAGACGATTGCTTGCTGTAATATGAAAAAAATTTGTATTTTTGTCGCCATCTTTTAACCATGAAATCTGAGATCGTTGCTTTCAGAGTACTTTTTCTTGGTGTAGTAGTGAATCAAGCTGAGTTTTGAGGTCTCTTTGCTTCACCCTCGTCTCAGTAGAGAGATTCCTCGATTCTTCTAAAAGGTCGAGTCCTTTTATCGGGTCATTGATTGCAACAATTCTATAGAAAATATTACGGACATACTCCTTGCTCTATGATCTCAACTTTGCTTTAAGGAAATGGAGATGAAGAACAATGTTAGCAGCCCCATCCTCAGATCGTGGAGCTTCAGACCACCACCTCCTGATTAGGCTGTCTAGATCACCATATGAGTACCATATATTTTCAAATCGAAATGGCTTTGTAGTTGCACTGTCATTTTGATATAAAGCAGAAGAGAGAAGTAAGGGGACATGATCAGATGTCGTACGGGCAAGTGGTATGAGTTCTGAAAGCGGAAAGAAGTTTTGCCATGATACTGATACAAGGCTGCCAGGCTTGCACTTTCTCTGAACTTTGATCAGGTGAATTTGTGGGAGGATGAGCTGATCTCAATCAATGCCAGAGAGTTGATGAGTGAGTTAAATTCCAAACTCCTTTTAAGACTTGCAGTTGCACCTAATCTTTTAGATGAAAATCGTGTAATGTTGAAGTCTCCTATGATGGCCCACAGATCATTAATGAAGCAACTAAGAGATTCTAGTTCATAATAGAAGGATTTACGACCTTCAGTGTTATGAGGACCATAGACATTAGTAATGATACACTTCTTTTGTATATTCTGAATTTGAAATTCAGTGCTGATGGAGTGAATGCCAAAATGAAAAGGCTTCCCTTCAACTACATTTGTGTCCCAAATAGTGAGTAAACCACCTGAAATTCCACATGCATTTAACGTTTGAGAATCATCAAACTTTTTTCCACAAATGGAGATCAATAGGTTATGATTGAGTTCAGCAAGTTTGGTTTCTTGTAGACACACAATATCGCAGCCAAAATCTTTAATATTATGCCTAACCAAACGATGTTTAGATGATATTGAGGTAAATTATTGGTTGCCAAAGGAAATTCCACATCATAATCAGTCTGATTTGGTTGTGAAAAAGAAGGTATAATAGAAAAGGAAGGTAATGTTTGAGAATAAGGAAACATCTTCTCATGAAAGATAACATCACGTGAAGTAAATATTTCATGAGTTTCAAGGTTATATACACGATAATCCTTTTGACCAAGAGGGTATCCAACGAACACACAAGCACGAGAACGAGGTTGAAATTTATCACTGGACGTCTTATACACATAACAAAGGCTACCAAAAACTTTCAGATGATCATAGGTGGGTGGTTTATGAAATAAGAGTTCATAGGGACTCTTGCCATTCAATTTTGGTGTAGGTGTTAAGTTAATTAAATAGGCGACAGTCAAAACACATTCTCCCCAAAATGACACAGGTAAGTTGGCTTGAAATCTTAGAGCACGGGCAACATTTAATAGATGTCGATGTTTACGCTCAACCACCCCATTTTGTTCTGGTGTCCCAACACAAGAAGTTTGTGATATAATCCCATGTTCTAGAAGATGTGATTTCAATGGTCCGGCTACAAACTCTTGAGCGTTATCACTATGTATGTGTTTAATGTTGGCATCAAAATGATTTTTGACCATAGCATGAAAATTAACAAAGCATTGGTATGCCTCAGATTTTCTTTGTAATAGATAAACCCAAGTAGCCCTTGTGCAATCATCAACAATAGTGAGAAAGAAATGAGCTCCCGTGTGTGATGGGGTGCGATATGGTCCCCATATATCAATATGAACTAAATTAAATGGTGAAGCAGATTTATTAATGCTCAAGGAAAAAGGCTTTCTTGTCTGTTTTGCACGATAGCAAATGTCACAACAATTATTTATGGAATCAAAAGAAGTATTTGAAAGAAAAGGAACAAGTTTCAAACGCTTGTAAGAGCAATGTCCTAACCGAGCATGCCAGAGATTAATCGAAACATTGACTTTATTTATTCGTGCAGGACGTATTGCCAAGCCTTTGAAGTAGTAAAGACCATCCCGGAGTTCACCCAATCTAATCAGCTTCCTCGTGGCAAGGTCCTGTAGAGCACAAAATGTGGGAAAGAAGAGAATAGCACAATTAAGTTCTCGAGCAAGTTTGCTTACTGAAACAAGATTGCAAGTAAAATTAGGAGCATATAAAGTACGGTGCAAGGTAATATCATTGGTCAAAGTAACATCATCATATGAATGTACAGGCATATTGACTCCATTAGGTAAAGTAACTGGGAGTGCATTGTCAAGAGATTCAATATCATGAAGAAAGGACTTGTGTTCGGAAGCACCACTATCAAGGATCCAAGAATGATGAAAAGAATCAAGAGAGGCCTTACCAACAAAATTTACGGCACTTTGAGTCTTATCTTGTCCAAGAAGGGAAATAAGTTGCTGATATTGTGTAGGAGAAAGACCCGGTATTGGAGAGATTCTGTCTGTATTCAATGGTGTAGTAACATTCACGGCAACCCCTCCTTGGTGCTGACTACCGGTCTCGGCTCCATTGCCTCTACCCTTAACTCGATCTTTGGATTGCCATCCAGATGGGTACCCGATTAGCTCGAAGCATCTATCACGGGTATGTCCTGTCTTCTTGTAGTGGTCGCATCGAAAATATTTTTTATTTCTTTCCTTGGAGCCGATCTCTTTATTCGCCCTTTCTATCATGGGCTTAACAACGAGAGCCGCGGCTTCAGGTTGAGAAGTTCGAACAGCGGCGACTTCCTTCTGCTTTTCACCTCGAATCAATAAGGCATATGCCTTATTAACTGTTGGTAATGGCTCCATGGACAGCAGCTGATCTCGCAACGTGTCATAGGAGTCCTTGAGACCAAAAAGAAACTGATGTAGTCTCTCTTCTTCTTTCTCAACTTGGATCTCTCTAGTGGCTCCACACGAACAAGTTGGCACCTTGGAATAAGCCGTAAGTTCCTCCCACAAGCCACGAAGATGGGCATAATAAGCGGCAATAGTCATATCATTGCCTTGCCTGAAACTCCAGATTTGGGTCTTTAACTCATGAATGCGAGGAGCATTGCCTTGAGAATATCTTTCCTCAAGATCGACCCAAATATCTCGAGCACTTTCAAAAAAAGAGATGCTGTTATAGATTTCTAGTACAACAGAGTTGTAGATCCATGACATCACCATTGAATTGCACATATCCCAGAGAAAATGATCCCGCGATCCATCTATAGGTCGTGCAAGTGTCCCATCAACGAACCGAATTTTTCGTTTGGCTCGAAGAGCAGTGATAATGGCCCTTCGCCATGCAAGATAGTTCGGTCCCTTGAGAAGAGATGTCACAAGGGCATTCCCAGGATTCTCTGAAGGTGAGATGAAATAGGGAGATGCCGGATCATGCGCAGCATTTAAGGTCGATGACGAACCATCCACCATAGATTCGATTGTGGTGCTCTGATCGATTTGATCGGACATGTTGATGAGGACAAGATGTAGCAACTATTTGCCTCCAGCTACGTGCAAGAGGACGCTTCAGCAACAACTTACTGTGAGTGCTTAATCAAGGAAAAGTCTTGGATCAATGGCGACCCTGCTCTGATACCATGTAAAAGAAAAGCTCGAGAGATGCAGAAAAAGGTGGAGAAACATAAAAAAAACAAGTGGAGAAGATCACTTCGTTGTATTTCACTATGATATGTACATCCATATATAGAGATGAAGAAGAGAGAAACAGGCAAGAAATTGGAGAGATCACGGTATCAATCACGTGATCCTCCCAATTCAAAAACATACGTATCAATCACGTGATCCTCCCAATTCAAAAACATACCATAGTAATTATAAAATATTCTAGACAATATTCTAGACAATGGACATTCCTAATATTCTGTAACATGCCATTGTAAAAAATATTCTAGATAATGTATATTCCTAATATTCTGTATATTCCTGATATAGGCAATGTACATTCCTAATAGATGAGGTGCCAAGTCCTTAACGAGTAAAAAATTCTCATAAGAAAGAAGATTTATAAAACATCAAAGACCAACTGAAAAACCACTGAAAGCTAAAAAGCCAAGGTCTGAGTGACTTCCATAAACTAGACCAGTTACAAGGAAGCATTGTTGAGACCATCACCAAAGATGCACTTTTAGATGAAAATAAGAACAATAAAACAAAATGGAGAAACTCCCAGCATTCAGCCATGCACAAAATGTCAACTGCTAACAAAGCAATGTAACTAATGACATTCGCGTTAAGTAGCATAGGCTGGCAAGACAAACTCCTTGTGGCTCGTGCAATGGTCCAACTCCATAGACTTCATCTTCAAGAGGGAGGAAGTTGCAGTGATTTATGGGAATGCAAATCCACATTTAAATCCCAGCTTTGCGATATCTCTTGAGGTTAGGGAGTTAATGAAGAGCAGATCATCCTCGTGTAGGTTGTAGTCATCAATCCCTAGAGTTTTCAATTTTTTCAAAAGGTTCCTGGCACTCCTCTTTACAAAAGGTGTAGAAGTAGCCGACAGCTTGAGTGGATTAACCGCTTGGAGAATAGTGTGGAAGACCTTGGACACTGGTACAGTATTGCATGATGGAACTGGAGGTGGACTAGGTAGTAAGGGGTCTAGGCAGGTAGGAGTCCAGGCAGGTAGGAGTCCACTGGATGGTCGCTAAACGTAACTCAATAAAGAGGCTAGAGGTAAAGGAGTCAGAGGCAGCAGTGGATCCTGGGAGGAAGGAGCCGTTAGACAAGCCATTTGAATTCAAAAGTGAAAATGGAGCATTGGGTTTTGTGTAGTTCAAAGCTAACACCATGATATAGGATGGAATGAAGAGACCCGGGGCACCGTTAAAAGAGAGTAGAGTCTTTTAAAAAATTGAAGACAGTAGGCATACTGTTGCCCAAGGCTAGGAAAGTAGAGACTCATTCCATAGGCATAGCCCAAGCCGAGGAAAAAGAAAGTGCGAGAAAGTTGCTCCGATAGTGGTTGCGGGACTGAGGGTTACGCCTATCAGCCTATCAGAAGATGATGAGTCAAAGTGATTTCTAGGTTGTTGGGACTGGTCTTGATGAGCGCTCTGATGCGGATTTTGGTTGGCTAAACCAAACCAAAAGTCCGGTTCAGAATTAGCCAAGTCATCATCATCTCCACTAGCTAGAGGAAGAGGAACTATTGGCATGAGGATTGAAAGGAGCAGAAAATTTAATCACAAGCCTAAGTTGGTATGAGTAATCCCCCCACAGTAACCTCGATGAGTTCAGGAATAACATCAAGATTGTTACGTAGGAACTGAAGATCGAAACTGGTAAGATCATCCCATTGAATATTGGAGTGGCTGGTGCGGAGAGGGATGCCAAGCCCCGCAATGATAGAGACCACAGCGCCCACATTCCAGCAAATCAAAGGGAGATTGAAGAGACTTGCATTCACTTTGAATCTAAAGTTGCAGTGGGTTCCAAACTTAGTTTCATCCCAATGACTAACAACTAAGGAAAAACCATCTCCTTTAATATGCCCTAGGCTGACTAAGGATTGCACCACCTCATTTGAAGGACAGGCCACAAAGAAAATATTTTTCTTAGCGAGTTTTTTTGTTTTTCATGACCCAATCACTCTAGCCTCATTACAAAAAAAAGGGAATGTTAGCGATGAAATTATTTGCAATGAAATTATTTACAATGAAAATATTTGCTTTACAAATACAAGTATTAGCAACGTAAAAAAATTTACGTCGCAAATAATATATTATTTACGAAAAAAATATTTTTCATCGCAAATAATTTATTACTTTTGATGCAAAAAAAAATTATATCACAAATATTAGATTATCTGTGATGCAACATTTTCGTCATAAATAATAGATGAAAATTTTAAAAAAATAAATGATAGATTATTTATAATAAAAATTTTACATCATAAATAATTATTATTTACGATGTAAATTGAATTTACATCGTAAATAATTATCTATTTGCAATGCAATATTTTTGTCACAAAAAATCGATGAAAAATCAAAAATTAAAGAAAATAAATGATAAATTATTTGCGACGAAAACTTTGCATCATCAATAATTTATTATTTACAATGCAAATTGAATTTATATTGTAAATAATAACCATTTGCAACATAAATTTCCATTGCAAATAATCGATTAAAAATAAAAAATTTTAAAAAAATGGCAGATTATTTGCGATGAAAATTTTGCATCTCCAATAATTTATTATATATGATGCAAAATTCTAAAAAAAATAAATGGTGCATTATTTGTGATGAAAACTTTTTATCATAAATAATTTATTATTTGTAATATAACTTGAGTTTGTGTTGTAAATAATTAATTATTTACAATACAAAATTTTTATCATAAATAATTGATAAAAAATTAAAAATTAAAAAAAATGATAGATTATTTGTGATGAAAATTTTGCATCACAAATAAGTTATTATTTATGATGCAAATAGAATTTGAGTTGTAAATAATTACCTATGTGTGACACAAAATTTCTGTCACAAATAATCAATAAAAAAATAAAAATTTAAAAAAAAATAAATGACAGATTATTTGTGATGGAAATTTTTCATTGCACATAAGTTATTATTTGCAACACAAATTAAATTTGCATCGTAAATAATTATCTATTTGTGATGCAAAATTGTCATCATAAATAATCGATGAAAAATTAAATTTTTTTAAAAAATAATTAGTAGATTATTTATAATAAAAATATTTTATAAATTTAAAAAATAATTCAAGTATTTTATGATCATTTTTTTGGTCATATTTTTTTTAATATTTTATAATCAAAAAATCGATTGTTAACATATTTTGCAATCGAATATAATTTTTTTTAATTTTTTTGAATATGATATAATTTTAAAATTTAAAGTCCATCTTGATTGTTTATTATCTAAATAATTATTGTTATTATCACAAAAGATTTCTCAATCTGACAATCCTAGCTATGTCAATCAATAAAATTTAATTTTAATAGTTATAAATAATTAAATGATGATCTAATAGATAGAAACCATCGATGGATTTAAAAATTTATAACATTGATCTCAATGATATTTATAACATACTATCAAAATTTTACTTCAATTGGACAACATTATCATGGTCAATTTAATATAGATAATTTAGACTGTTAAATAGAAAATAAGTAATCAAAAGATCAAATGACGTCCGATTATAAGATACTTTTTTAGATAAATAATCTTTGCTACTATTTTAATTATCTATACAGTGGTGATTATAAAATTCAAACCATACATATATGAAGTATCTATATTAAGTAGATCTTACAAAAATACAAGTATAATTACTTAAGTACTTTGAGAATGACTACCAAGAGACATAGATTGTTCATATATGCATGGTTTGAATTTTATAGTCATCACTATATAAATGATCCAAGTAGTGGTATAGATCATTTATCTAAAAAATTTACCTCATAATCGAATGCCGTTTGACCTTTTGATCACTCATTTTTTATTTAACAGCTCGAATCATTCTGTGCTAAATTGATTATGATAATGATATCTGATTGAAATAAAATTTTGATAGTATACTATAAATATTATCAAAATTATCGTTGTAAATTTTTAAACCTATCGATGATCTCTATCTATCAAATCATCATACAGTCATTCGTAATCGTCGAAATCAAATTTTATTGATCGACATAGCTAGGACTATCAGATCGAGGCAGTCTTTTGTGATGATATTCTAATGATAATTATTTAGATAATTAATGATGAAGATAGACTTTAAATTTTTAAATTATATCATATTCAAAAAAAATAAAAAAAATATACTATAAGAAAATAGGACTTTTGTGATGAAAGTATTAAAATTACCATCACAAATAATTTATATTTACAATAAAAATAAATTTTATATCATAAATATTAAATTATTTATCACATAAAATTTTTATCATAAATAATCAATAAAAAATCAAAAATAAATTAAAAATAAATGATAGATTATTTGTGGCATAAATTTTATATTGTAAATAATATATTATTTACGATGTAAATATATTTTATGTCATAAATATTAAATTATTTAAGATGTAAAGTTTCCACTGTAATTAATCAATGAAAAATTAATTTTTTTAAAAAAAATAAATGACAAATTATTTGTGACGTAAATTTTGATTGCATCGTTAATAACATTTATTAGCAATGAACATTCAGATTTTTATTGAAAACTATTTTTTTGGGAATTTTTTTTGGTTAAATTTTTTAGAGGAAAAAATTTTTAGGAAAAAAAATTGGTAGGAATTATTAGCTACAGAAAAAAAAATTTCATCACTAATAATCATTTTAGTGATGAAAGTATTGTATCACTAAAAGTTCAATTAAAATCCCAGGGTTTGCCCGTCACTTCCATCAGCTCGTCACTTCTCGTGCGAAACCCTCTCCCTCTCTCATGCGAAACCCTCTCCCCCTCCTGACCTTCCACCAGCCGGTGAGCGAGCCCCCATCATCACTAGTGTCACCGTCGGTCTTCTTCTCCATCGTCACCACCGTCATCATTGCCGCCGCAGCCACCATCGTTGCGAAATAACCCTTTTTTTTTTGGCTCCACGGGGAAGGGAGGAGCGGGGGGCACAAGCGAAGTGGGCCAGGAGGTGGGGATGATGTAGGGTGGGGGCTGCAAGCAGAGGATGGGGGGCTGTGGGGGCTGCGAGCAGGGCGGTCCAAGGGGTGGGGGTGATGTGGGGTGGAGCGAAGGATGGGGGGCTGTGGGGGCCACAAGCGAAGCAGGTGGAGGGGGTGGGGGTGATGTGGGGTGGAGCGAAGGACAAGGGGGGCCACGGGGGGTAGGGGGCGGAGGGGCACAATAGGGGGTAGAGGGCAATGGTGATGGGCTGGGGAGTGGCAATTGTGGTGCTGGGGGGGGGGGGTTGTGGCATGCGGGAGAAGAAAAGAGAAGAAAAATAATAATTTAATAATAATAATAATATATTAAAAATTAATAATGATAAATAAAATAAAATGAAATATTTAAAAATATTTAAATTTTTTTGTAATGAAAATAGTTATGCTTTTTAAAATAATGATAAAATATTATTTTTAAAAAATAATTTAATATTTTTATTTGTTATAATTTAATACTTTTGCTTGTTTAGTCTCTGTGTTTTATTATGATTATGATTTAATATTTTAACTAGGATTAGTGGAATTCAGGATTGGTTCGGGATTCGATCCGGATCCGATTCGATTCAACTCAGATCTGGTCCGAGATTTGGGTCGAGGTCGAGATCTGGATCAAGATTCAATTTGGATTCGAATCGGATCCAGGTACATCTATATATTTTCATAGAGAGATACATGATAGTGATTTAATACATACATTGATATAATCTTAGACTCTTGCTCAAGAGTCAGAGTCCTCAAAATGGACTATGTGAATAGCTCTTGAATACCCCAATTTGGTCAGTTTAGAAATGCATTAATTTTTTATTATTATCATGATGTTTTTTATTCTATTGTAAAAAATTTCATCACAGTTATCTCATTTTATTTATTAGTATTTATATTTTTTTTACTATTATTGTTAATTATTATATTCATTTATATATCAAATTAGTTATATACATGGTTTAAGCATTACAGGTATGATGCCAGGAGAGAGATGACCACGTTCGAGTTTTCAGCCTCCCCTTGAGGATAAGCCTTCCCCCATTTCCACTGTCGTACCATCGGAGCTGCTAGAGGGTGCTACATAGGTGGATCCGAGTGGTATTTTAATATTTTTTACATAATAAAATTTGATTTTAATTATATCTATTAGGTTTATAGATAGCTATCATACTAATTATTTATTCATTATTATTTTAGACCATTCGGTATAGGTGGTGAGGCAGGAGTGAGGTCTATCGAAGAACCTCACTCTGGAGTATTGGAGATGCGAGCACGAGGGACAACATCTTCATATCGAGATTTCATCTGGCTTCACTACGCCCTTAGAAGATGCTACAAGCTATGACAGACTGAATTGGGCATCATATGTTGCAGCTATCCTAGTGACACTCTCCGATGGGCATCACGTTACACTGGCTCAGAAGAAGATCTTTTATAGCCACTTATAGATAAAATAATATTTAGTGAAATATTTAATTAGTATTGTATTCTTATAATATTTGTTATTGGTAGGTTATATTTGATATTGTTGATTTTGAGCACGATTATGTATGGCGAGCTGTGGATGATAATCTATACTTGTATTTTAAAAATTACTGGCATTACATTCATCACCACTGGTATGCTGTAGTGGAGGACCAGGAGGTGGAGGCAGTGCAGCAGCGATCATATGACAGCATTAGTATCAAGGGCTGGGCTATCATATACCGTAGGTATCGGGATCTGGCATATCAAGTTAAGCATCCAAATTTCTTTTTAGAGTTTAACAATTGAATCATTTATTCTTAAATTCAATTGGTTACTTACTAATTTGACTGTTAACTATACATGATCGATGTGTCCAAAATATTATGAATCGGGCGAGACAAACCATCTCGCATTGTGAGGGTTTGAGGTGGTTCGCTTGCCATATAGAATAGATAATAAGTAATTTTTATTTAATATATTTAACTCTTTAACTATTTAAATTTTTTTTATTAATTATTCTCAAATTACAGAGAGATATAGAGAGTGGCGAGCTTTCTGGTAATATTGAGATCTACCAGTAGACCCACCAGTGACGGTCAAGAGAGTGGATGGTGGGGAGCCAGAAACTTTATGTAAGTTTTTTTAACTATTTTTTTTTTGACATTTTGATTTTCAATACAAACTTAGAATAGTTATAACTTTAATTTTCAGAATCATATGATAGAGATGCAATCCCAGCCTACCCTTGAGGGCTCGACTGCACCCATAGATGATGAGTTCTGTGATCATATGCTTGGTATAAGACCCTGTTATGTTAGAGGGCTAGGGTATGGGATCAGAGCTTCCTCATTCTTATGCTTATCCAAGGCTAACATCCATGCTGTCTGCGATGTCTGACTGGTAGAGATAGAGATAAATTGTTAAGGATCGACAGCAGACTGCTGAGGATCAACAGCCGACTGTTGAGGATCGACAATGAACTGATGAGTTGGCTGCACGCATTGACTTCTACCAATCGTTCCAGACATAGATGATGGAGCAAATGGCATAGATGATGGAGCAGATGAGGCAGCAACAGGTCGGTCCATCATGCTCCACCCGTTCTCCTTCTTCAGATACGTTTGATGGCCAGCAGCTTGTTTCTATTTTTTTATTTTTATTTTAGACCTCTTGTAATTATTAAATTTATTTTTATAATTATATTTTAATATAATAAAATGATCAAATTTATTTATGGGCTTATTGTGTAAATTTTTAATTTTAATTTTATAGATTATTAATATAAATATTAAAATATAAATTAAAAAATATATATTTATAAATTATTTTTTAAATAAATATTATATTTTAATTAGTGATGGACTTATTTGTAAATAATTTTTTTTAAAAAAAAATAGAAATTCTTTTTAGAATTATTTATGATTGAATATTTTCATCATAAATAATATTTTTTGACTAAAATATTTATGATGCAAATTTTTATCACAAAAAATAATTTATTTTATTTTTTAAAAAATATAAAATTTATTTTTTAAATTATTTATGATAAAAATTTTCATCAAAAGTAATTTTATTTATGATGAAAAAATGATTCCATCATAAATTCATCTATTTGTGACGTAATTTTTTCTATCACAAATAATTTAAAAAAATTATGATGAAATAATTTTGTCATAAAAAAGTAATTATTAGCAATAAAATTATTTTTCTAATGTAAAATATTATCTGTAACCTATTTTTAGTGATGAATTATTAGCGATGAAATTTTTTATTATAAATAATTATTTATGATGAAAATTTATTATTTGCGATGCTTTGTTTGCATCGCAAATATCTTTTTCTATTGTAGTGCCTTTGTTGACAAGTTAAGAGTGACATCATCTTCTTTCACAAGATGGCCATAGGCCTTAACAAAGGCAATGTGATAAAGCTAGGAAAAAACATCAGCCATGTCAGAAGTAAAGGCCAGATAAACCTTAGAGGTTCTAGACACGGCTAGGGATTTCTGATTTCTTGAAGAAAGATATTTAATAGTAGAAAATGAAGGTGGGGTGTGAGAAGGTTCAGACTGGGTACTGGTGGATATCATTGTAGAAGAATTAGTAAGTCGGTTAGAAAAAGATGGGATGCTGAAGGAAGGAGCCTTTCTACATCTGGAGTAAAAATGACCAAACTATAAACATTTGAAACATTTGAGAGGGTTCTTACGGACCTGCTTGAAGTGTCCTAAATCTCCACAATGAAAACATACCCCCTTTTTAAAGGAAGCAGGGCGAGCAGGGGTCCGACTGTTCGAGACAGCTGCCGGGTGTAGTGACGGAGGGGAGACGACAACCATACCTAACAAACGGCGCTCAGTACTTGAAACTAAAAGAAGCTACGGTAGATGGGGGGGCACATGGCTGTGATAGTAGGACCTCAGCATAGAATTATCCAAAGCCGAGCATCGAAGGACAAGACGATGAGGAAAAAAATATTTACTATACATTAAAGTTGAGACCAGGGGTCCCCCTGCCCCCCCCCGATCGACAAGTGTCAGAGCTCCCGACATGCCATGTGTCAAATTCTAAACTCCTCCGATGGCTTTTTATTTTTTCTCCATTTCTTTCTTCGAACATGTCCCGACCTCTCGCACGGGCACCCTCTCCTGCCCGCTTTCCTCACTGTCACCTCTTGTCAGTCTCCGCCAATATCTTTCTCTCCATTGTTGCTGGCATCAGGCTTTCTGCTCCAATCTGAGAGATGCTGACCTCCTCCTTGCTCTCCTCGTTGTCACCTCCCATCATTTTTCTCTCCATCATCACTGACATCGGCCTTCTCCTCCGATCCCCTTCGGGTACTTTACTTCTCATAGATCTCGAAAAAAAAAATAAAAAAAAAAAGAAAAAAAAAACTAATATAAAATCCCAACTATCGTCTTGGCTTCCCTCAGCTGCTCGAAGCCTCTCACCTGGTTAGATTCTTGAGGACCGAAAAAAAAAAAAAGAAAACATCCATCATCTTGGCTTCCCTGTTCGGCCGCTAGCTCCAAGCCTCCCACCCGCTTGGACTGTCGAGGACGAGGAAAAAAAGAAAAAAAAAACCGACACAAAACGCCAGCCATGGTCTTGGCTTCCCTGTTCAGCCGCTCCAAGCCCTCCACCACTCCTAGCGGATTCAGGTGCTTTCCCATCAATTTGTGTGCCTTCCCAACACAAAACCCCGGCCATCATCGTGGCTTCCCTGTTCGGCCGCTAGCTCCAAGCCTCCCACCCGGCCGCTTGGGACTCCTGAGGATGGGAAAAAAAAAAGGGGGGGGAAAAACCCAACACAAAACGCCAGCCATGGTCTTGGCTTCCCTATTCAGCCGCTCCAAGCCTCCCAACCACTCCTAGCGGATTCAGGTGCTTTCCTACCTTCCCAACACAAAACCCCAGCCACCGTGTAAGCTTCCCCTCCCACCCGATTGGGACTCCGGAGAAAAAAAGAGGGAAAATATAGGAAAAATCAATGAAAGCAAAGGAAAGATGGATTATTTGTCCGGACAAGTTGAAGGCAAGGATGACCATGCGATAAGGCTCACCAAATTCTGCCCGTGTGTTCAAAGCAAATTTTTATATATTGTTTTATTTATTGGTTGGATTTTTTTCTCTTGCTTGATCCCCATCCCATTCATGATAGGGGAAATGTTGATGAGGAGTGATAAGTTCAAAATTCTATGCAAGTTTCAATGTCAAACTGAAGCATTAATCCTCAGTATCCTTTTCAAGGTCCATATTTTTGCGTGGTATTGCTTAGTATATATTTCCTCCATTTTATCTCAGGGTGCACAAATTGTGAGAAGGGGGTGCAAGCTCACAGTGTGCCAGCCGCTGCTGATTTATTTAAGAAGGCAAATGATATCCTTAGTTATGTCAATTATTCAGCTAGATTTCTTATTATATACATGTTACATCTTAAAGGCCATTCCAATATGCTCATCTTGATCTTTCTCCTTTGCCTTAGTTTCGACCTCTTGGATGTTTGCAGCAATGGACCAAAAGAAAGGCTTGATTTAACAGTAATAAGCCAGGTAGGCTTGATTCAACAGGTATAAGCCAGATAACCTGATGCAGAATTTTGGATACATATCCACATTGTTACGGTCCTCAACCTCCAGCATCTGTTAGTTGGCGCTTTCTTATGAATGTCAATCTTAGATATGTTGCTATTAGCAGATGTTTTCTTTAACATTGGTGTTACATAATATTAAGATTATTTTCTGATACTGCAAGTAGTTTCTCTAAAAGGCTTAATGAAAAATTATGACTCTTAAATTAGAGTGGGCAACTAAAGATGATTTTTAGTGCTAATATTGTTTGGAGGTATGTTGCCATTATGAGTATACTCTCCATTTACCACTAATTGGCAATTAGATTCAGCCCATTGCATATAGTCTAGCATTTGACATGTTATAAGAAATATAATTTATTTGTAGGTCTGGTAGTAAATCCAGTTCCTTATAGCATTTTTCTAATGATCATGTTGTATTTTGATATTATTGGAGATAGAAATATACTGAAAATTATATTGATAATCAAATGGGTACAAATTATTTGCATCTTTTAAAATACAGCTTTTAAAATGGTTACAAATTATATTGGTAAATCCAATTCCTTTAAAATATCATGCTTCTATCAAGATTAAGCTCTCAAAACCTCAAGGGACCAACTCACACTGCCATTGGTATTTTTGTTACATTTGGAGATAGTTGATATTTTTGTTATTGTAGTTTTCATCACAGTTTATTGAGAATTATGTATGTTTTTAATAAGTAATTGAAACATATGAAGGTTTAATTAGTTTATAAATTTAATACACATTCTGTTGCATGGTCACTCGCCTAATCACCTAAGCTATAGGTGGCCGGGATCAATGCCAATTAAAATCATAGAAATTTTCTTATATGGGCATATTTACTATAGATTATGTGGTTTTCATGGCTAGGCAAAATTTGTTGTTTTCAATTTTTTTTAATAATGCTATTTATAGGGTTTCATGTTGTGGGCCAAAATGGGCATAAGCTGTATCATAGTGAAGTCATCGATTTCGCTCAATAGATAAGATTATAAATCTCATTATCTTTTTTTTAAAATTATTAACTTTTTATTATGTTTCAAAAATACATTACTATTTTTTATAGCTTTTAGTTTGCGGAAAAAATAAATTTTAAAACTAAAGATGAAGTTCCGGACAGGGATGATATTCAGTGTTTTATATTTGATATATGTAGTTATTTGTTTTGCTAATGTACCAATTACTTTGCATTGAATGATTGCATATTTTTAAAGAAGAGAAATAGAACCAAAATAATTTTATTTAAAAAAAATTATATGATGAAAAAAATAATTAATTTATTATTATTATATTTTATTAATTATTTTTAAATTATTATTTATATAGAGTCTGCTGCATAGCACAGGTTACTTTGCTGGTTATCATGGCGAGAAGATAATATGGTCCAGTGCGCTGTAGCAACGATTCGCGGCACCTTGAGAAAGCGCGATGCAGTAGGTTGGCTATTATGCGGTATATCAGCGGGTGGTGGCCCAAGGATGGAAGATTTGTTTCCTACTTGATGACGAATTCCCAGAGGCAAAGCATTTGACCCAGTCAAAGAAGGTAGAGAAGAGATCTTTGCTTGATATGGCGATGGGCCCGAGAATCCGGAAAGTGTGGGTGTGAGAGGAAGAAGGACGGTGAGGTTGATTTCGGGAGTTTGATCTTCGCTTCGGAATCGCCGGAGCCATGAAAACTGGCCGGGCTTATGTTTTTGTAGCAATGTCCAGAATTAAACGCAAATGTAAGTCATTACACAAGTTTTGCAGTGCTCGCTGAGACAATAAAATTGGTCTACATCTATGGGGTTCCTGACTAATTCAGAATTGATGCGCTTAAACCGGATCCATTTAGCAAAACCAGATCCTCCCTTCACAACATAGAAGTGAACAAATATAGTGTCATGAATACTTCTACCATTTGGTGAAGCGCTAATGAAGTCCAATTGCTTCATATAAATTGATCTTTCTTAATATTGTGGATTTAGATTAAGCTTAGGTGCACACCTACTATGTCTGAACCTCAGACCACTATCTGACTGATAGATACTGCCATATCTGAAACGTGTGTACATACTCAACCATCAAATTTGAGCTGCTCCCTCCTAAGCTTCCAATGCTGTGAACTGAGACCATTGAACTTGCTCTCAATTCATCAGTGAGAACCTAAAACTGACCTTATACTACGCCCAAGAGCCACATGTGAATCCCAGTTATGTCAACGTCTGAAGAGCCTGTAATCCTGATCGCAGTGGGATCACCTCCTACATTTATAAGCTTTCAAAAGGGGAAAAATGGGGGGATATAGACTAGAAAGAGAAGATGTTTTTACATTTTCCTTCTTGCAATCCCACCAGACGGAACCTCAGGCACCGTCAATCTGGCCATTACCCTCGATAGTGATACCAGTGATGTCTCTTAAAGAGATCCAACCGGCGGCATTTTGCGAAGTCCACAATTTGGTGCCGCAATATTTTCCTTCAAACTGCGAGAAAACTTTCCTCGCCAAAACAAAAGCGAAGCCCACTCCTGTTGCTCTATTGAAACCCTTGCCAAAATATTTTCCGCTAAATATATTGAGCAAGGATCCCTTTCAGTGTGTGCGCGACACCTCAGGGTGTGGTACGTGCACCCATGGATGGTTTCCATCGCTGGATGGACGACCCGAGCACGGGCCGTGCAACGCACACCATGTGCGTTGTTTAATTGCCATCTATTCTATGATGGACATCATCCAGGGGTGCACCGCACCTTGTGGTGCCACACGCGCTCCATAGGGGATCCTCGAATGTGGATGCTAACGTAATGACAGTGGCCTTCGAATGTCACTCGACTCAGCATGAACGCCTTTCTGGAAGGGATGAGCAATGTTGGCCGCCCAGTGCTCAAGCAGGTAGGTGTCCAAGCTTTCAAGAATGCCTAACAGTCACCAATTTATAATATGCAGTGCGTAACTACTCGTATATATATGTGCAATAGATCCACGTGCATAAATTTGTACAGATCATATATCCACACATGCATCCATATGCTTGAGAAAGACAATAACACGACAATCAAAGCCGCATAGTTACCTATCAGCTAGTGTGCGCACACACTTATATCCATGTGTATGGAGTAGAGCTAATATGCGGACACCTAGCTGAAGTAAGGTTAATCCAAATAAGAAGAACGGGATTCAACATCAATGACTCGAGCTATTGTATGTGATCAATCACCTTTAAATTGTTTATAATTTAAAAAAATTATATAATTTAGAGATCCTTAGCTTAACTATATATCACTAACACATTCAATGGTCAAAAATGGATAGTTTAAATAACATGAGTACTGCATTTTTTGATTGGTGGTGGATGTATAGATGAGAGATCTTCAAATCATATGATTTTTTGATAATAAGTAGTTTAGAGATAACTAATCACATCAAGCAACTAGGATCATCAGTATCGGACCTGCGGTCATCTAATCAGGATGATCTTACTTGGATTGTTGTTTGGACAGCCACACGTTGGCTCACCTCTATGTAAATGAGGTAGACTTGGCTACACTTGAGTGGACATCCCAGCTTGATTAGATTTGAATCAAATAACAAGAATTCTACATCAATAATCAAAGCTAATGGATGTGATCTCCTATTTATAAACTACTTACATATCAAAAATTATATGAGATTTTAATGTCTATGAATCAAATGATCAGAAAAATCAACCATTTAAGTAACACCAAACATTTTTGACCATTTGATGTAGAGTACAGGGGTCTCCAAATCATATAACTTCAGATGTGTGAGCACTTTGAAGCCAGTGGTTTAGCTACACAAGAGGATACCAAATTAGCGGCCGTTCACCTCAAAGAATATAAATGTTGAACTGATCCTCCAAATATTAAAGAGAAGAGGATGAGCACCATCGATCTAGATCCCCTAGTTGGTTATCCAACTGATCATAGTCCTCAAGCCCCTTTCTGGAACAATGTTAGTTACTCTGTAATGTTAGTCCTCAAGCTCCTGTGAATGCCCCTGTTAGCTCTGCCAATGGGATAGTGATGTCAAGCAAACGGGAACAACCCGCTGCTGCCAAGGACGAATGTGACATTCGAATTACAAAACTGCCTTGCCAGTACTCAAAATGCATGTCGTGGAGTATAGTATTGTATGCAACAAATATGCTACAGCCAATGGCAATCTAATTATTGGAGGTGCATAAACGGTGCCTGAAGTATATGGGTGTAAATGGCACTTCAGAACTTCGGTACATAGATGGCGCTTAAAAGTATAAGAGTGTCAATGGCAATTCAGGACTTTTTTTTTTTTTTTTTGATGTAATAGGAGGCAAGACAGCCACCTAGATTTTATTAATAGGGAGTCATAAAAGAATGTACAACAAGGGGAGTAAACATTCCCCATAACCAAACAAAACAGGGTAGTCAACCAAAACTCCCAAGATACAGACAAACAAAACTAGGGTATTCAACTCAGAGTGTAGTTTAATTGTACACAACTAGAAACCTCATATAAGAAACAAGAAAGTAAGCAATGCTGTTGAAAATCTGAAAACAGGGGCTCCTATGCAATTGTAGCCTGAAATGCCTGAAATATCAACTTCCAAATTTGCAATCTCTTAGTAGTATTGCATCACAACAGATGAAACAAGGGCCTATAGATGCATGGAGCTCAAAAAAAAAAAAAATTTAAATTGGTTGCTGCTGAAGAAAAGTTTGTAGATTCCTCTATAGCTTTTCATGACCATCCTGGCTCTTAGGAGCCCCTAAGTGACCCCAATAATGAAATGAATGCAAGATTTTTTGTAGAAGGGCATATTTAGAACAGCTTTTCTTCAAGAAGATCCTTGAGTTCCATTCCTGCCAATCTTCCAGCAGAGCACAGCCATTAGTTGATCTGCAGCTTTTCTCAAGGATTTGTTGAATTTTTTTTTCTCCAATCAATCCACATGGCATGCAAAGTTTGGGGCCATCCTCTAATATTCAGCTGAACTTTTAATGCCATCCAAATAGAATGGACAAAAAGGTATTTGACCAAAAGATGAGAGATAGTTTTTGAGTTGGCTCTATAGAGGGGGCAAACGAAACTACCTAATCAGCCTTTTTTTTATCAACACCTCTCCAATGTGGAGTTGATTTTGAAGGGTGAGTCATAAAAACACTTTCACCTTCTCTGATATTATAGCTTTCCAAATAACTTTATAGTAAGGACAAAGCAATCCACCATTATTTATGAATTTGTATAATGAATCCACAAAAAACAAACTATTAGAGGTGAGTTTCCATATTGGGACATCCACTGTTCGCAAAGGCCAAACATTGGCCAAGCATCCTTTAAGCATTTCCAATTACCTTGATTGGAGAAGAGTAAGAGAACCCCGGAGTTTGATATTCCAAATCAGATTTTTTTTTTTTTTTGACCATTGCGATGCTACCGAATAATTTTGATTGATAACTTGTATATAAAGCTCCTCAAAAAGATCACCCAAAGTGGTAGGTCCACACCAAATATCCTCCCAAAATTTAATTTGTGATCCATCTCCCAGTCTGAAGGAGAGAGAATTCCAAAAGGCCTTGAGTTGTTTACTGATATCCTTCCAAACTGAAGACATTCTTCTGAAACTCCTTTTGAAACTCATGCTGAACTTCTTCTTAATATAGTAAACTTACTTGATTTGCTTCCACCAAGGGGATTCAGAACCTGCCATGAATTTTCAAGCCCATTTTGCTAATAGTGCAAGGTTCATTTGTTCAATATTCTTGATTCCTAAGCCACTTTGTTCTTTAGATCTACAAACACAGGCCCAATTCCCTAAGCAATGAAAAATCCACTAACTTTTTTCTGTCCCCTCCACAAGAAGGCATGTCGCAAGCGGTCTATCTTCTTAAGCACCCAACTAGGAAGTTCAAACACTGACATGTAGTATGATGGTAGAGCAGTTATCACAAAATTAATCAAAGTAACTCAATCGCCCCAAGAGAGGAATCTATCTTTCCAAATAGTTAACCTTGAATGGATTTTCTCCAACAAAGGCAACCAGCAGTACTTCAGCATTTTCTGACCATATAATGGAAAACTAAGGTAGGTGAATGGAAACACCCCTCTTTTGCAATTCATTAACAATGCAAATGACTCCCCTTCAGCATCTAGCATATTTATACACACCATAGAACTTTTATGGAAGTTGATTCTTAGTCCTGAAGCTCCTTCGAAAGTCAAAAGAATTGCTTTCGCTGCAATCACACTAAGTTTTTTACCAGTGCAAAATAAGATCGCATCGTCCATAATTGCAAACACTTGATGCCTCTGCAAATGCTATTAGATCCAATCCCTTTGACCAACCCAATTGTTCCTGCCTTTATAAGCAAAGTAGACATAACATTAGTGATAAGAATGAATGGTGCCAGGGACAAAAAATTCCCTACCTCAAACCTTGTCTACGTCTAATCCAATTCTCCGGTGTTTCATTTATGAGGACTGCAACTAATGCTAAAGATAGCAAGTTATAGATTCAATCAATTCATATTTTAAAAAATTTTTTGAGCTGAAAAATTATAAAAAAAATTATTAATCTTGTCAAAAAAATTTTCAAAATTTAATTTATAAAAATACACCTTTGCGACCTGATCTTCTGTTATTCAGTACTTTGTTACTGTGGGGGAGGCGCCTGATCGTCGAAATTTGGCTTTTGAAATCCATTTAGACAGAGAAGGTGATTTTCTAGGCTCATAAACAAAATTATTTCGTGGGACCGCAGATTCTTGGGGGTATAAGTGGGCTCGGGGGCCGAGACGGTAACGATCCATTCAAAAGTACATCCTCGACCAGTGGATTTTATGAGGGCTGTGTTCCCCTAAGCTAGCACAATTCCAAATACTTTTAGGTCAAATTGTACGTCTCCGGCCACCCTATGCCCCATGACTTGCTTGTCTTGAATCTGAGGAAACCATTTTAACCTAGCTCAATGGTATACGAGATTAGCATGAATGGTTCTTCCCTCAAAAGAAGGAAAAAAAAAAAGAAAAAAAGAAAAAAAAATTAGCATCGTCATGTTATAGCATGAAGAAAGGGTTATGATTTGCTGTACAAGACTGTACTATCTCTTGAGAAACGTATCATACGACCATATTGATAAAGTACTGATATCTTCTCCGTATCAAGTGCTGGTATCAAAATGTATGCCATATATATTTATGGAATATACCAGCTGAATGGCTGTGCTTATAGGATTCAGTACCAAGATTGAAAACTTAGGCACAAGTCTTCATCCTTTAATTAAATCCCAAACAGTTGGAGGAAAAAAAAAATAATAATAATAAGCAGGAGAAAGTGGAATGAGATCTTATTTTTCTATATATTTATGGGATGGAGTAGATCTCATTATATATAATTTTTATTTCTTTTAAAAGGAAACAATCCAACTGATCCCATTATATACAATTTTCATTTCTTTTAAAAGGAAACAATCTAACTGTATGATAGCTCATTGCCATCTTTACCATCCCTAATTAGACTAGCTCAACAAGGATATACTACCTACTTCCCAATACTTCCTTTCAAGATGGGACGAAGATATTATAGAGTTCCAACTTATTACAAATAAATATAAAAACTTAATATTAAGTCTTTTCGTATAAATATCAGCTAGTTGTTCAGAGAATTTGATAAAAGAAAGGTAGATAATTCATAGACACTATAAGAAATCTGATTTTTTACGATGAAATTTTTTCATTGCTAAAAATGAAACTTTCATCGCTAAAATTATTAGCAATGAAAATTTTTATCGCTAAAAATTTATAGAAAAAGCCTCGTAGCAAAAAGTCTTAGTGACGAAAAAAATTTATTTCGTCACCAAAATTACTCGACCACACGATAGAAAAGTTCGTAGCATTAACGGCGTAATTTTTTTATCTCAAAAGCTTATACTTTCGTCACTAAAATTATGATGAAAAATATTTTCATCATCAAAAATGAATATTATTCATTGTAATTTTTTTTTAATTTTAACAACAAAAATAAAATTTCATTATAAAATTTAATGATGAAAAATAATTTTCATCGCAAAATTTAGTGATGAAAAATAATTTTCATCGCTAATTTAGAGATAAAAAAATAGTTTCATCATTAAATTTGCGACGAAAAAAATTTTGTCGTAAAATTTATGATGAAAAAATTTTTGTTGCAATTTTAACAATAAAAAAAATAATTTCATTGCTAATTTAGCGACGAAAATAAAATTTCATTGCTAAATTTATGGCAAAAATAAAATTTCATCGTTAAATTTATGACAAATTTTTTTTGTCCCAAATTTAATGATGAAATATAAAATTTCATCGCTATAAAAATAAAAAAATAAAATTTGCTATGAAAAATTTTATTTTTAGCAACGAAAATTTATTTTATCGTAATTTCAGTGACGAAAAATATTTCATCGTAATTTTTAATAAATTTTTTTTTAAATAGGAGATGAAATTTTTTGATCATTTTTTGTGACGAAATTAATATTTCATCACTAAATTAATTTAAGGATGAAATAAAATACTTTTTACTATTTTTGCCATGAAAGTACCTGTTTAAATGCAAATTTCTATTAGATAAAGCATATTTTACATAGAAACATGTGAACACAATAAAAATATTCAAATTCTAAGTAAGAATAAGTTTCATAGCTATCATTATCAGATATAAAAGTATGAATTCATACATCATTTAAAATTAAAAAAATACAAACTATATATCATCACAGTCATTGGCCTCGTTCTCTCTTCCAGGCATCGATCTCTGGACCAATGTGTGTCACGATGGTTGTGCAGAGTGGGCATCATGTGGCTGTAGATGTGCTAACTCAGAGACATCAATATCAAGCCATCCTACCATCGCAGCCACTATCCTCTCGAGCATCTAGCTGTAATTCATCCAATAAGTAATTTGATCCTGCATCATGCTCATCGATGTCCTGACTGCCTCTGACATCGAGACATCATCATACCGATCAGACGATGAACTACGAGATTTTTTTGAGTACATACTGTGCCCAGATCCTAGCTGTCGTTCGAAGACGGCATTCAAGATCGCATCATCTGTCATCGAACAAATAGATTGTGATCCAGCATTGTTGTCAGATCCAACCTTCCTCGTCGTCTACTCTCTCAATTGTAATATTTTTTCTTTCACAATAAACCAAATAACACCATAAGTTTGTTTCAAAGGCTTTAAAAATATTCAAAATATAGTACCATACTTATATGACGCTGCCTCGCCTCCTCGGTCACAAACTCGCCACTCTTGCTCTAATAAAATTTATCATAAGTGTTGACCCCGGATAGTCTCTATTCAAACAAAAGAAAAGAAAAAAAAGGATATTAAAGTAATTTATATATTCAATAAGAACTTACAGCGTGCAATTACATATGCAGTTACGTACTATCCTCTTCATTCTTTGTGCAAAAGAGGCACTCCCTTACGTATGAATAGAATCAATCTTACTCCTATTCATCTTGTTCGCCTCCGATCGTCGCTAAAAAATACATACAGTTGTAACCAATAAAAGGCATAACAATATCAAAATAACTTGAAATACTAAACATACCTTAAATGCCTCACTTCCAAAATGCTCGCATAACCACCACTAATCGTCACTAGACCCAGCCCAATTTTTATAAGGCTGGGTCATAGGGTCAATCCCCTTCGCCCGCAGCTGCTTGTAGTATGTATGAAGCCTACATCACTGATCTCTGTATCTGTTTGCAGCTATTTTGAGAATATATATCGTCACTTGATCGTCGGTGCAATCCTCGAAGTTAATACTATCCTGCACATATGAACATTCGTCATGATAAGAAGCAAAGATATAGAATTATCCATGTAACAAAGAATTATCCATTTAACAAAAAATTATCTATGTAACAAAGAATTATCCATGTAACATCCTTGAAGTCTAACAAAGAGACTAGAGAAAAGATAATATGGACCATATAATAATGTGCAAGACATAGAATTATCCATTATTTATAGAACATTCTTACTATCCTGCACATTCAAAGTTAATTCTTACCTTGATGTGATAGACAAGGGCATTGCGGTATCGAGGGACAACATGCTTGAAACTTTCGATGGCCTATGGAAAATGATTCCACATGTACAAACTGATCTCATTGGCGACTATACTAGCCTCTGTGCCAACCGAAAGATCTCGAAATATCTGTACGTTTAGCTTTTCATTGTGCGTATGCACGTATTTCTCTAAAATGAGGTCCTTACTAAGACCATGCACCACACATCGCTGTTGTATTCCTGCATATGAAAATTCATGAAATGAACATATATCACCTACCAATAGATGTATATAACAAAAAAATGTACATAGTTTATAAATTTGATAGAGGTGTACCTATGGAGGGATGATGCTGTGGTGCCATGACCTCCGATTGGGTGGGCTCTAGCTGAGCACTAGCCTGCTTCACAGACTTGAACAGCTGAGTCTCATCTAAGTCCTTTGATTCAACATGTAAAATGCTAAAATAAGGATGTATATCATCAAGTGGGGCCTGCCGTCTATCCCATGAACGTCCACATCTAGGATCCGCCATGATGTTGTAATGATTAAGATAATTCAAATCAGCATGTAATCAAAAAAACTCAAATACTACATGATGTAACAAAAAATAAATTGATTATTTATTCATATTAATTATTATTCTCAGAATCTGAACTCGTATCCATATAGTCATCCTCAACAGGACTCGTAGAAGGCATCGATCCTAAAATGCTATCATCATCATCATTGATGAAGTCATTATCCACATGTGATTGTGACCCCAAATTATTATTGGATCGTGCCCATGCCTGTGCTAATATTCCAACAATAGGAACATCTTCAGGTTCACAGTCATCTCATTGCAATTATCCTATGTCGACCATGTCAGCTGGCACTAATATATTATCTGGTGCTTACATTTGATATACTTCATTTTTAATAGTTGCACGAATTTTATTCTCTAGACCTTCATCATTTGGGCATGTGAAAAGTGCGGGATCGAACAAATATCTATGCTGAGCCCTTATTGCAACTCGCCAAGGCTCTTTCATTTTGGTGTCCTCAACATATCACACTAGTCTTGCTTGCTTTGCAAAAATATAAAGATCACTTTCATACCACAAGTGACCAGTGTGGACACTGATGAGCTGAGGGTCTATAACAATTAGCCTGTGTCATCCTAAATTATACCATCGACACTTGAATAACATAACCCACCGAAGATCACTATACCTCAGGTCCATAACCTTGTACAAAACATCAAAAAAATTCACTATCTCACCCTTGTGCTCTCCCTTCATGCTTATTCCATAATTCTATGTGATTCAATCATGATCGTGATTTTTCATTAAGAATTGCATATTATTGACTATGCATGCTGAAGATACCGATACACATCTATCAGATTTTCATACAAGTGCAGCTAAGTCATCACTATACAGTTGGAATTGTCTATATGTAGCTAAGCTAACTATAATTAAAAAAATAATAAGCAGGTTATGTTTGACAAAATAAATACTACATAAATGAACCTTAAGTCATGGTGAACATTAACGTAGCCTACTCGTTCGTCAAACCATGATGCGAATTGATTTCTATGTCATGCTGCTGCTGATGTAGGATTGATTCTTCTGAGTTCACTTTCATACTCACTGTAGTGATATAGTAATAACATGTATATTTTAATTTAGAGTCTACGAATACATATATTTATATAATATCAATATTAAAAAAATTAAATATGTATATTTACATCATGTATGCTTCCACCTCCTCATAATTGTTTAGCACATACCAATGCATGTCATCCATTTTTTGCAGTATCAATATTCAAAAATCTATCTTACTATATGGTCGGGCAATATTAGAGAACACAGACAATCCACGCATGTCACAAGCAGTATGCCTCGATGAACAATCGATGCAATTGTGGCATAATCAAAAAGTACCATAAAATCTTACACGATATTTTTTTTTCTTTTTATCCTTACCACAATTTTCATTCCATCTACTTGAATGACAAATCAGACATACTTGTAGATCTTTTTTATCCTTTCGAAATAGAACACAGTCATTCGGATATGCATGTATCTTTTCACAGCGTAGGCCCAAGTCATCGACTCCCAACTCGAGTCCTTCTAAAAATTTTTTGGCTTCGTAATGACTTGATGGAAGTAACTCTCTCTCACAGGCAGTATGTCCTTTAAAAATTTAAGCAATCAATTAAATGAGTTGTTTAACCACTTACCAAGTGTCTTCATATGTAATAACTTTATTACAGTGGACAACAGAGAGTACTTCTTACAATCAGGATAAATATCACTTTGCGCATCTCTTAATAGATGCTCGAATCTATCATTCATAGGCATGTTACTATCCTCCTTAGCTTCTTATCTCGAGATGGGTTGTTGATGTTCTGATTCTGCTTCCATATTTGCTTCAAATAACTTCAGATGGAGATCCTCAAAAATTTTTCTATCTTCTGCACCGAGTATTTGCCTTTCATGACTGAATGATCCACCTACTGATAATGTATTTGTGGAACTTCTGTGTAATATGCTCGAACCAGTTGGCAGATCTTCACCATGATAAATCCATCTCTTGTAAGTCACATCTATACCATGTTCGTATAAATGATTCTGAATGTTTGATAGGGTACACCAAAATAGATTCCTGCATCAACGACATGAACAACAAGATTTTTCATCTTTTTTAGTGTGATTGGATGCCATGTTCATGAAAGATGTCATACCCATAATATACTCGGGATAAAACTTATCGCGCAATGACATCCAACTATGATCCATGCTTATATATTTATAATGCAAACTATACAGTCAATCTTATATAATAATAGTTGACTAACGCCTTATATCCCCTACCTATAGGATGGGGTCCTATCCCATTCAGGAACGTGAGAATTTAATATTGTCATACATGTCTTCTATGCTAAAAAAATTTTGATAGCATTTCGATGTAGTTCTTCAGATACATAAACACAAATTGTGCTATGTACCTAGAGAATATGACTAAAAATGCTAACAAAACTCTTCGATGTAGAAGCACATGATATGCAATATAAAATTCACTCACATGTCCAAACTATCCACAAAGATAATTCGAGAATAGCATGTATAACATCAATATTTTTTTTTTCATTAAAGGACAAACATTGGTTCATGCACACTATCCTCGAACAGAAATTCTAAGGTTTATAGATTTGTTATACTACAATTAACATATTATTATTATAACCACTTTTATTTTTAAACTATTTTCAAATCTCAAATTATGCTTCATATAAGCAGTAGACCAACCAATAATTATAATTATACCTAACAACTCAAATCAATTAAAAAAATAAGAACAAAATTTAAAACACTGAGAACTACCAAAGTTGTTACTTTAGATTTGTGCAGCCACTAAACAATCATAAAATTTAAAATAAATCATGCCCTAATCTTCCGACTCCTCGCATAAATTTTAGAAAGAGAGGGAGAGAGAGAGGGGTATGGTGATGGATATAGATGATGACGGCGGTGCAGCAAGGGTGGCATAGTGACAGTGATGGCGGCAACCTACAGGATGGACTGTGAGAAAGAGAGAGCCATAACGAGAGAAAGGGGCCGTACCTGAGAGATCTTGAGAGATAGGGAGAGATCGTGGCTCGACGGACTTCAAAGAGGGATGGTGGTGCAAGTGGAGGCAGAGTGATGACGACGGTGGTGGAGGTGGAGTGATGATGATGGTGGCAGCCTTAGGAGAAGCAAACAACCGTAAGAGAGGGAGAGATAGAGAAAGTGAGGGAGGAAGAGGGAGAACCCAAGGAGGATGATGACAGTGGTGGTGGAGGGAGGATGACGACGAGGGATGGCTTGATTCAATCGGCATGGTGGGATGGTGGCACGATGGGATGGTGGCATGGAGGGATGACGCCGACTGACGATCGGGGAGGGTTTGAATCAACTGATCGATGGTGCGGCTAAGCAGAGTGAGAGAGCACGAGAGAAAGATGAAGAGAGAGGGAGGGCTCGGTGGGATGGTGGCATTGGTGCGTAAAGGATTTTGGGATAAAATTTTACCCTAAAAATCCTTCTTCCTTTTTTTTTTTGATGAAAAAACTCTTTAGCGATGAAAAATTTTTCATCATCAAAAATAAAAAATTTCATCACAAAAGAGTATTTTTTGCGATGAAAATTTTATTCATCATAAATACTTAATTTTTTATGATGAAATTTTTTTTCATTGTAAAAAAATAAAAACTCTAGCAACAAAAAAAAATTAGTTATTAAAAATCTACTTCTAGCAATGAAAATTAACATTTCATCACAAAAGAGTCATTTTTTTGCGATGAAAATTCTTTTCATTGCAAATACTTAATTTTTAGCAATAAATTTTTTTTCATCATAAAAACATACATATTTGCGATGAAAAATTTTTTCATCGCTAAAATTTCATCACAAAAAATTAGATTTCTTATAGTATGATATAGCTTTTCTTTAATAAAATATTGATCAACCTTAATATGCTTTGTCCGACTGTGCTGAATAAGATTATTAGCAATATTAATAGCTGCCTTATTATCCCAGAAGAGAAGCATAGGAGATGATCGAAAAAGGTGTAACTCAATCAATAGTTGCTTTAACCACATAACTTCATAGATCCCTGAGCTAAGGCCCTATATTCAGCTTCTACACTGGAACGAGTAACCACATCCTGCTTCTTGCTACATCATATCACAAGATTACTATCTAAGAAAGTACAATAGCCTGAGTTAGACTTTCTATCATCCAGAGTATCAGCTTAGTCAGCATCAGTATACCCCTTGATCTTAAGATGTCCATGACGAGAAAATAGAAGACCACATCTAAAACACCCTTTAAGATAATGCATAATCCAACAGGCAATTTTCTGATGCTGCTCACGAGGATCGTGCATATACTGACTTACGATACTAATAGCAAAGGTGATGTCAGGATGAGTATGAGAAAGATAAATCAGCCATCCCACCAGATGTTGATATCTCTCTCGATCAACTGGGGTACCACCATCTGCTATGAGATGATGGTTCTACTCGATAGGAGTAGCTGCAGGTCTACAACCCAATATGCCTATTTCCGTCAACAAGTCAAGCACATTCTTTTGCTGAGAAAAAAAAATGCCAAGAGATGATCTAGCAACTTCAATCCCAAAGAAGTATCTCAAAGGACCAAGATCTTTGACTTCAAATGTCTGAGCTAAATGAGTCTTTAGACGATCAATCTCTGAAAGATCATCATCCGTCAGGATTATATCATCAACATACACTATTAGAATTGCAGCCTTCCCACTATTATATTGAAAAATATAGTATGATCGGTATTATTTTACTGATAACCCATCCCTAGCATTGTGCGTCGGAAGTGATCAAACCAGATCTGAGGTGACTGTTTCAAACTATAAAGTGAGCAATGCAGCTGACACACCTTTTCAGTAGTTGCAATACTAGAGAAATCTGAAGGAATTTTCATGTACACCTCCTCTTGAAGATCTTCATATAAAAATGCATTCTTAACATCTAATTGAGAAAGACTCCCTTCAAGATTGACAGCACAAGAAATAAAGATCTTCACAGAGTTGATCTTTGCAACTAGAGCAAAAGTTTCATCATAATCTATTTCGTATGTCTGAGTATAATCTTTTGCTATTAATCGTACTTTATAGTGATCAACAGTTCTCTTTGGAGTTTGTTTCACCATAAAAACCTATTTGCAGCCGACAGTTTGTTTCCCAGTAGGTAATGAAACAAGCTCTTATGTATTGTTCTTGACCAAGGCTTTCATCTCCTCAAGCATTGCCTCCTTCCATTTTGGATCTGCCGTAGTATCCTTCCAGTTCGAGAGAATAGAGATAGAAGCTAGAGATGCAATAAAAGACCTATATGAAAATGAAAGGGACTCATAGAAAATAAAATCAGCAATATCATGATGGTAACGAGGAGGAATAATATGTGGACGAGAAGCTTTTCTGTGAGCAATAAGAAGATGTAAGTCAGTCAAAAGAATGTTACCATTATTATTATTGGAGGAGGAAGATACCAAAGCCAACTCTAGAAGGAGACTATTGGGTAGTAGGAGAATGCATACCAAGCTCTATAGATGGTAGAACAGACTCTGTGACATGCGAAGAAGACTGCTGCTCCTCCTATCGATCAGAATTACTATCTGAGTACTATTCCTACTCCTCAAACTCCCCCTTACATCCTGCAAAATTAGACGAAACACTAGGAGAGAAGAGAAAGTCAAATATAATAGTAGGTTGATCAGTGGGCATTATCAGCAGAATCACTGCCAAAGAATGCCTCAGACTCCCAAAATATCACATCCATACTGACCAACATATGTCATTTAGGAGGGTAATAGCATTTGCATCCCTTATGAGTGGTAGAATAGCCAAGAACACACACTTGAGAGCTCGAGGATCAAGTTTACCAATTGTAGATTGATGATCTCAGATAAAGCACATACATCCAAATATTCGAGGAGGTATAATAAAAGAAGACACCCTTTGTAGACACTCAAGTGGCGTATGGTAGTCTAAAGCTCAAAGAGGCATACGGTTAATAAGATAAGCTGCAGTAAGAACTGCCTCACCCTAAAGAAACTTAGGAACCCTCATAGTGAAGGATAAAGATCGAGCAACTTCCAATAAGTATCGATTTTTATGTTTGACAACACCATTCTAAGCAGGTATATCGACACATGTAGTTTGATGGATAATCTCATGAGCAGTTAAATACTCATTAAATTTTTTATTCATGTACTCAGTGTCATTATCAAACCTCAAAGTTTTGATTGTGGCATTAAATTGAGTATTTACAAACTTGTGAAATTTTTTGAAGTATCTGAGAACCTCATCCTTCATTTTTAGTAGATAGATCCATGTCACTCTACTATGACAGTTAATAAATGTGACAAAGTACCAATATCCAGAAGAGAAACAGTACTACACAGCCCCCACAGATCAGAGTAAATAACATCAAAGATCTTAATATTTCGAGTGCCAGAAACAGGATACATAGTTCGCGTGTGCTTAGCAAGTTCACATGCATCACAAATTAATTTATGTTTGTCACAGATATTATATAAACTAGGAAAGAGTCTTACTAACACAGAGAAAGAAAGATGTCCAAGCCCACGATATTGTAACTGGAGTTCATGCACAGCATTTTCGAAAGAAGATACAATCAAGCCAGTCTCCAGATTATCTTTTTGTCCTCTTCCAGTTAGATCATAAAGTCTGTCATGTATTCTACCATATCCAATCGTCTCCTCCATTGTCAGCTCCTGGAAGACATAATAGGTGGGAAAAATATGACTTTGCAATTTAAAGCAATTGTAATAGAGCTGATAGAGAGGAGATTTGTGTAAAAACAAGGAACGTATAACATTGAGGACAATGTCATAATCAGTGTACAATTGATAGAACCTTTTCCTGACATGGTAGAGAAGGATCCATCAGCTATACGAACTTTATCCCGACTAAAGCAAGGTGAATATGACACGAATAACTTGGATTGTGTTGTCATATGACTGGTAGCTCCTAAGTCTAGGATCTAATGTTGAGAAGTATCTAAAGTAGTAAGTGCACTATCACTATCAGAAGTATAAGAGCTAATGCGAGAAAGAAATTAAATTATATAAAATGAGAATGAAAAATAGAAGAAAGACTAGAAGAATTACTAAGCAAATCCATAGCAGATGAAGAGGTGCTATTAGAAGAAGTATTCAACCTGGCCAAAATGTGATGTAGGGTCTGCAGTTCTTCCATAGACAAAGAACCTCCAGCATCAGTAGATGGAGTGGTAGATAGAGGAGCAGAAACAGATACAACCGCGATAGACAAAGAAACTAAAGCAGATGAAGTAGCATCGTAGACCTCAGAAAAATTGACCTGACCATAGCCAATTGCTCCTCCAAAGTGCCCACCATCTCACCGGCCTCCTCTACCATGACCCTGGCCAGATGGAGGACGATTATGTAACTACCAACATATATCATGGATGTGTCCCGATTTGTTGTAATAGGAGCATATCTGCATATCTCAATCATCTCTACTGCAAGTCTGTGATTGCGGCTAAGCGACCATCGCAGAATGGACTGTATCAACAGAGGAGGCGATCATCACTCATCGACGAGTCTCCTCACTTAGAATTAACGAGAAGACCTGATTGAGAGGAGATAGATCAAAACTTCAACCTAAAATTTAAACTCTAATTGGATCAAATTCTTCATTAAGGCCGGCAAGAAAATCAAAAATTCGCTCATCATTAGTAAAGTTTTTGAACTCAACGACATCATTAGCACATCAGGCCTTGAAGGGGCGATAAAAATCCAGCTCTGACTATAGACGTTGAAGTTCTATCATATAAGCGATGACAGAAAGTTCACCCTATCTGAGTGCACACACCTTACATTTGAGTTCAAAAGCTTGGGTTGTGTTATCTTACTGAGAATAAGTTCGAACAGCAGCATCTCAAATTTTTTGAGTGATTTCAAAGAACGGCATGCCCTGAACAACAGAGGGCACCATAGAGTTGATTAACCTGGCCATCACAAGTGAGCTCTCCGACTCCCATTGTACCAATGCAGTGTCTCTTGTTGGTGGCTATGGTTTAGTCCGATGAGAAAACCCTCCAAACTATGGGCTTTGATGAACAACCATACATGTCTGGCCTATAAAAGATAGATGAGGGGTCTATCCAACCGAGCATAACTGATATGGAGAAAAAGAATATCCATCCCAGACCGAGAGTTAGAGGCACGAGTTATCACCTCACTTATTGCCTTCTCCAACTCCTCAGTGAAACTATTTGACATCTTCAAAAGAGCTCAAAAGAAAAAAAAATCACTGGATGATTTTCATCCCTTTTTTTAGGAGGAATCCCTTCTTAATATGCTAAGCCCCAAAATGGAAAAACTCACAGAAGCCAAAGGAATATCCTCTGGATCGCAGACTCGATGGGATTGGCGAGGCCGGGGGCAGCTATCTCGGCCTAGGTGGTGGCGGCAGTGGCAGGATGAAGTGGCGAAGCGGCGACGACAGCGACGGGATGAAGCGAAGTGGCGGCGGCGGTGGTGGCGGGATGAAGCGGTGAAGCAACAGACAAGGAGGGGAAGGTGGTGGCGGGTTGGCAATCTCGGCCTAGACGGGGGAGGCGATCTCGGGCTGGGTGGTGTCAGTGATTGAGGATCGCGATCTGGGTGGTGGGGTCGCGATCTGGGTGGCGGTGGTGGTGATCTGGGCCTCGACAGCGATGACCTATGGAATGGTAACGGCCTGCTGGGTAGGGACGATGATCTTGGAGAGGGTATCGGTCTATACGGGGGCCTCGGCAGCATCGACAGCATAGGTGGGCCAGAGGTGGCGGCGGTCTGGGCGGTGGCGGCGGTCTGGGCAAGGGTTGCAGTCTGGGTGGTGATGGAGGGGATGGCCGTCTTTCGGTGAGCACCGGTGGTGGTAAGAGAATGAAGGGGATGAAGGTCTTGTGAAGGCTCTAGCAAGGGAATGGATGGTCGTAGGAGTAGGATGATGATGAAGGACTAGGATCAGAACATTGCTTTGATACCGAGTTGAAAAAAAGGAAGAGATATGCAGGAAAAAGTGGAATGAGATTTTTTTTTTCTATATGTTTATGGGATGGAATAAACCCCATTATATACAATTTTTATTTCTTTTACAAGAAAACAATTAAGCTCTTTGATAGCTCATCGCCACCTTTACCATCCTTAATTAGAGTAGCTCAACAAGGAAGTACTACCTACTTTCCAACACAAACTCAGTGAATCTATGATCTCTACTCAGCCAAGAAGGTTTAGGAAGGAGAAAATCTCCATTTCCGTTCCAATAGTTACGCGAGAGCTAAAGAACAATCATTTATGCCAAAGCTTATTTTTTTCAATACAAAGGTGGAACATTTTACATGTGAATAAATAAAAATATTTAAAATATTATTCCCAATTCAATCTAGAAGCGAGAAATTCTTTAGACATGTATTAGCCATGCATGCTATCAACTGCTGCTTACAATGGTCTTGATTTTTACTCACCTAGATCATTGCTAAGAGGAAGAAGATAGCATAACCAACCAATATGCGAAGCAGTACTGAACGGATGATGCTTTGACCGGTCAGCAATTTAGGAAGAGGACGTTTATGAGGACGCCGGAGTGTGGTCGCCCGAATCCATTGTCTATACCCTCGCCTGATTCCTACTGTTCTCACCAAACTAAAGTAATTATAATGAGCTAAAAGAGGGGTTCCGAGAACAATGAAGCATAGACGAATGCTGATACTCAGGTGGCTGGGAGCCAACATTGCATGTATACCCATCGCGAATGCAGCGGACATGCCCGCAAATGCCACCCACATACCACTCACAGCCCAAGAAAGGACCCATGCGCGAGTATATCTATCAACCGTCTTTGTTCCTGCATACATGAGCCAGCATGTGGCCACGATGGAGCGGAGCAACAGGAAGGCATCTGAGATTAGGAATACCTTGAAAGCACACTTTTTTGCTAGAACTGCTGTGCCTACCGTGCCACCATCTGAATGATCATTAGCTATGTACCTCCAGGGATGGTGAAACCGGCAGTAAATGTCACCGTAGCAATCAACACCGAAGCGATCCCGAGATTATGTTTCTCGATTTCTGGACAAATCCACATGTTTCTCGATTTCTTTAGCCCCGTTGCTGGCTGATTTTTCTTTGACCCTATCATCGCCGGATGGTTTCTCTAATTTGGCCTCATCGCTGGATAATTCGACCCTTTTTAAATCATGCAATTCTCGTGGACCGGAGTTAGCCTCTATTAAAGCCAAGCAGCTAGCAAATCAGTATTCTGCATTCTACAGTACAAGAATAATTTTAGAACATAAAAAGAGAGATCGGTTGAAAGATTGAGAACACTACATGTTTAGTTAACATTAAGTACATTACACTTCCTGTGAGTGAGAATATCCCAGACTTTGCGGTGATATTTATTTGTTAAATATTATTTTTATATGAGTTTTGCTACGGTACTTTTTTTTTAATAATATTTTATTATAAATGACATTGTAGATATTGTACATTACTATTTTATATATTTTATTATTTTTTTTCTTTTCTTCTTTCTTCCCTGCGGCTCCCCCGCCAATCCGCCACCCTTTGTTCTCCGCGCCCACCCCCTTCCCGGCGGCACCACGGCTGCTCTGAGCAATCCTCTGCCCGCGGCTCCTCCCCTCAGCCCCTTACCCGCGCTCCTCTATCACCCTCCACCAGCGACTTCTCCACACCCCGCGCCCACCCACTGCTCGTCCGACCCTCATCCGCCCGCGGTCCCCTCTCCTCCGCTCCCGGCGCCCGTCAGTCCTCCACCCTCCGTCCACCACGCCCTCGGCCCCCCCAAGTGACCCCCCACGCGGGCCCGCGTTTTCCCCCTCCCACCCTCCCTTTGGCACCCGGCTCGTCCACCCGTGCTGATGGGTCCTTCGCCCACGGTCAACCCCCCCACACCCCCCCCCCCCCCGCCCCACCCACCCCGCCCGCCTGCAGTCACCAACCCCCCCCAAGCTGCCCGTGGCTTCCCCACCCCCACACCCCGGCCACCCGCAGGTCGTCTGTCGCCCTGCCCGCCTGCGGTCACCACCCCTCACCCTTGGTCCAAGCCGCCCGTCGGTCCTTTTACTGTTTATATTTTTTTAGCCGTTGGATTAAATACGGACTATTCGATATTCAACCGATTAAGATGCTCGTACGGCGGGGTGCTGTAAATATTTTAAAAATTAAAAGTATTTCAACGTTGAATTAATGACGGATTTGGTAATTAAATTAAATTTTATTTTTTTCAAAATTTTTTTTATAGTAATATTTTTTATATACATGTAGGACAGATTTGGATAAGATTAATCGGATTTGAGCTCGGATCCGATCAAATCAAAATTGAATAATGATGATAGTCCAAACTGTTAAATATGATTTATTACCTCAAAACTGCTTATACAATAAAAATTACATGATTTGAAGACTCCTGATCTATGCGTCAAGTGATCAAAAAATATATTTAATTTAATTTTATTTAAACTATCTAATTTTTGACAATCTAATAAATAAGTTAAGAGCTTCTAAATCATTTTTTTTTTTTGTATATAATCAATTTTGAGATAGTAAATTATATTTAATAATTTAAATAATTAATATTAAATATTTATTATAAAATTTTAATCTGATCAAATTTAAGTACAAATTTAATCGATCCGGTACTAACTCCCCCTCTCTCTCTCTCTATATATATATATATAGTACAAATGGTCAAGTAATTCTGACTCTTTTCACGATGAGCTCAAAGTGCCATCCAGCAAATCGAAGTCTCCTAAACAACATTAGCATTTATTATCTTAAGAAATAAATGCTTATTATTAAGATTTATGTTTAGAAAAATATCTTGGTTCATAAGCATGCGAATTGAAGAGAAGGTGCTCATGCTCCAAATATAATTTCTGTGCATCCTTGTGTCCGTGCGCGCGCGCACGAGGGAGAGGGACTAATCCCAGCCAATGAGAAAAAAAATCTTTATTTTATGTGATGGACCTTACCTGGTTCTCTAGTTAGCAAGCCAAATATGTACAAGATCATTAAAAGAATGCTTAGTTCGTGATCGAAATTAAAATCGAAATAAAAATTCAAATGACTCAAAATCGGAATCAAAATGGCTAAATCTTTTGAAGTGTTTGATTCATGATCGAAATTAAAATCCAAATTGAAATGAAAATTTGAATCCATAGAAGAAAATAGAAATTGAGTTCTATATAGATGGGTCATTTTCATTTTACTCTAAAATCGAAATCGGAATGAGACTTCTCTCAACCGAATAGTTGGAATGAGAGTCATCTATTCACATTCCAATTTTAGACTCTGACTCTTTCTAATTAAGCACCCCTGAGAGTTTACTAACCGAAAGTGCAGGCCGCCTTCATCCAATTTTGCAAAAACCAGGTCGAGAGGGATGAAGCCGTATGCGGTTTACAATGTTGACACATGTGGTTTTATCCCGTAGAAGAAAATAAACGCTCCCTTGGTCACAGTTTTCAACAGCCATGTGTACCGGTGTGTTCCCCTTGTAATCCTGGTCATTTAACAACTTCCTGAGATATGGTCTCTTGGAGAGAATTTTCTTGACCACATCTACTCTTCTCCTTTGGAAAGCGGCATGAAGAAAATTTTTTCCCTCCTTGTCTAATAGTTCGTTTGTTTGGAAGCATTGCTGTAAAATCTGATCAACTATATGAAAGTTTCCCATACAAACTGCAATATGTATGGGAAATAAGCCATTGGCATATGATAGATAGGCTGTAGAAGAATAGTGCTTCAATAATAGCTTCACCGTATCTTGATGACCATCCATCGCTGCATAATGAAGAGGAGTTCTCCCTGAGGAATCGACTTGTTTGGCAAGCATTGGCTTCAGTCGCAATAAGTTTTGTGTAATATCTATCTCATTAGTATCATGAAAGGTATCATGAGTACTCGTGTTATACAACGTTCATGGTGCTTTCGCAAATTAAAAGACAGTGCACCGTATTCCATGCATATGCTTGCTTTTTACTTTGTTTATGCATTTACAAAGACATTTAATCAAATGGAGGATCATCACAAGAATACTAGAAAAAGAAAAATCAAAGTTTGCTATTACAAGGGAAGTTATACATGGTGACAGGCCAAGTTAGTCCACTCGATGGCGATGTCTCGGCAGCCATTTGCCATGTCTGATCCCGCCAACATCCTTGCCACTTAATTTTTGGGCTAATATCTCTTAATTAGGCCTAGGTTTTTCCCAGCAAACAATTATGGTTAGCAGTTGCCTAATCCCCACTTTCTGGGTCTTCTGAGGTTGAAGAAAAGATTCCTATGTAATTGAGCTTTCTTATTCTTTGTTTCATAAATTTTTCTATTAAGTGATATAGATCTGTACTTTGCTGGGTGTGAACAGCAGTTGCCCCTACACTCTTGAAAGGACTTATTTTGTTATATTGTGTGATATAACTTCTTGCTTCTTTTGTATTCTAATCATTTCATGAATGAAATGGTCGTTTCATACTAGGTATGAAATGGTAGTGATATGTTCACCTTTTCTTCGGAAAAAAACAAAAAGGGAACAATATGTAAGTCAAGCACTCGGTTACCTTGATGTAGGACTGTTGCATGAAATTTTGTTTTCTTATTAGGGCCTGCATAAGATGCTAGAGAAGCGTTCTCCCAAGAGGAAGACTACAGTAAAGCTTTAGCTATATTGAATGATCCTGTTACAATGGCCAAATATATGGAGATATACCGGCATCATTCAGCATGGATGCCAATTCGACATCCTCCTCTATCAGTATTTTGGCCACACGCTCATGGTCATATTTGGCAGCCTCATGCAAAGCATTAGCACCATCCTTGTTCCTTGCTATCAGCACTCTATGTGGTTCGATCCTATCATCCTCCATGAAATGGAGGATGAGGGAGACCATCTTGTTATATCCAGCCCTTGCAGCGCAATGCAACGGAGTATCGAGCCTCTTGTTTGGTACCTCCAGAGAGATCTCTCTCTACAGCAGATCTCGTTGACAAGCTCCAAATATCCTTGGCTAGCAATTATATGGAGGGCTGTGTTTCCTTCCGGTGTTACTTCAAAGAGGCAACCAGTATCTTGTTCTATTGCAATATCCTCCGATATTGATATTGTGATATCTGACACCAAGTCTCCAAAAGAAATATCTTTTTGTTGCAATAATTCATCTAAAATTTTTTTATCTCCTAATATTGCTGCTTCGAGCAATTTAGTATTCATGGTGCAAAAAGGTTGGACTTCTCTTTGAGTAACATCAAGATCGAAATCTACTTGTATTGTTTGGCAAGTCATGCTCTCCTCAGACATAGTTTCCACAACTTTTTGTGCTCCAAGGATTGCTCTCTCTCCCTCTCTCTCTCTCTCTCTCTTTTGGAGGGGAGGCTATAAAGGTACCCAAATTATTAATGGAGAAGTACTTATATCAAAAGAGGTTACAAGAAAAGGATATAGAAAACACAAGCAAAGGGAGTTAGCCTATAAAGGAGTGGAAATCTTTTTGACATAAAAGGAGAAAGCAAAGAATTTCCTATACTTTATTAAAGAAAGATCAAAGAATGAAGTGTTTAGAAGAGGGTGCAGGAAAGGAATAGTGATACAGGAATAAAGTTCAAACTCCGTTTAGAGGCTACCATTATATTAGTTCAGATTGCTCTTTAAAAAAATTCTGCAAAAATAGAGGATAGAAGTATCTCACATTGAAATTTGATAGGATTGCCACTATCCAATTTGGAAGCTGTATGAATCTAAAATGGAAGAAGACCCATGGTAATATCATGCCAAAATAGAGATTCCTTAGTAAATGGGTCTTGTCCTAAAATGTAGTTTTTTTTTTTGTAACATAAATGATACACACACGATGGATAGGGTAATAATGAAAAAAAAAATTAAATTTTATGAAATAAAGAATAATAAGAACTTGAAAAGTAAAATAAAAAAATAAGGCATGATACTAACTTCTCAATGACTTTGATTGTCTAGATGGCACTTTGATTGTAAGAACAAATAGTTACTAAGTTTTTTTTGTCTCATACTGCTTTCAATCATCATGATACTAAACTCAAGTTCAAAATTTTTCAGATGTAGAGAAAAATATATCAAAAACTAATTTTCTTTAAACTTTTTAAAGTTTTCAAAAGAAATAAGAAGTAGAATTTTTTTGATTTCCCATTTTTTGCTCCACTTTGGAAGGCTATATTTCTTTCTTTTTTGTACGTGGAATGTCACTGTATATGTTTCTTTCTGAAGGAATTCCAAGGTACTTTCTTCTTTTTTTTGGTGCACGGACATCTTAAAAGTGATTTTTTTGGGTGGATGAAAATATGTACAAAATTTTACTTCAAAAAAATAATCAAGAAGAGTTGATTTTTCAATGATTTTCTTTGTAATTTTTTTGAATTTTAGAGAAGGGTTGAGTTTTTTTCTCTCCTTTCCATTGAATATTAAATAGGTATAAAGATATGCTGAATTGTTAGGCCTCCTGGAATAACCCAGATTAAAAAAAAAAAAAATAGAGGCATGTGCAGTGCATGGGAGAGGGAAGGTAGAAGACTCCTAATCAGAGTCTTCTTCCCTCTAATCTCCGATGAGATCGGGGTGGAGTCCCAATTAGGTTAGGAAAACCCTTTATAAAAGCCCCTTCCCTCTTAGATCTTCATCAAAGCTTTTGGGAACTCACCAGAACGTCTCCCAGGAGTTTTCGTGAGTTCTTGGATGGGAAGAAGGGGTCGTTGGAGTTCCTCTCGACCGTCAAAGCAAGATAAGCTCCTTCCCACCTCTTCTTTCTTTTTGGTTGTCCGTTCTTCATCAGAGAGCGACTGTAGGCTGCCAGATTTGAGAAGAGCAAGGTCTTCCCTTTTCTGTTTTTCTTTTTTCCGTATGCCACTGGCAACAGCTGCCATTGGGGCTGTTGCTGGGATTGTGTGTTCATCACCGTCAGGGACCACCAGGGGTGGCAGGTGTCAGCCTTCCTTGGCTGTGTGTGGGGGAGAGGAGATGAAGGAGATCGGGTCCCCTATTTTGGACAAGGAGGAGAAGAAGAAGAAAGAAGGATATGGGAATAAAAAGAAAAAAAAAAGAAAAGAAAAAGAAGAAAAAGGAAAAGAAAGGAAAAAGAAAAGGAAAGAAAAGAAAAGAAAAGAAGAAGAAGAAAAAAATCAGAGAGAGTTCTCTCTCTCTTTCCTCTCTCCTCTCTCTCCTTCTCTCTCTAGAGTCTTTCTACTCTCTTTCTTTCTCTCTCTAATTTCATCATGGATCCTAAGACAAACTTGAGATAAAAATAAGATGATCTGAAATTACTTTGAAATTCGTGCAGTAGGTTGGATCTCAATCTAATTCTTATTCAAAATTTATAGCATTTTATTATAGTTAATCCATATTGAGTCATCCTGATTTGATCTCTAATGATCTCGATCATGATTGCCTCATCTGAAAGATACAAAAATTCTCTCTCCACTTTCTCTCTCTAAATTTTTCTTTCTCTAGATTTTTTCTCTTTTTTTATGAATTTTCTCTCTCTAGAAGTCTTATGGATTAGTGGAGGGTCTAGATACTTAGATAAATCCTAATTTTGGTTGATCCTAGAAAAAATTTTAGATTTATATTATTAAAATTATTTATCTGTAATTTTTTCATATATGATTTTTATGTTTGATCATGGTCATGTAGAGATGTCACTGTCTGCATAAAGTGTCGAGTGAAATATCTTATTTTTAAAATTTATAAATTAAAGAGTTTGTTGATTCTTATGCTTGGATCAATCATCAATAGAGGTAAGAATCCTTGTACATAATCAGCATTATATATATTATTTTATCGTTGGTCTTGTATTGTTGATTTTGCATCGTTAAATTTGTGATCAATGAATTTGCTATGTTTGAGATACTGTTATTTGCTTATATTATTTTTAAGTACGAGTATGTTATGTCAATATATATGTATCGTGATTGATAGCTTGATTATATAGGTATGATATATTTATCTTGATCACACTACCAATTGAAATTGATTAATGAAGTCAACGAATTATAATTTCATAAAAGAAAGAAAGAAAGATATGGTTTGAACTAGCCTCGTCACATGGAACAGCCCGTTAGAAGCTTATGTCTGGGACAGCCTGCCACAATCTTATGCCTGGGACAACCTCCACGAGCTTATACGTGGATCAGCCAATCAGGAGCTTATGCTTGGGACAGTCTGCTAGGAGCTTATGCCTGAGACAGCCTCCACAAGTTTATACATGAATCAGTCGGTCAGGAGCTCATACCTGGGACAGTCTGCCAGGAGCTTATGCATGGGACAGCTCCCACGGGCTTTCATATGTGGGACAGCCAGCTAGGAGCTCATATCTGGTACAATCTTGATGGGCTTATGAGTGAAAATTTGATCGGATGGAGACTGAGGCATAGTCTTGATTAGTCCAAAATCAAAAAGAAAAAGGTTAAAAATCATATTATTATGAAAAGAGAAATAAAAGACAAGATATAAAACTATTACTGAATAAAAATATTTCACCCGTTAACATATGATGATGCATCTTTCTTAATAAGACAGACAATTTATGAATGTTTACAGTATTCTGGATATTGAACATGAGATTTTATATTTTATTACTTATTTTTATTTTCAGATTATATTATTATACTGGTGTGATATGTGGGATTCTTACTGGACTGTAAAGCTCACATTCCTCTATTTTTTTTCTTCTTAGAGTTACAGGATGCTTATGATTGCTGTGAAAAAGATTTATGAGTGAGCGGATACATAGATAGAGTATTATTGATACCTGATCAGAGGATTGAAAGAATTTTATTTATAATTATATAAGTTTTACTAATTATTATTAAAATTAGACATTATGAATGTTGAGGTTGTAATGAATTATTTTAAACCTTGCATACTCTTTAGGGCTTGCCCTAAGGAGTGTGCGGCCATCACGTATCCGACCCGAGTATGGGTTCGGGGCATGATAAAATGGTATCAGAGTTTAGATTTAAGATCACTAGAGACTGTGACATAAGTGATATTAAAATTTTGAGATTATAATCAATAGAGTATGATTAATAATATCAGAGCTTAAAATTATGATCATTAAGGATGTGATAAAATGATATTAGAGTTTAGATTATGATCACTAGAGAATATACTTAAGTGGTATTTGAGCTTAAGGTTATAATTATTCAGGATTGTAACTTTAGTGATATTTGAACTTGAGGCTATGATCATGAGGAACATGATAGACATAAAAAAAATAATTCAATATTTAGATTTTGAATCAATAGATACTATGATAAAATTTATACATAATTGGCGTATGATGTCTATAATAGAATTGACGCATTACATCTTAGATTCTAATTAGTAGGGTTGATATGAGTATGAGAAGTATTGATCCTAGAATGAAGTGGGAGGTATTGATATGTTATGTTAGGTATACTCGATGATTTTAGAATACTAAACTTATATGGGTGGAGATCAAGATAACTTTTTTGATGTCGGTGTTAATTGTCTGAGCATTATAAATTTTAAACTTATCAGAAAGAAGTTAGTTAGGGTGTGGTCTAAGAAAAAATTACATTATATGAGAAAGAAGTATTTTTGAGTGTTGAACCTATAAGGCTTACGTCTTTCTTTCTCTGAAAGAATAGAATGGAAGACACCACCACCATTGTTACATACATTCTTTTTGTAATCTATAGGTAGTGTAAGATAATTAGAAAGTCTTGATAGTCTTTTGTATAATCTCTTCTTTAATCCTAGGAGCAAAAATGGAGTGTCCTTTAGGAACCTTTGGATACTAAGATTTCCGACCTCTTACTTTCGTAGTTCAAAATTCCAAAATTGACTCTCAAGAAGATCATATATCAAACTCGAATTTAATATATATGTATACACACACATACATATACTTGAATTTTATTATGAGAATATGAGATATACATCTTGGTAAAATTTTTGATTATTCAAAATATTATATTTGGATATGATTTCTGTATTTTTCAAGTTGCATTAAATTTCAAGTCAAAAGGTTACTTTTCTAAGTGGATCTAAGTTATTTTGATATTGTTGTTAAATTAATAAAAAAATTAATTTTATTACAATATGATATATACATTATAATGAAATCTTTAATAATTCGTATTACCATCTTTGGATTAAATTTTTAAATTTTTTTATGATTGTTGAAGATAGTAGAGTGTATTAATTATTCAATCAAAATTTAAATTTCTGAGGTAATCTAAGATATCTTGCTATTGTTAAATTTTGAATGACTTATATAAGGGACAAGATTTTGCATGGATTTATCTATTGATGCTAAGGATTGTGATGAAGGGAGCTCTACAAAAAAAAAAAGAGAGAGAGATTGGTTTGAGAATTATCTAAATGATTGTAAAATAAATTTAAGGTTAACTTCAATTAATTCTACACATGTTGGATTCTTGAGGAGTGATGAAACTTATGCAATGATTTCAAATATAGAAAGTAAATTAAGATTTAATTTTGATATGCTATGCCCAAAGGGTAGTAAAGATAAAGAAACTTAAAATTTTGCTCTAAGTTTTAAATAAAATTTGAAGGTTGGATCTATATAATTTGGTAAATTAAGATTAGAGTGCGTAGCAAAAGCATGATAGTTTAAATCGATTTAAAATATTAATCCTTTGATTCAAAAGATATTATGATAAAATACATTAGATACAAATAAGGAAGGATTTTATTGATACTGAAAGAATGCTACTGATATTTTTGACCTAATCTGATCATAATCGTACAATGTTTGTCAGTAAGTTATTTTATTGTATAATATCAAGAAATTCTAGATATCTCAAGTTTATTGTTAATAACTTGACAGTTCTTTTGTTAGTTCAAATCTAGAATGTCTTGACACATATCTTATTTTTTTTGAAATTTAACATTGTTACTCGAACTGACATAGAATTTTGAGGTTTTCTTAAGATGAAAGTCTACTTGTTAAATTTGTTAGAAGGACAAAAGAAGAAAGAAATTGATGATTATAAAGAGTGTCTGATGTTCGATCTTTCTTTATTTTTCTATCATAGGTAGTCTGAGATATTAATTATGAATTCTGAGTGGAACGTATTAGACAAATAACTGTGATATGTTAATACAAGTCCAAAATGTTACTATTTTTCAGAAAAGTTAAGAAATCAATAAAAAAAAGATGAATTTGAGATTTTAAATAATTTTGTTATATCAAGATCATAAGAAATAAATAATATGTAAGATATTATTGGAAGCATGCGAATGACATGATGAATGTATACTTTTTAAGTACGTATCTCAAACAACACAACTTAATTTCGAGGATGAAATTATTTTAAGGAAGAGAGAATGTAATAACCTAGATGTAAAAAAAAATAGGAGCGTGTGCAGTGCATGGGAGAGGGAAGGTAGAAGACTCCTAATCAGAGTCTTCTTCCCTCTAATCTCTGACAAGATCAGGGTGGAGTCCCAATTAGGTTAGGAAAACCCTTATAAAAGCCCCTCCCCTCTTAGATCTTCATCAAAGCTTTTGGGAACCCACCAAAACATCTCCCAGGAGTTTTTGTGAGTTATTGGATGGAAGAAGGGGTCACCAGAGTTCTTCTCGACCATCAGAGCAAGGTAAGCTCCTTCCCTCCTCTTCCTTCTTTTTGATTGTCCTTTCTTCATCGGAGAGCAACTACAGGACGTCAGATTTGAGAAGAATAGGGTCGTCCCTGTTCTATTTTTCTTTTTCTTGTATGCTGCCGACAACAGCCCAGCTGTTGCCGGGATTGTGTGTTCACCACTGTCGGGGACCGCCAGGGGTGGCCGGTGTCAGCCTTCCTTGGCTGCGTGTGGAGGAGAGGAGATGAAGGGGATCGGGTCTCCTATTTTGGATGAGGAGAAGAAGAAGAAGAAAGAAGAATATGGGAATAAAAAAAAAAAAAAAAGAAAAAGAAGAAAAAGGAAAAGAAAAAAAAAGAAAAGGAAAGAAAAGAAAAGAAAAGAAGAAGAAAATGAGAGAGAGTTCTCTCTCTCTTTCCTCTCTCCTCTCTCTCTCTCTCTCTAGGGTCTTTCTACTCTCTCTTTTTCTCTCTAATGTATCATGGATCCTAAGATAAACTTGAGATGAAAAAAAGATGACCTGAAATCGCTTCGAAATTTGTGTAGTAGATTGGATCTCAATCCGATCCTTATTCGAAATTTATAACATTTAATTATAGTTAATCCATATTAAGTCACTCTGATATGACCTTAATGATCTCGATCATGATTGCCTCATCTGAAGAATACGAAAATTCTCTCTCCACTCTCTCTAAAATTTTCTCTCTCTAAAATTTTTTCTCTCTAGACTTTTTCTCTCTCTTTATGAATTTTCTCTCTCTAAAAATCTTATGGACCAGTGAAGGGTCTAGATACTTAGACAAATCTCAATTTTGGTTGATCCTAGGAAAGGTCTTGGATTTATATTATTAGAATCATTTATCTGTAATTTCTTCATATATATGATTTTTATGTTTGATCATGGTCATGTAGAGATGTGACTGTTTGCATAAAGTGTCGAGTAGAATATCTTATTTTCAAAATTCATAAATCAAAGAGTTTGTTGATTCTTATGCTTGGATCAATCACCGATAGAGGTAAGAACCTCTGTACATGATCACCATTATATATGCTATTTTATCATTGGTTTTGCATCATTAATTTTGCATCGTTAAATTTATTATCGATGAATTTGCTATGTTTGAGACACTGTTATTTGCTTATATGATTCTTAAGCATGAATATGTTATGTCAATATATATGTATCAGTGATTGTTGGCTTGATTATATGGGTATAATATATTTATCTTGATCGCACTGCAAATTGAAATTGATTAATGAAGTCAACGAATTATAATTTCATAAAGAAAGAAAGAAAAAAGAAAGAAAGATATGGTTTGGACTAGCTTTGTCATGTGAAATAGTCCGTCAGGAGTTTATGCCTGGGACAGTCTGCCAGGAGCTTATACCTGAGATAGCCTCCATGGACTTATATCTGGATTAGCCGATCAGGAGCTTATGTCTGGGACAGTCTGTTAGGAGCTTATGTCTGGGACAGTCTCTACGGGCTTATATATGGATCAGCCAGTCAGGAGCTCATGCCTGGGACATCCCGTCAGGAGCTTATGTCTGGGATAGCCCCTACGGGCTTTCATATGTGGGACAGCCAGCCAGGAGCTCATACCTGGTACAACCTTGATGGGCTTATGAGTGAAAATTTGATCGGATGGAGATTGAGGCATAATTTTGGTTAGTCCAAAGTCAGAAGGAAAAAAATTAAAGATCATGTGATTATGAAAAGAGAAATAGAAGACAAGATATAAAACTAATGCTGAATAAAAGTGTTTCACCCGTTAACATATGATGATACATCTCTTTTGATAAAACAGACAATTTATAGATGTTTGCAGTATTCTGGATATTGAACATGAGATTTTATATTTTATTATTTATTCTTATTTTTAGATTATATTATTATACTGATATGATATGTGGGATTCTTACTGGACTGTAAAGCTCATACCCTTCTATTTTTTTTTTTTTCTCAGAGTTACAAGATACTCATGATTGGCTATAATATGGATTTGTGAGTGAGCGGATGCATAGATAGAGTGTCATTGATATCTGATCAGAGGATTGAAGAAATTTCTTTTGTAATTATATAAATTTTACTAATTATTATTAAAATTAGACATTATGGATGTTGAGATTGTAATGAATTATTTTAGGCTTTGCATACTCTTTAGGGCTTGTTCTAAGGAGTGTGCGGCTATCACGTATCCGACCCAGGTATGGGTTTGGGACGCGACACCTCCATCTACTAGTTGACCATGGTTTCAAAGATTTTCATGCCCATTTAGCTAACAGGGAGCTGTTCATATTGCTTATATCTTTGATTTCTCAATCCTCCTTTATTTTGTTGCATAAATTTGACCAGCTCACTAGATAATGAAATTTGTTTACCTTAAGGGAGGGAATGAAAGCAAATAAATGCTTCTAAGAACACTTAAATATCAATAGCACTGAAGATGATCTTTTGGATCTTATATGATCTTTTGACTTGGATTTTCAATATTTTTACCTAGTGAGATTCTTGGTTAGTGAATATTAAGTTCCTTAAATTTTTGGAATCACTAGTCTGTAGAAATTTGACAAATTAATAAAGATGGGATTTGCTTTTATTGTGGTTTCATAGGCATGAAATGATTCTTTTCTCTTTTCCTTTCCTTTTTGAGCTGTGATGTCTAACTTTTTGCCTTTGCATTGCCATTGGAGGTGTCAGTAATGTCTCAACTTAAACTAACAAACTACAGGTTGATCTTAACTTGCATGATCTATGATTATGTGACCTCTTGGTTTGAACTGGAAGCTTTTATGTTGGATGGATTTAACAATGAGGCAACGATATGGATACTTTTTATTATGGAGATAACATCAAACTCAGGGTTAAGATTCAGGTTGTTCAGCCTTGGATTGCGTAACTATGTGTTTTTTTATACAATTGTCACCGTAAACTTTGTAATGTCATATAATAATTTAATAATAATACATCATTATATGGTACTAATATTGCAACATAATATGATTATAATAATAATATAATACTATTATATTATTATAATACAATGATACTATATAATTTTATATTTAATATATTATTAAAATAAATAATTTATAAATTAAAAAAATTGTAATAATCATTTTTGTCCATATTAATAGTTAAACAATTGAAAGTACTATGCAAGTCACGATTTGATCCTAAAATCATTTCGATTTGGTTATATAATAGATTTAAAGTGACATAGTACTTGAGAAATATAGTTATCAAACATGTAACAACTTTTTATAAAATGCTTTAGTAGTAGAAGTTTTACCATGCAAAACTATCAAGATAGAAGCTCTAGCAAATATGGCTTAATGAGCTATCATATTTCAGAAATTAATACTGCCTCCTGTTATAAGTGAAAGGAAAGTCAAACCGTGCTAAGGGAGTGCCAAAATCTATTATAACCTTCACCAATTTGGCCTAATATTTCTACATCCATATTCTCATTTGAAGGTTTTTTTTTTTATATTTTTTTTGTATAGGTTTGGTCAAATTTGTGGTAGGGATGAGAGCTTGAGAGGCCTTGAGAAACAAAACCAATATAATCACCTCTTCCTCTTTAGAGACAACCCCATCCAGGAAGCAAAATCCTCAACATTTGCAAATAAACTTTCTATGGTTTCTTGAGCTCTGGTGGCTTTCTGTATGTTTGACTCCTGTAGCACATTTTTCATAAATAAATATATATTTTTCTATATATCCTACCAGTAACCAAAGCAATGGTGGGAGTTCTTCAGAAATAAATGAAATAGAAGGATGCTGGATGCTTTTTCATTTGTTTATCCTTTAGGGATACTTAGAGATTGAATAGGATCGATAAAAAAATTCAGGTTTGGTTGGCACATTTTAGTTGTTGTTTAGTGCAAGTTATGGAAGGAACAAAATGCTAGAACTTTTAAATTTGAAGTTTTCCTTTCTCCTATTAGCTTCTGACATCTCTTAAACCTGCAGGTTAAATGGTCTTCAGTTGGGGATTCTAGTAAGCAGACGAATATTATCTATTTTATATTTTTTTTGTTCGCATAAAAGCTGCTCCTTAGTTTGCTGTGTACTGAGAGTTTCATGATCTGAATGAAATTCTGATGGGCCCAATCCGATTGTTTATCTAAAATGACGAGAGAGAAACGGTGGATGGGTCCTTCCGACCTTCCCTTCCTCCTTGTTTGGGAAAAGAATCAAGAAAAAAAAAAGGGTGAAAATTTGAAATTTTTTATTCATCATATGGTTACCCCAAATAAAAGGGATTTATATTATGATCTGCCATGCATAACTATCAAAGAGATCATGTTTGTCCAGTACAGGATGATTCCGTGAAGCATTTTTTCCCGTGGCATTGAGGCCGTATGAAGTGGGAAGTTGCTTGGTCTCAAGTCATCAGTAATTAGAACCTAGAGCTGACCTTTTGCCATGTTCAGGGCTGCATGTTGTTAGGATTTGACGTCTCGAGATTCAGCCCACAGCGAGGTTCGCGGCGAAAAACGGAGTCCAACGAAACCAAGATTATCCCAAACGGAGCTCGGATGGAGAGATACGGACTTTTGAAGTCGGTACGAGACTCGAGACGATGGAGGACCACCGGCGACCGGCGGCGGGCGGCAGCGGCGCGGCCACAGGCGGCGGCGCACGGGACGCGCGACCCAGGCGGGCTCGCGGCCAAGCCGGGCGCTCGGCCCAGGCGGGCACGCGGCCCAAGCCCACGCGCACGGGCCAGCCCAAGCCCAGGCGCCCTACCTGGGCCCTGTGCCCCGGTCCACCATGGACCGGGCGATCCACGGCTGGGCTTGTGGACCGCGTGGGCATTTTCCACACGTTTCTCATGGTCTACGGCACTATTTCATAGACCGGAGCGCGATTGGAGGGCCCAAAGACATCCCGATCTTGATCCGACGGTCCAAGGGGTTATTTGGCTTTGTTTAGGACTCCTAATCCATCTCTAATCAGGGTTTAAGCCCTTTAAATAGGGCTGATCGCTAACAGAGAAGAGGTGGTCTGGTTTTTAGCTGAGGAAGCTGCAACACCGTACGGAGGAACCCGAGAGAAGAGCGAGAGGCATGAGGTCGCTGTGAGAGAAGGAGTAGGAGGCTCTTGGACAGCGGACGCCGGTCACTTCAGGGGTTCAGAGGGTCTTCCAAGAAAGAGAGAGCTTTTGAGAGGGGAATTTCTAGAAAGAGAAAATTGGGTGTACAAGGGTTGAGGGTGAGATCTCCACTTGTAAAATTTTCTTTTTCATAGTGAAGTTTGCATGTCCCGTGGAGGCGAGCCCTTTTGTGGCTGATCCACGTATTTTGATTGTTTTGTTTTGTTTCTTCTTTTTTTCCGTTGCATCACATGGTACTGAAAAAGTCTTGGAAGGTGGTGTCCTGGCCAGACATCCACCCAACACATGTGATCCCGATTACGTTCACGTCTGAAGAGCCTGCTCCGATCTTAATGCAATCACCTCCTATATTTTATACAAAGTGAAATCATTCGATCAATAGACCAGCGAATTTAATCTACTGCCGTCTTGGTTGAGAGAATTGCCTATTCCCATGGTGGCATCCGTTACTTCAACATCTTTTTTGTGAAACCAGGAGGAAAGGGATATTCCTCCGAGATATATTAATAATAATATGTAACTATAAATACAATACTGTGCATATATGAATATATGCAAAATAGATATAGGGTTGGTAATGTAATTCCCAAAATTAAGTTCAGTACAGGTGAACGAGGAATTGGTAGAATTACTAAAGACCTAAGGTGAATTCCCGTTACTTCAACATCATGAGACTCTCCGATGTATATGCCATCAGTGTCAGGGCTATCTACTGGAGATGTGAAGTTGAGGCCCTTCGAGTGAACCCCCTTGCTCTTGTCCACGATGAGGTGCTTCCCTGGACTATTGATAAGTTTTATTCCCGTCATGTTAAAATCCACGCAGCCTCAGAAACCAAATAACTGCCACAAGAACAATATTGATTAATCAAGTAATTACGAGACACCACAATAGAAGGGAGACATTTCAAATTATCAAATATAAACCAGCCATGCAAGACCTGATTGGACAAACCATCATTTTGATCAAACCGAAGATAGTTTTAAAAGGGTCAGGTTAATGGGCTGCCGGCCCTCATGCTCTTGTTTGGTTACACAGCTGAATTCCCTGAAAACTTCTACAACTACATATTACAATCATTTTGTCGGTTGATAGAATCTTAGAATGAGGAACCAAAGCCCACCGGGTGAAGACACTCTCAACGGCTAGGGCGGAAACTATCTGCTTATATTTGAACATTCCAATAGGAGAAAGTCTTCGTGCAATGCATGTGCAATAAAATTGATGTGGAGCGCACCATCCAACCATATTGGAGCATATAGCCACCATTTTTTCAAGCATATTTAATGTCTACATTTCTGCTTGTTCATTTAAAGTTTTGAATGACAAAAATACCCCTCCTGTTCTAAAAAAATTATGACATCCTATGACCCTATTATGATATCTTGTGGTCAAAATAATTTTTTTAAAAAATCATAAAGAGGGAAGGATATTTTTGTCATTGAAAATTAATGAAATTTTTAAATGATAAAAATATCCCTCCATTTTTATGATATTCTGTGGCCAAATTATGAACAGAAAGTTATAATTTGACCGCATGATGTCATAATATGACTACAGAATATCATAATTTTTTCAGAAGAAGAGATATTTTTGTGATTCAAAATTTCAGATGAAAAAATGAAACTACAGACATTAAATGCGTATTGAAAAGCACTGATTACGTGGCCCAATCTAATGGGGTGATATATTTTTTTTACACCATATGCGGTGCACAAAGAATTACTCTTCCAAGAGAACTGCTCGCCCATGTACAAAGGATGTTGGCCTATGAAGCTAGTGACAGTCTCTTTGTGGTTGTATTAGAAATCAAGGTTCAAATCTTATCTCTATCATAGTTTTGGAGATTAGGGGTATTTGGTGGAGGTTTACAATCGCTTAACATGTGGTGGAGGTTTGCACTCTCTTATTAACATGATCTGAATCAATCAATAATTATCTTTAGAGTTATGGATTAATCACAATCACGCTCAACCCGTGATTGGCAAACTCAAGTATCACGTTCCTGCCTGTTGCAGGACCGTTCTCAGTGTCAAATTTCTATCCGTGCTGGGGCTATTCTCAGTGCCATATTCCTACCTATAACGGACTATCCTCAATACCACATTTTTGACTGTGATGGGGCTATTCTCAGTGCCACGTTCTTATCCATGACGAGCTATTCTCAATGTCATGTTCCTACTGATGACGAGACTATTCTTAATTTAACATAGCTAATACAAACCCCTTTTTCGATCATCAATTTATTAAATCTCAATTATATAAAAAAAAATATTGTAACATATTATGTTCTTTTCAAGATTCTCAATAACCGATATCATAACCCAAACCATTCAAAAATTTTTGATATTTGATACGAGCATATGATATAAAAAAATACAATAATCATATCAACAATCATAAAACAAATATCAACCATGAAAAAATAAAATCATGCAGTGTGTGTATATATATATATATCGATGTTTGTGTCCAAAAATTTTTATCTCTATCGATGGTTGATTCAAATATAGTAATCGATTAATTTCTCAATCTATGAACTTGAAAATAAGAAATTCCACTCAACATCTTATGCAAACAGTCGAACCCTTATATGGATTAAGGTCCAACATAAAAATCATAAATGATTAGGGATTGTGAAAAATTATGATAAACGATCCTAACATCATAAGTCCAAACCCCTCCTAGAGTCAACCAACTGATCTTGGTTATCTAAATACCTGAATCCTATACTGGTTCATAAGATATTCTTAAAGAGAGAAATCCATGAAGAGAGAAAATTTTAGAGAGAGATAAGAGAGAAGATAGAGAGAGGAGAGAGGGAAGAGAAAGAAACTCTTTCTTTTCTTTTTTTTTTTTGTCTTTATTTTCTTTCTTTCCTCTTCTTTGTTTTCTTTCTCTTTTTTTTTTTGCTTAGTTTTCTTTTCCTTCTCTTTCTCACCTTTTTTTTTTTCTTCTTTCTTTCTCTCCAAAATAGTGCACCCAAATCTCTTCTTCCCTCTCTGCTTCATCTAGCTTTGGCTGTGAGATCTTCAGCCGACGGCCGACAGCAACACTCAATGCCGATCAAAAGACAACCACGACAGTGACCACAACTGTTGGTGGCCAACAAAATAAGGAAAAATACTCATAACTAGCTCGGAATAGGAAAAACTCTATTCTTGCCCAAAATTGGTGGTTCACCAACTCTAATCGGTGGCAATAAACCCGAAAAATGAAAGGCTTACTGTCTTACCTTGGTCCGACAAGGGAAACTAGCAATTTCTCCAGTGAAGTCTCAAGGAAAGGACTCGAAAATAACTCAAAATCGACGGTGATTTTTCAAAAAATTTGTGGTGAAAATTCAAGAAAGAGGAGATCACTACTTATAGATAATTCTTAAAGCTTTCCTAGTCCAAATCTAGTGGCACAATTCTTTTCTTCAACATATTCGGAAGAGAAGAGAAGACTCCCAATCAAAGTCTTCTTCCTTCCCTCCTCTCATATATTCCTTTTTTCTTTTTTTTTTTACTTTTCCATCCTAACTTTAAGATTCATGCTGGAGGGTAAAAAAATATGGGTTAATCTTTCAAAGTTCGTAGGATATTGGACTCTTGAAGAACCAGTGGAAGAGATCACCATTTTTCAAATACCCCTCAGGCTCTTGTTTGGTTGAACCGGCGATTTCAACGTGGATAGTAGTTTCGAAAATAAGATGGGTGAGGGGGTACTTTTGAAAATAAAAAATAAAAAAACAATTAAAAAAACCCAAGAATTTGCCCATAGCAAGAGTTGACGTGATTTGCATTCATGCGTCATGAGAGTGCTAACAACCATGTAGTGCGGCCACAGTAAGCCACTCTCCTCTTTGAGCATTGATGGCGCTGATGAGTCGATCAAAATCGAAGCCAAGTCCCATGGTGATAAACTGATATTGGTCATCCTCGGATACTGGTTCGCTGATGGCAGCAAGAGCATCAATTATAGATCTTGTTTCTTGCAAGTATTTTGAGATTGAATGAGTACCACAACAAAGTGCTTCGAGTTGGAAGCGAAGAGCATGTGCACAGGCAGAATTTTGAGCAGCATAAAGGTGCTCCAAAGTGAGCCAAGCCTCATGAGCAGATTGGATTCCCATTTGTCCAACGGCAAAGTCGGCAACGGTGCTAAAGCAAATTTGTGCTTGCAAATAATGTAATCTCCTCAATCGCATGAGATTTTGCCCCTTGAGTACGTTTATGGAGATCAAAGAAGCATAAACCATACCTCTCAGCTTGGATTTACAGAGAGAGGTTGCTAATGTATAATTATTCTAATAAAATCTTACATCTTGATCTATGTTCAGGCAAGATATTGGGTTAGCAAACATTAGATATATTTGACTAAAGCTGAAGCACATGAAGGCCTTCGCAGAAATAAATGAAACAGGCCCGGCTTTTACCTTCGGAAATCCTATGCCTAGACCGCTAAACCCTCTCGAACTCTAGATCCCCTCCTTTCTCTTCACCTCCTTTCGACCATCAATCGCACTGAACTTCACTTCTTTCCCATTCCAACGTCGTCAGAGCACGCTTCGGGACTACTGGGCCGAATTCGGAGAAATTCAGGCCGAATTTAGCTTAACTTTCTGCTTTTAGACTTCCTGCAAAAGTATTTGATGGGTGAAGATGGCAATGGGCTGGGCTGAAGCCTCCATTGAAGTGCTAATGGGCGAAGATGGTAAAGACCTATTCAAAGTTACATCGTCCGCCAGTGGGCTACTGTGAGGACTGTTCCCCTAAATGGGAACAATTCCAACGACTTCTGATTTAATTCTATCTCAACCGGTGAATCTGGGAGAATGCTGCTCGGTCAAAGAAAGCTGAAAGAAAAGGAAAGTTCCATTTTCCTTTCTATTTTCGAGAGGGCAAAAGAACAAGCATTCATCGCCTCCTCCACGGCAACTTTTATTTTATTTTATTTATAATACAAAGATAGCAAATTTTACATGTGAGAAAAAAAAGATAATTAAGATATTCCTGATACATTATACAAGCTATTCTCTCGACGTCTATTAGCCATGCTTGCTGACAATTGCTTCTTTCAATAGTTTTAATTCTCACTCACCTAGAGCATTGCTAATAGTAAAAAGATAACATTACTGCCCAATAACAGAAGCAGTGGATAAAAAAAATCAAATGGCACTCTCAAATGTCTATATCCTAGCCTCTTTACTGCTGTTTTCATTATACTAAATAAGTTAAGACTTATCACCAATTGAGCTAAAGTAGGGGCTCCAAAAGCAATGATGCATAAAAGAATGCTGATATGCTTGCTGCTGGGAGGCAACGCTGCGCAAGTACCTATCGCGAATGCAGTGGTCATGCCAGCAAATGCCACCATTTGAGAACTGAAGCCGCCCTAAGGGCTCGACTGCGAGAGTAAATATCAAGTGCCAATATTCCTGCATCCATGAACCAGAATGTGGCTAATATGGAGGAGAAGAATGTGAGGGCATCTGAGACTAGGAACACCTTAAAATATATTCTTTTAATAGAACTGCTATGCCACGGTCTGGATGATCATCAGCTATGTATCCCCCGGAGAGAGTGAAACCAGCAGCAAATGTTACCGTAGCAATCAACACCGAAGCGATCACAAAATATTTGGGTACACCCAGCTGTTCAGTGATTACTTGGTCCTCGATGGCGTTGAGTGACTTTTCTTTGAACTTTTCATCGTCAGATAATTTAACCCCTTTTAAATCATGCAATTCTGGTACGCCGGTCGGAGCTTTTATTGTAGTCAAGCAGGAAAAAATATAGGCATACTCTGGAAGCTACGGTACAAGAACAATTTTAGAAGATAAAAAGAGAGGTCAGTTGAAAGTTTGAGAACCCTACATGCTTAGTTAACAGTAACATTACACTTCTTATGATCATCCCAGACTTGATGATAATATATATTTATTTATCTATAAAATTCTTTTTTTGGGTATAAAAGATAAAGTAATTCTGAATTGCTTCAAAATATTAGAAATAAAAGGTGCCGTCCAGCGAATGGAGGACCCGTTAACTACATTAACATTTCTTATCAATGCTCATTATGAATATTCTCTACCAAAAAAAAAAAATATCATTATTAAGATTTGTATGCAGAAAAATATCTACGAGCTGTGTGTGCGCGTGTGTGAACTGAAGAATAAATGCTCCAAGCATATTCAATGCATCCTTGTGATATATATATATATATATATATATATATATATATATATATATATATATATATATATATGCACGCGCCCGTGAATTGAAGAAAAAGTGCCCATGCTCCAAGCATACTCAATGCATCGTAGTGGTCCAATTATTAGTTGGATCAGTTCTAATGGACCACGCTAAATCTTTGGATCCGTGTGTGCGCTGCGTGAGGAGAAAATATAGCATGCACAAGGTGCAAGTGAATCAGGATAAATTCTAGAGCATATGCACGATGAATAATACGCAATTGAGAATTAGTGAAACATGTGCGGCGTGTTATCCATCGTGGGATTTGATGCGGCCGGACCTAAGCGAGGGAGACTAAAGCTTGTGATGTACGGCATCTCAGTCGACAAGGAAAGGTGTCTTTGGTTTTTACGTGACTGACCATGCCCCGTTATTTGCTTAACAAGCCAAACACATACGAGGTAGTTTAGAGTTTACCTTCCGTAGGGCCCACCCCCAGCGAACTTTATGGAAGCCAAGTCACGAGGGGTGAAGCCGCGGTGGTTGATAACGTTGACGTCCACGTCTTTGTCCCGCAGAAGAAAATGCACGGCCCCTTCATCACCGTTTAGAACAGCTAGGTGTGACGGTGTATTCCCCTCACTATCCCGGTCATTTAATCTGGTCTCCTAGAGATAATTTTCTGGACTATATCTAATCATCCTCTTTGAAAAAGAAAATTCTTTCCCTCTTTATCTAATAATTCATATGTTTTGGGGCACTGCTGTAAAATCTGATCAACTATAGAAACACTTCCCCTCCTGGCTGCAACGTGTAAAGGAAATGAGCCTTCGCCATCTGATAGGCAGGCTGCATAGGGGTCATGCTCCAATAATGCTTCACGGTATTACGATGACCTTCTAAGGCTGCATAATGAAGAGGAGTTCTCAATAAGGAATCGATATATTTGGTGAGCATCGGATTCCATTGCAATATGTCTTCTGTAATTTCTGTCATGTAAGTGTCATGAAAGGTATCGTGAGTACTTACGCTACATGATCTTCATTGGTGCTTGCACAAATTAAAAGCCACGACATTGCATTCCATCTATATGTTCTGCTTAATGCTCTGCTTATGCATATGTTAATTAAGATATTTAGTTGAATGGTGAATCATCACAATATATAACATCAAAAGAAGAAAAACCACAAAGTTTGTTTTTTTGTTACAAGGGAAGTTATGCATGGTGACCATCAAGAAAAGTTGCCAAGTGAACCTCGATCAATAAGCCTTAATGAGTATGAACAACACTAGCTGAGTAGGGGGACAAGCTAATCCATTGCGATGTCTTGGCACCCATTGGCCGCATCTGATCCTACCAATTGTAGTTAGTAGTTGCTTAATTCCTAGCCTTCGTCTTCCGAGGATGTGGGATAACTAGGTGGTGGAGCTTTCCTCATATTTGGTTCATTAATTTTTCTGTAAGTGATGTGGATCTATTTTGTTGGGGGTGTACAGTTGCTGGCCCCTATGTTCCTGGAGGGTCTTGTTTTGCTTCATTGTTTGTTTTAGCCTTTCTTGTTTCTTTTGTGGTTGCATCCATTCATAAAAAAATGTGATTTGTACTTCATGTAAAATGGTGGTGATCTATGTTGCGCTCAGGATTCGATACCACACGATACAATAGAAAAAAAAAACAAAACAAGAAAGACAATATAAATATGTGAATTGCCTCAAGTTTATCTTCACGGGGCCTGCAACTTCACTATGAGAGAATAAAATTAAATCAATATAAGAAGAACTCACCACTTAACCCTTGTACAAGAGTCTCTCAACAAAAAGTCTCAAAATCTTCACAAAAATTCTTGAAATCTTTGTTGAAGCTTTTTTGTATCTCCAGGACGTCGCCAGCTTCCCAACGCAACTGACGCTCATCAATCAGAGTTATATAGACTTCAGAAACTCCAAAATACTGTTATATTAAGAAATAGAGTCCCAATCAAGTCTAGAACCATCCGTGGCCGTCCGATCGTGACCGGCTTCCGCACCAAAGCCATCCGATCGTGCAAAAATACCTTCTGATCACTCCTGATCATGCTAGGATTATCCTCAGCCATCCGATCATGATCGATACGATCTAGCTGTTGGATCATGCAAAAAATAATATAAACCGCATGTGGACCACGACTTTGGGCCATGCAGTCCCACGGACCGCACGGTGGACCATGCAGGAGCACTGGGCCTAGACACCCGCACGCACTTGTCCGGCCCGCACATGCTCCCACGTTGGGCCTGCTCGTGCGCTGGGCCACGTGGCCTGCACGCGCGCATCATTCGGGCCCGACTGCGCCACCATCGATCGCCGCCGCCTCGTGCACTGTATCGCCGCTCCGAACCTTCTTTCGCACGTATCTTCTCCGTTTGAACTCCGTTTGGACTGTTTTTGGCTTGTTGGACTCCGTTCATCATCTTGGATCTCGCTATGGGCTCAATATGGATCGAATCTTAATGCATATTTTCTAACAATCTCCATCTCGACTCGATATTCGATCTCCATCTATCTCTAAGAGCTTGTGATCCGTCTCATCCCCACGCCCTGGGGCATGCCTGTTATCTCATGGATGGGCAAACGTGAGAGTCGAGCAAGGCCCCCATCCCACCTCCATCATGGACTATATCCACTCGGATCAAAGATCTGCTCGGGTATCATCCTACGATAATAGGAATCTCACCCTGCAACGTCACCTCTCGTCCTTCCGAGTCTCCCATCTAGTGTCCGATCCACCTCCATCTGGAGCTCTACCTTGCTCTGGACTCCTTCTGACTTCTGAAGTTTTACTTTGCACTAGGCTCCCCGTCAGGTAGTAATGTCCTCTCATCCTCTTCTTCTCCTCCAGAACAATTCTATAGCCATGCAACACCTTCAGGATTCCTCTACCAGCTACCGTCCTGTAGCCTCTTGAATCTAGTCTGCTTAGTAAAATAAGATTTCATCTGAAATTGAATATGTATCAGACCTCCCCAATCTTCTCACTGCATCATCATATGTCCTCCAGCTGTTCGTTCTGATGCCTCTGATTGCACGGCTCGATCCATCCGATAGATAAACAATGCCCTCACTGCTCTCCAGAGAGTCAAACTGCTCCTCTCTGCAACATACATGATAGGTGCATGCAGAATCTAAAATCCATTGTTGGAAAGAAGTAGATATCTCATCAGATATCTCCAAGGCATCACCCTCTGAGTCGCTACTGGGCGTCGCTATAGTAGCCCTCATCCGATCTCTAAGTTGAGGGTAATTCTAGCTAGATGCCCCAACTCATTCACTAATAACATTTGGTGTTGCTCAAGTCTCTCATCCTGGACTTGGACCGCTCTCACCATGATCTCCTGTCGCTTGTCTGCCACCTTCTGCTCCTCTAGAAACTACCAAAGCTAAGCTGCCGCCACCTGAACTCGAAGCTGGATTTTCCTTCTGAGAATCTTGTTCTGGAGAATCACCGTAGTAATCTCATCCATCTTGATGGTGCTCTTCCCACTAGAAGAGCAATTACCAAGGATTGATACGAAGAGGAAAGCGATGCTAGCAAAAATAGTGCCCTGATCTTCTCCTCAATTTTCTCACCAATGCTGAGGAGGTCATGAGAATCTTCTGGAAGTGGCTGAGATGCTCATACACGCTCTGTCCCTAATCATCCGTAGCTGATAAAACTACCTCCAAAGAAAGAGGGTATTGGTGAGAGACCTCGTCATGTATAACTCTTCGAGCTTCGACCACAGCATCATCAGGAAAGTCTCGCTAAGCACATGGATCACCACCTCATCCGTTAGGTACAAGCGGATCGTACTTACCGTCTGCATTTGGAGCCACCTCCAATCCTGTACCTCTATGGTAGTCGGTTTCTCCTCACACAAGAGAGCATCTATCAACCCTTGTTGAATGAGCACGTCCTTCATCCTTACTTGCCATAAGGAGAAATTACTCTTTCATCAAATCTATTGATCTCCATCTTGATTGTGTTTATCTTCTCATCTTCTATCTCGACCACCACTGCAACCTACGCTCTGGCACCACCTTACTCTGATACCAATTGTTGCGCCCAAGATCCAGTACCATACGGTGCAACAGAAGAAAGAAGAAATAAAATAAAAAATATAATATAAATACATGGATCGGCCTCAAGCCTACTCCATGGGGCATGCAAGCTTCACTATGAAAAATAAAATAAAATCAATACAAGAAGAACTCACCACTCAATCTTTGTACAAAAGTCTCTCAACAAGAAGCTTCAAAATTCTCAAAAAACTCTCTAAAATTCTATTGAAGCTTTTTTGTACCTTCAGGACTCACTAGCTTCCCAACGCAACTGAGGCTCGTCAATCGGAGTTATATAGACTTCAAAAATTCTAAAATATGTTATACTAGGAAAAGAGTTTCAATCAAGCCTAGAACATCTATGGCTGTCCGATCGTGATCAGCTCACATCAGAGCCATCGATCATGCAAAAATACCCTTTGATCACTTTTGATCACATCCAGATTCTCCTCAACCATCTGATCATGATCGACTATGATCTGGATCGTCGGATCGTGCAAAAAATAGTCCGAACCGCGCATGGACTGCGACTTCGGTCCACATGGTCCCATGGATCGTGCAGCGCCCCACGATCCATGGGGGACCGCATAGGAGCGCTGGGCCTGGGCACCTGCGGCATTGGGCCGCACACGCACATCTCCGTGGGCCCAATCGCGCCACCATCGGCCATCACCATCTCGTGCACCATGCCGCCGCTTCGAATCTTCTTTCACGCATATCTTCTCCATTTGGACACTGTTGGAGCTGTTCTTGAGGTCGTTGGACTCCGTTCGTCATTTTGGACCTCGCTGTGGCTCAATATAGATAGAATCTTGAGGCATATTTTCTAACAATCTAACCACCTGTTGTCGGAGGGGGGAAAAAGCAAGATTGGTATATGCATAAGTTTGAGTGCTTGATTACCTGGACTCTTGACTGCTACATGCAACACAGTTTTCTTGTCAGGGCCTGAAATAAATTCTAAAGAAGCTTTATCTGAGGAGGAAGACTGCAGCAAGGATCTGGCTACATTGAAGGATCTTGTCATCATGGCTAGATAGAGTGGTGACATGTCATCGTCATTCAGCATAGATGCCAGTTCAGCATCCTCCTCCATCATATGTTGGCCACACTCTCATGGTTATATTTGACAGCCTCATGCAAAGCATTAGCCTTATCCTTGTTTGTTGCCCTTAGCACTATCTCTTGATCCAGTTCTCCCTTGCAGATTGGATAATTAGGGAGACTATCTTATCATGTCCGGCTCTTGCAGCACAATGCAGTGGAGTGTCGAGCCACAAATTTTCTGCTTCCAAAAGAATCTCTCTTTGTGACAAATCTCTTAGGCAAGCTCTAAATGTTCTAGGCTAGCAACAATATGGAAGGCCTTATTCCTCTCATGTGTCACTCCAAGGAGACAGTTGGTAACTTTTTGTAGTGTAACATCATCTGATAGTGTAATTGTGATCGCCCCATCTGAAGCTTCTAAAGAAAATTCTTTTTGTTGCAGTAGTTCATCTAGAATTCTTTTATCTCCCGTTATTGCTGCTTTGACCAATTTACGATCCATGCAAGAGGATGGGACTTTGTTCCAAAGATCTTCCAAACCAGCCATAATTTCCGCAGTTTTCTGTGCTCCAAGGATTGCTCTCTCTCTCTCTCTCACTTGAAGGGGAGGCAATAAAGCCCCCAAATTTATTGATGGAGAAGTACTTACATCAGAAGACGTCGCAAGAAAAGATATACAAAAGATAGGCAAAGGGAACGTGCCTGCAAGGATGAGGGAATCTTTTTGTTGTAAGAGGTGGAAGGAAAGAGCTTCCCCCAATTAATTAAAAGAGAACAAAGAATAATGTGTTAATTTGGAAGAGCAAGCAAGAAAGAAAAAGTAATGTGATGCAAGAACAAAATTTAAACTCTATTTAGAGGCTTCTAAAATATTATTTCACATTATTCTTTAACAAGTTCTATGAAATAAGAGGATAGAAGTATCTCACATTCACATGTAGCTATGGGGTCCTCACAGAAAAAATTTGATGTTGTTGCTACTGGCCAATTTGAAAGCTATCCAAATCCAAAATGGAAGAAGTTCCATGGTAATTGATGTCATGCCAAAAGGAGATTGCTTACTAAAGGTGTCTTGTCCTCAAGCCCGCTTTCTTTCTTTCGTAACAATAAACCAACCACACGATGTGCAAAATGATAATGAAAATGGAGATTTAGCTTTTTGAAACAAAAGAATAATAAGCACTTAAGAAATAAAATAAAAAAATAGAGACACGATACTAACCTACTCAATCATTTTGATTGTTGTAGTATGGACTAGCACTTCAATTGCGGGAACAAAATAGATGTGAGGTTCTTTTTTTAGTCTCTTATTGCCATCAATTACCGTGACACAAACTTAAGTTTGAAATTTTTCATGTGCAGAGAAAAATAAATAAAAACTATGCTCGATATCATTTCTATTTTTCTTTTTAAAAAATTTGGAAACAAAAATCTGTTTTATTTTTTTCATATTTCTTATATTAGAAAGTATGTTTGGTTCCCTATCTCTGTTTTTCTTTTTTTAAGATAAGATCTCATATTTTGGTAGGCAAATATTATCATAATTATTATATTATATTATATTATATTATATATTATACAACTAGAAAATCTATCAAAATTTATTATAATAATTATATATTATAATTAAAATAAGAAAGAATTATTTCATTGAGGATTTTTTAAATATTATTATAAGTATTATAATGTTACATATTATTATATGATAATCATAAAACCATATAATATTATATAGCAATAAATATTATTATAACTATATATTATTATATAAATATTGTAATGTAATCACTAGGTATCATATATATAATTATTATAATAATTATATATTATAATAATTATATATTATAATTAGAATAAGAAAGAATATTTCATGAGGATTTTTTGAATATTATTATAATTATTGTAATGTTATATATTATTATATTATAATAATAAAATCATATAATAGTATATAGTAATAATTATCACTATAATTATATATTATTATATAAATATTATAATATAATCATTAGATGTTTCATATTACTGTTAAGTTGTTATATTTTAAAAATTAATTGTACTTAATTTCTCAGAGATATTTATCACTTACTAAGCCCGTAAAGCTTAGTTCTTTTTTTCTTGTTTTATTGTTTCATATCCAAAAGACTATATATATCAGTCTTATGAGCGACACTATAAAAAAAAAAAAACTATTAGCGATGATTAACTACCATCGCTAATAGTCATTTTGTTATCGCTAATAATAATAGCGATAGTATGCTATCACTAAAAATCTTATGAAAATATCCTCGTCGCTAATTACCATTATTAGCAATGGTAAAATTACTATCGCTAATAATAGTAATTAGCGACGGTATTAACGATAAAAAGTCATCACTAATAATTTTTTTAGTTAAAATATTAAAAAATTATTAATGATGCCGTAGTTGTCCTATTGCTGTTGTTAATAATTTTTTATTTTTTTAATTAAAATTTTAAAAAACTATTAGTGATGGCATGCCATCACTAATAGTTTTAATTTTTTTTAAAAAAATTTCATAATTAAATATTTTAAAACCTATTTTAGTCACATTAACAAGCAATAATATTTTTTAAAATTTTATAAATAAAATAATAATTATTTAATATAATTATAAATATAAAATTAATTATATTATATTAAAAATATAAATTTTATAATTTATAAATTTATACTACTTTATAAGTATCAAAATTATATATATATAAAAAAAATCATGTAAGATCTCCTCATCGTCCTCCTCATCCTCCTACTTTTGTACGTTCTTTCCAGCGGTTGGTGGATGAGAGCCGGATGTCTCAGTATCCTATAATGAAGAAAATAAAATATTATTAATAAGTTTCGATATGAAAGTATATATGTCAATACGAAGATGTATATTTCATATACTACTTCGATTCTCGAATAGATTGTTCTTATACATTTTATTCGATGATATGAAGTTGTAGACACTTCCGACCTATCATTTGAATAGTTAGATTGAATTTTTACCTCCTAGATCTTCTTTTCAAACTCAAGCCTAAACATATGAAGCTTTAAATATAAAAATTTAAAATAAATAATAAAAATTATTAATAGACTTACTTATTGTGATGGCTGTGATAACCAGCTCAGTTGATCGCATAAATATGGATCTCAAAAATTTTAACGATCGTATCACGAATAGCATCTCGAAAGCTCTGAGGTTGTTGGTTCAAAGTCTTGTATGACCTCCTACATATGTGCATCAGCCCACATCTGGATCATCGAGCCTTGAAAGGAGTATCGAGCTACTGGAGCATCGAAGCTATGACTGAATCCTATGATCCGACTCCTACTCATCCCTCCGGTGGCTTTGTAAATGTGCTGCAACATGTCCTAAACAAGAAAGTATTACCTGCAGCAAAAATAAGTGATACCAATATAATATATAAAGCCAATGAGGTCATAGCAAAAAAAAGCTATAGCAATCTGTGAAGTCATTTTCTTCAATATCCATTAAGTTTAGATCATTATTAGAAAACATAAGTAAGCAACCATAAGTATATAGCAAGAAAAATTCATCGGCATCCATCAGCTTTAACACATCATTTAGAAATAAGAAAAAAAGACCATAGCAATCTGTAGAGCCATTTTCTTCAATATTCATTAAGTCTGGATCATCATCAGAGAAAATAAGGAGGCAATCATAAAAATATAGCAGGCAAAACTCATTGGCACCCATCAGCTTTAACACATCATATAGGAATAAGAAAAAAAGACCATAATATATCTCGTACCAAATATATCACTTGTTTAGCATACCTCATGCCAAATATATCATAATTATGGGTAGCCTTTATCTTTGTTAGGTAGCTCACCGACAGACCATACCAAAAAGAATTAGCAACATCTATAATTATGATAATTAAATTATTAGGTACTTGTATTTACTGTACCAAAAAAAAAACTACCCACAAGTAAAAAATATAAGGGGCTATTCTATTATTTTCAATATTATTTAACACAAAATACTCCAAAGATACTTAACTTTAATTATGGTATTGCCTCCTAGCCCAAGTTTCAAAGTACTATACAATAGGAATAATAGAAATTAAATTATTATATGCCTACAGTACCAACTCTTATACTTTTCTAATGTAAAATGGGAACTATCCATAAAATGAGCAAAAAATTTTTGAGACATGTGACATCAGGAAAAATTAAACACCTAACAAAATCAACATAAAGAAATAGGATTGAGAGATACCAGGAATCCATAATGCCATTATCGAAATCAAAAGCTTACAGTAAGTACAAAACAAATTAACATGGCCTTTATGATATTAACATATTTAAGTGCATAAATAATAAGTACCATTTCAAATAGAACAGTTTGTTGTTAAAGGAACTTTGCTTTAGTTTCAAAGATGTCTAATTTTTTTAAAGTAATTGAAAGGATTGCTTGAAGGTCCTTAGCATCATCCTAGGTCTTTGCACCATATAATCCAACCAGAAAGAAGAATCAGCACAAACATTAATGACTCAAAAGGATGGTACTTCTATATAAAATAATAGTGACTTATCAGGCTAACCTAGCCCAATAGCATACACCAATAAAAGAAATCTCTATGACCTATCTCCTTTGCACTAGCTTCATATCTGTGAATGTAAATTCTTTCAAAGTAATGCACAACCTCACAGAAGGTTAAGGAAGCATTGTGCACCTTTTCATGAAGACAAAATCCTGACTTTAGCCCAACTTCAACATGGCTATTAAACAAACAAATCATATCAAGCTGTCAGCTAAGAAAATCATATCAGATATCTTGATTTAGATTGAAATCACAAAAAAATAAAGTAATCAAGAAAATGGTGAATTTTTTTGGTAAAGTCAAGTATTTATACCTTTATAAATATGTTCCACAACAATAGCTTTCAAATAAGCAAGCACACAAGGATGCAAACCCAACCCCGACACATAAACAAAAACAAAAAAGAAAGAAGAGGGTTTTGGGGGGAGGGGGAGGCTATCGTGGGCAAGCGGGCCTGGGGGGAGGGGGCAGTGCGGTGAGGCGGAGGCAGTGCCGGGGAGGGGGGAGGGGAGAAGGTGGCAGCACTATGCTTAGGGTTGTTGGGGGGGAGGAGAGGGGGGAATGAGGTCGCCAGGGAGGGGAGGGGGGCAGCACAGTGCGACAAGTGGGGTGGGCGGGGGGGCGGCGGGTAGGGCGAGGGAGGGGGGAGGGGGCATCGGCAAGGGGAGGGGTGGGGGGAGAATGGAGAGGTGGCAGGGGGTCAAATCCAGCAAGGGGAGTGGCGGGGGAGAAGGGGGAGGTGGCGGGGGGTCTGATCCAGGAAGGAGAGGGGCGAGAAATGAAAAGGGAGGTCGAGTGACGGGACGCCGGCTCCGAGAGGCGGACAGGAAGAAGGGGAAGCTTGAGGAAGTGGGGGAATGTTGGATCCAAGGTGGCTGTGACGACATTGGGGTTGAGGGGCAGAGTTCGGGGGCTTCGACAGTGGGGTGGGGCTGGGAGAAGGCAGATCAGGGCTTGGGGAGATGGTCGAGTCTCTGGGAGGTGGGAGGCGGCTGAGGGGCTCGAGATCCCGCGGTCGGAGGCTCGAAGAGGCGACCGAACCGGAGGCTTGGAGAAATGGGATCAAGTGGCCGGGGGGCTCGGGGAGATGGTCGGTGGCTCAGGGTAGCAAGATCTGGTGGCGGGGGAAAGAAGGACACCAGAGGTGGGGGAAAATGGGGGCGGTGGCGGGATGAGCAAAAATAAAAAGTGGAGAACCGGTGGGGTGTTTTTAAGATTAATATTAGGGACGGCATTTGCCGTTGCTAATAAGAACTTTCCATCGCTAATAATCCTATAACTAAATTAAAAAAAATAAAATTACTTTATATTAGTGATGCAATTTACCATCGTTAAAAGCCAAAAATACCATCGCTAATATATTTTTTTTGCGATGGTAAATATGTTGGTCATCATTTTCTGTTAGTAAAAGATATTATTATCGATGGCAAATTTATTATCGCTAATAGCCATCGATAAAAATTATTTTTCTTGTAGTGCGATTAGTAAGGAGTATAGAATTTTAGGTATTATTTGTTTAGCAATCTTTAAATAAAATTATTTTGGATCTTTGTTGGATTTTTGTTCTACTCTTATTAACCTTAGAGAATTTATTTTTCTATTGCATAAAAACTAGTGAATTTATTTTTACCACTGTCTGAGTTGAATTGATGTATTGATATAAAGACGGGCCTTATATATTCTTTAAGATTTTGTCTTAATGTACGGTCATCATGTATCCGATCCGAATACTGGATTCGAGACATGACAACTACTTGCCCATGTACAAAGGGTGCTGACTTATAAAGCTGGTGAAAGTCTTTTTGTGGTTGTGTTAGAAACCAAGGTTCAAATCTTATCTCAAGTTTTGGAGATTAGGGGTATTTGGTGAAGGCCTACACTCTCACAATATGCTGTCTACTGCCTATAGAAGCCTATTCTCCAACCCAAAATAATGATGATGATGATCATGATGATAACAATAGAAAACAAAATAAACAAAACGAACTTGCCTTCGACCGAAGTATTCAAACATATATAATTAGATGTTCTGGAAGAGCATACTTACAGAAGGCACGTTCTCACATTTCTGCAATAAAAATTCAAAAGAGGGGAAAGATCAGGATATAACTTTGCAAGGGGGAAATGGGGGGATACATAGTAGAAAGAGAAAAGTTTTTACATATTTTCTTCTTGCAATCCCACCAGACGGAACCCTGGCCATCAATCTGGCCATTACCATCGACAACGAAGGCAGTAATGTTTGTCAATGAGATCCAACTGGTGCTAACTTTGGAGGATGTGATAGCCCAGCCAGCCAAACGAAAAAAAAAAAGAAGGAAAACAGAGGAGAAGAACTCCCGAAGGGAGTCTTCTTCCTCCGTTCACCGGCTCCTAATCGGAGTCGGAAACAAGTTTCCACCGGCTCTATTTAAGGAGGAGAACCCTCCTCTCTCCTCTCATCGAGAAATCCCGGGGCAAAACGGCGGCAATCGCTGGAAATTTCTCACGGAGACCCGTCGCCGTGCCGTCCAATTTCTCGCCGGAAAAGCTTCGCCGGCGACGGAGGTAAGCCTCCTCCTCTTCCTCTCTTCTCCCCCTTCCTTCCCGTGCCGATGTGCACGCTCACCGGCGACCGGAGTCGTCGGATTTTGTTGCGGAAGAATCTTCCTTTTTATCATTTTTCCGTCGCCGGTGGTCACCGTCGACCACTGGTTTGGCCACCCCTTGCCGCCGGATCATCTCCTCTCCTGCCGACGATCGTCCCACGCCGGCTGTGCCGCCGGCCGGCCACCCAACGAGGGGACCTCAAGGTCCCCTGTTTCAGCCCAAAACATGCCCACGGGAAGAAGAAAAGAAAAGAAGAAGAAGAAGGAAAAGAAAAGAAAAGAAGAAGGAAAAGAAAAGAAAAAGAAAAGAAAAAGAAGAAAAAGAAAAGAAAAAGGAAAAGGAAAAAAAAAAAGAAAAAGAAGAAGAAAAATAAAATAATAATAATATAATAATAAATAGGATTTTCTCTCCTTTCTCTTCCGTGAAGAAAAAAAAAAGAGAGAAAGAAAGAAAAGAAGAAAGAGAAAAATAAAATTAATTAATAAATAATGAGATAAATAATAAAATATGAGAAAAAGAGTTTCTCTCTCTTCCCTCTCTCTCTTCATCCTGAACTAGTATTTTCTCTCTCTAGAATCAAACTTTCTCTCTCTACTTTCTCTCTCTAGAATTCTCTCTCTAGATTATTTCTCTCTCCTAATATTTTTAAAATTTTAAGAAGAATGATGATGGATTTAAATGATTCTCGTAATGAATTTTTGATCTGTGATTGTCGGACGATACACCGACATCCACTTTGATCAGATCAGGTATTTTTAGATTTTATTTCTCATGATCTTATTTAATTATCCACATGATAATTTTAGCATGATTTGATCTGATCGATCAGAATTTGTTGAATCATATTGTCTGAAGAATTCAAAATGAGTTTTCTCTCTCTAAAATTTTCTCTCTCTAGAATTTTCTCTCTCTAAAGTCATTTCTCTCTCTCGATCAATTTCTCTCTCTTGATCGATTTATCAATGAGAAAATTATTTCAATAGTCCTGATCTGATTCTAATGAAGAAGCATGATCCACGATTGTCAGACAGCGTACTGGCACCCACCTTAATCTGACCATAAATCTTTAAATTTGATTATCTATAATTTCGATCAAGCCATGACTTGATTTGATCATGTTGATTTCACCAATTGAGATATTGGATCAATCGTAATGTTGGATTGTGTCACCTGATCAATTCGAATTGTACCTCATGAATTCTCTCTCCTCTGATTTTCTCTCTCCATTTGATTTTATGAAATCGATGAAGAAACCTCGGTCCTATCACTTCGAATCTGATTTGATCTGATAGTCAAACTTTGGATCGTTTAGGTCCTAATTAGATTTTGATTAGATGAAATTAGATGATCGGACCCAATCTAAACCGTTGAAATATGGTATTCGTATTCTTTCTAATTATTGAAATTAATTTTGTATAGGATTGTGGATGTTTGATCATGGGATATCATGATATGATCTATGAACAGAATTTTGGAAGAAAATTTATAGAATTATGTGGATTTATTGGAATGCATTTGAGGTAAGTAATGTTTCACTTTTTCTAGATTTATCGATAAATTATAATATATTTTTCTGACATGATTTGTGAAACAGTGCATGAATTGGATGAATGGTATTTGTTATGAAAATATCTTATTTGAAATGTTATGATGAAGCATGATTAAACATATTGATTTCATGATGCATTACATTGATTGATTTCGATACTACATGATTATATGTTTTATTATCGAAATTAGAATATGAAATATGATTTATGAAGAATTATGATATAAAAAAATATTATGAATTGACAATCTGACTATGTAAAGGACCCCGCCAATGGAGGCATATACGTTGGCAATTGATTGTCCTGAGGGTTTATGTCGCCAGTGAGACCAGCGACATGTCACCAGAGAGACCAGCGACAAACCGCCAGAGAGACCAGCGGTTCCAAAGGACATGGCTGCCAGATGATTCGCAGCCTACCGCAAGCAGATACGCGGTATTATGATCCTGCCACAGGGAAAATGTGGTCATAGCTCATGGTTGACGAAAAGAAATTGAAGAACAAAAGAAATTGAAATCTCGAAAGAAACTTGAATTTTCAGAAAATAAATAAATTTGGCATGAATTATATTGCATAATTGAAATTGATTTTGCATTGATGAACTCTATATGCTTATTTTATATAAATGATTATTTACTTATATGCCTGATGAAATCTGTTGAGAAGTGATCATTGCTTACTGGCCTGTCTAGCTCATTACCTCTTATTTTACTATTTTTACAGATGTTGAGGAATTAAGATGATACAAGATATGAATGGAAGAGTGATCAGAAGCAGTATCTTCATACTTTTATTGTAGGTTGAAAGGCTTATTGAATTTGATGCAAAGCCTTTGAATTATTGTTGAATTTATTGAGATATTAAAGAAAAAAATTTAGGTTGTTATGTTTTGGATTTAAATTATTGAATAATTATTCCGCTGTTGTTTTAGGATTAGCATGATAAGATGTCTTGCATGCTTATGGGAAGAGTTTTCTATGAGTATGCAGCAGTTGCCATGACCCTCAATTCACAATCTCGGGTCGGGGGCGTGACAATTATAGTGGTATCAGAGCATAAGTGGATGAATTATGAAACATAGAATCAGATATAGAATGGGTGTAAGTGGATAGATACTAGGGACATTATAGTGTAGATCTTTGATGATTGTAGTGGGAGAAATATTTAAAAATTTTGATTAAACATTGTGATTATGTATAAAAGAATCACAAGAGATTATGATATATGGAGTTTGAAATATAATGGATAATCTGTAGATCATGATATGATTAGTTAGATCTTGATCGAAAGTAATCACAAAAGGATTGACATAAATTTTTATTGTGCATTATGGTTATTAATTTGATCATTGGTTATTCAAGTGAATCGTAAGTTCAAATTCGATATGAGAATAATATTATGATATTATTTCTAGTTGAGAAGTTGACTATTATTGACAAGATAAAGATTTGATAATAAAATATTGTTCTAGGATGGACTAAGAAAAGTCTTTTATGATGCTTGATTGGAATATTTATCAAAATTGAATTTGGTATGTGGATCATATATAAAGTGGCATATTAGGATGAATGTATATTTGAGGATATTGCAAAGAAATTTATTGATGAAAATTGATTATGAGGTTGTAGAATATTCATCGTACTGGAATCTTTAATCATTATCCTTAGATCTAGATAATAGATCTTATTATGTCTCTTGAAGAGTACATGATGTATATGAAATTTCAATTTAAAGATTTCGTATCTAAGTTGATCAAGAGATTTTCTGATATTATTGTTGAGGTTGTTAATGAAAAATTGATATCTTTAAATTAAGATAAAAGATCTGATTTATATTTATTTCAGATTAAGGGATCCATGTGAATTTATAATTTAGAAATTTTGGATTTAAGAAGTGATATGGAGTTTCTTTTGCTTTTGTTAACGAGGTCTCTAATTGAATCTACTATTAAATAAAGATTTGATTTTTGAAGCTTGTATGATTGTTATGAAAGAATATTTGATAGATATTGAAGATCCTGATGATAAAATTTTAAATAATAATAATAATAATAATAATAATATAATAATAATGATGATGATTTGAAATTCATATATATTCAGATTATGTCCAAATTTGGTAGAGCATCGAAGAATTTTCTCGTTGATTTGACTTATAAAGATTTTTGGTTTGAAAATTATCGAATTGAATTGATATGAGAATTAAGATTTGATTCATATTGATTATAGTAAATCTATATGATGGTTTAAATATGATATTAGACTCAAGGGTTAATCAAGATTATTGTACACTAGTAAAAGTATGAATGAGAATCGAAAGTTAATCTTTGACTTCAATTGAAATTTGAAATTTTAGATCTTTTCTATTGAAAGGTAAAGAAATAATTTGATCAAATCTTTTTTTGGTGAACCTAAGAAATTTTGATTGTTAGACCAGAGTGCGCAGCGGAAGTATAGTAATCTGGATTATTTTGAGTAAGTCAGGAATATTGACCCTTTGAGTTAAAGAATTATGATAGATGATATGGTTTGATACAAAAATTCATTGATATTAGAAAGAATAATGTTAAAAAAAAATAATACAATAATAATTTGATAATGAATCGATTAATTAAGAGTTGTTAATGTTTAGATAAAGAAAATTGATATATTTATTTAGAATAGAGATATTGAAAATATAGTTTTGATTTAGATCAATTTTTGAGTTATTGATTTTTATTATGGAATGACTTAATGATAAAATTTGCTTCAAGAATTAAAATATTTAAGAGTTTGAGGGTTTGAGTAAGAAAATTTTGATGACTAGAAAATAGTGATATTGATTCAATCAACAATGGTGATACTGATCTTTATGAAATAACTTAATGATGAAGTTGTATCGAGAATTAAAATATCAAAAGTTCGAGAATGAGATGATAAATCTTCAACCTTTGAAAGTACGAATAAGAGAAAATATTTTTTGAATTTTGATTGATTGGGATGTCATCATATGATTCATAGAAGTATGTTTTCTATCTTATGATGGGTTGAAATTAAGAGTGGTTAATATTTTAAAATAAATAAATAAATGAATGATGATGAATGAAGTTCTTATGTAAGAATAGAGACATTGACCTTTTCTATTCACAAGAGATAGATTTGATTTTAATTTGAGTCATGAGATATTGAATATTAATTTTTACAGGAAATAAGATCATAATTTCAAAATCTTGAAACATTGAAAATCTTTGATATAGTGATCTTGATAAATAAGAAAATGGATGGTTCTGTTCAGATCAATATTTGATGTATTTACTTTTTCTTTATGGAATGATTTAAGAATGAATTTATATCAAGAATTAGAATATTGAAATATTTGTGGATGAGATTCAAGTAAGAAAATATGAAGATTCAGGCAAGAAAAATTTCGAGGACAAAATTTTTTTTAGAGGGAAGAATGTGATAGCCCAGCCAGCCAAACGAAAAAAAAAAAAAAAGAAGGAAAACAGAGGAGAAGAACTCCCGAAGGGAGTCTTCTTCCTCCATTCACCGGCTCCTAATCGGAGTCGGAAACAAGTTTCCACCGGCTCTATTTAAGGAGGAGAACCCTCCTCTCTCCTCTCATCGAGAAATCCCGAGGCAAAACGGCGACAATCGCCGGAAATTTCTCACGGAGACCCGTCGCCGTGCCGTCCAATTTCTCATCGGAAAAGCTTCACCGGCGACGGAGGTAAGCCTCCTCCTCTTCCTCTCTTCTCCCCCTTCCTTCCCGTGCCGATGTGCACGCTCGCCGGTGACCGAAGTCGCCGGATTTTGTTGCGAAAGAATCTTCCTTTTTATCGTTTTTTCCGTCGCCGGTGGTCACCGTCGACCACTGGTTTGGCCACCCCTTGCCGTCGGATCATCTCCTCTCCTGCCGACGGTCGTCCCACGCCGGTTGTGCCACCGGCCGGCACCCAATGAGGGGACCTCAAGGTCCCCTGTTTCAGCCCAAAACATGCCCACGGGAAGAAGAAAAGAAAAAGAAGAAGAAGAAGAAGGAAAGAAAAAGAAAAGAAGAAGAAGGAAAAGAAAAGAAAAAGAAAAGAAAAAGAAAGAAAAAGAAAAGAAAAAGAAAAAAAAAAAAAAAAAGAAAAAGAAGAAGAAAATAAAATAATAATAATATAATAATAAATAGGATTTTCTCTCCTTTCTCTTCCATGAAGAAAAAAAAAGAGAGAAAGAAAGAAAAGAAGAAAGAGAAAAATAAAATTAATTAATAAATAATGAGATAAATAATAAAATATGAGAAAAGAGTTTCTCTCTCTTCCCTCTCTCTCTTCATCCTGAACTAGTATTTTCTCTCTCTAGAATCAGACTTTCTCTCTCTACTTTCTCTCTCTAGAATTCTCTCTCTAGATTATTTCTCTCTCCTAAGATTTTTAAAATTTTGAGAAGAATGATGATGGATTTAAATGATTCTCGTAATGAATTTTTGATCTGTGATCGTCGGACGATACACCGACATCCACTTTGATCAGATCAGGTATTTTTAGATTTTATTTCTCATGATCTTATTTAATTATCCACATGATAATTTTAGCATGATTTGATCTGATCGATCAGAATTTATTGAATCATATTATCTGAAGAATTCAAAATGAGTTTTCTCTCTCTAAATTTTCTCTCTCTAGAATTTTCTCTCTCTAAAGTCATTTCTCTCTCTCGATCGATTTCTCTCTGTTGATCGATTTATCAATGAGAAAATTATTTCAATAGTCCTGATCTGATTCTAATGAAGAACCATGATCCACGATTGTCAGACAGCGTACTGGCACCCACCTTAATCTGACCATGAATCTTTAAATTTGATTATCTATAATTTCGATCTAGCCATGACTTGATTTGATCATGTTGATTTCACCAATTGAGATATTGGACCAATCGTAATGTTGGATTGTGTCACCTGATCAATTCGAATTATACCTCATGAATTCTTTCCTCTGATTTTTCCTTCTCCATTTGATTTTATGAAATCGATGAAGGAAATCGGTCCTATCACTTCGAATCTGATTTGATCTGATAGTCAAACTTTAGATCGTTTAGGTCCTAATTAGATTTTTGATTAGATGAAATTAGATGATCGGACCCAATCTAAACGTTGAATATGGTATTCGTATTCTTTCTAATTATTGAAATTGATTTTGTATAGGATTGTGGATGTTTGATCATGGATATCACGATATGATCTACGAACAGAATTTTGGAAGAAAATTTATAGAATTATATGGATTTATTGGAATACGTTTGAGGTAAGTAATGTTTCACTTTTTCTAGATTTATCGATAAATTATAATGTATTTTTCTGAATGATTTGTGAAACAGTGCATGAATTGGATGAATGGTATTTGTTATGAAAATATCTTATTTGAAATGTTATGATGAAGCATGATTAAACATATTGATTTCATGATGCATTACATTGATTGATTTCGATACTACATGATTATATGTTTTATTATCGAAATTAGAATATGAATATGATTTTATGAAGAATTATGATATAAAAAATATTATGAATTAACAATCTGACTATGTAAAGGACTCCGCCAATGGGGGCATATACGTTGGCAATTGATTGTCCTGAGGGTTTATGTCGCAGTGAGACCAGCGACATGTCGCCAGAGAGACCAGCGACAAACCGCCAGAGAGACCAGCGGTTCCAAAGGACATGGCTGCCAGATGATTCGCAGCCTACCGCAAGCAGATACGCGGTATTATGACCTGCCATAGGGAAAATGTGGTCATAGCTCATGGTTGACGAAAAGAAATTGAAGAACAAAAGAAATTGAAATCTCGAAAGAACTTGAATTTTCAGAAAAGAAATGATTTGGCATGAATTATATTGGCATAATTGAAATTGATTTTGAATTGATGAACTCTATATGCTTATTTTCTATAAATGATTATTTACTTATATGCCTGATGAAATCTGTTGAGAAGTGATCATTGCTTACTGGGCTGTCTAGCTCATTACCTCTTATTTTACTGTTTTTACAGATGTTGAGGAATTAAGATGATACAAGATATGAATGGAAGAGTGATCAGAAGCAGTAATCATAC
>NC_025998.2:14842443-14911175 GCF_000442705.2 Elaeis guineensis | reverse complement strand
TACTTTTCACAACGAATTGATTTCATCGCTAAATATTTTTTAATTTAAAAAAAAAGTACTTTGAAATAGGGCAAAAATTTGCCCCAATTCAAAATAAACCTCTTGTTCTCTCCTTTGCCCATGCCGCCGCGGTCGTCAAAGATCTTTCTCCCTCCCTGATCTCCGACGACGGTCCTCCCTCCCCAGTCACTGGTCATCCTTCCCGATAAGTGCTCTCTCTCTCCGCCACCATCCTATCTCTCTCCCTCCCGGCCACCATCCTCTCTCTCTCTCTCCCTCCCCGCCACCATCGAGCCCTCCCTCCCCGCCACCATCGCCGCTCGAGCCCGCCCCCCATCACCGATCGAGCCCACCTCCCAGCGCACTGTCTCCCTCCCGCCTCGCACCCTCTCCTCCGCGCACCGTCCTATTTCTTTCTCTCCCTCTCGATCTCCACTGTGTCACCGTCGGTTGAGTCCTCCCTCCCTGCCATCATCGTCGGTCGAGGCCTCCCTCCCCCATGGACGGTGGAACGCGTCACTCCTCCGCCGCCTCCACCTCCGGGAAGAAGAGTAGGCCCTCTCCCAGTCCCCCCTTCACCACAGAGGACCTCATGCCTGTCCTCTCCCTCCTCGCCTCCACCATCTCCCTCTCCCTTCGCTTCCTCTTCGACTCTGACCTCCTCCTCCCCTCCCAAACCCTATCCCTCGAATCCTCCCTCTTCTCCGCCTCCTTCTCCCTCTCTCGCCTCCTCTCCCTCCTTCCCTCCAGTTCCTTCCAATCCCTCGAAACCCTAACCCTAGAGCCCACTCCTTCATCTTCTTCCTCCTCTTCTGCCCCTCTTTCGCCTCGCCCACGCTGCCCCCTTCCACGGCGTCACTCGCTGCTTCGGCCTCCCATCCCCCGCTGCCGCCTGTCGCACATTCTACCTGGTCTGCAAGGCTGTCGCCACCATCGGTCGACCCCTCCCTCCCCTGTCTCCCTCCCTCATTTTCTTTCTCAATCTCCCTCCCTTACTTTCTCTGTCACTCTCCCTTACCTGGCTTGTCTGGTTTCGTAGGGCCACCGCCGTCGGGCCACCACCACCATCGTCGGTTGCCATCACCGTCACTGCATAGCTGTCGGATTCACGGAAGAGTTGAAGATGAGAACAATTTTTTTAATTTATATATTTTTTATTTTTTATTTTTTTTTTCTCAATTAATTTTAGCCATTAGAAGTAATTATTTGTTATTTTAGTAATTAGATATAATGTTAGATATAATTATTTGTTTGATATAATTAATTTTAATCATGATTTAAAAATATTTTAAAAATAAAAATAAAAATAATAATAAAAATATATTAATTATAGCATAACAAATTTATAAGCCTTAAAATTTTCATTCGAGGATAGCATGCATAAACTAATATTTTTTTTTATGAAAAAAATATTGATGCTTTACACACTATTCTCGAATTATTCTCGTGGACAGTTTGGGCACGTGAATGAATTTAATATTACAACACATGTGCTTCTATATCGCAAAGTTTTGTTGGTATTTTCGATCATGTTCTCTGGATACATAGCACAACTTTAATGCTTGTGTATCTGGAGAACTGCGTCGAAATGCTGTCAAAATTTTTTTGGTATAGAAGACATGTATTGTAATATTAAATTCTTACGTTCTTGAATGGGATAGGACCATCACTCTATAGGTAGGAGATATAAGACGTTAGTCAACTATTATTACATAAAATTGATTGTATAGTTTGCATCATAAATATATAGGTATGGATCGTAGTTGAATGTCATTGCATGATAAGTTTTATCCTGAGTATATTATGGATGTGATGTCTTTTATAAATGTGGTATCCAATCATACTAGAGAAGATGGAAAAGCTCGTTGTCCATATCATCAATGTAGGAATTTATTTTGGTATACCTTATCGGACATTTAGAATCATTTATACGAACACGGTATAGATGTGACTTACAAGAGATGGACTTGTCATGGTGAAGATTTACCGACTAGCTCGAGCATGTTGTCCAGGAGTCCCATAAATCCATCGTCAGTCGGTGGATCATGCAGTCGTGAAAAACAAACACTCGGTGCAGAAGATAGAGAAATTTTAGAGGATCTCCATCCGAAATTATTTGAAGTAAATGTAGAAGTGAGAGCAGAACATCAGCATCCCATTCTGAGACAAGAAGCTGAAGAGGACAGTAACATATCTATAAATGATAGATTCGAGCATCTATTAAGAGATGCACAAAGTGATGCTTATCCTGGTTGTAAAAAGTACTCTCTATTGTCTACCATAATAAAGTTATTACACATGAAGATACTTGGTAAGTGGTCAAACAACTCGTTTAATTGGTTGCTCAAATTTTTGAAGGACTTACTACCAGAGGGAGAGTTACTTCTATCAAGTCATTATGAAGCCAAAAAATTATTGAAAGGACTCGGTTTGGGAGTCGATGACTTGGGCCTACGCTGTGAAAAGATACATGCATGTCCAAATGATTGTGTTCTATTTTGAAAGGATAAAAAAGATCTACAAGCATGTCCAATTTGTCATTCAAGCAGATGGAAAGAAAGTCGTGGTAAGGATAAGAAGAAAAAAAAATACCATGCAAGATTTTGCAGTACTTCTCGATTACACCACGATTGCGTCAATTATTCATGTCGAGGTATACTGCTTATGACATGCGATGGCATAAGGAGAAAAATAATATCAACGATGATGTCATGAGACATCTATCATATGGAGATGCGTGAAAATATTTTGATCGTGAACATCCATGGTTTGCGGCTGATTCACAAAATGTCAGGCTAGGGTTTGCAACAGACGGATTTAATCCATATGGTAATCTTAGTACTACTTATAGTATGTGGCCTGTTATGGTATTTCATTATAATTTACCGTCATGGAAGTGCATGAAATCACCTTTTAATCTACTGACCTTGTTGATCCCAGATCCCCGTGCCCCTAGAAGAGACAGACATATTTTTAGAGCTGTTGATCGAAGAGTTACAATATTTGTGGGAACACTACAAGAAATCTTATCTATAGTGGCAAGTGTTTTGTGGCAAAGAAAATTTTTGCCACTAAAAATAAATATTCTATGATAAGAAATCATGCTCGTCACTGATTAGCATCAATTGATTTATTTTAGTGACAAACAAATATCCTAATCATAGATTATTAATTATTGGTGACAAAAAAAATTTTCTTGTCACTAGAACTTGTCACTAAATAAAAGTGCAAAAAACTAAAATATTAGTTAGAAAAATAAAATATTATTCGTGACAAGAATTAAAATTCTGTCACTAAAAGGCATCGGTGACAATAATTGCTTATCATAGAAAATATTTTTTTGTCACAAAAAAAAATTCAATGACAATATTTACTCGTCACTGAAACAAAAAAATATTAAGCACCAAACCCCTGATTGGAAGCCCTTTCTTTGCCCTCTAAAAAAAAAAAGAAGAGGAAGAAGAAGAAGAAGAAGAAACGAAATATTTCATCTCCTTCATGTTTACCACTTCTTCACAAGTACTCAATCCCAGAAACCCCCACACCTATTAGTAGTGATGTGAGAGAACTCACAACTGGCACCCTTCCAATTGATAACTCCATTGAAGAAAATATTCTGGTGCACATTGGATTGGATTTGGAGGAGGCCGTCATACTATATTAAAAGTTAGAACTCAAAACCCCGGCTCTAATACCAAAAGTCTTTTTGTATAGATATGCCCATTCTTGTTGCTCCTTGGATTGATTTTGATGATTACAAAGCATTTGAGGGGTACTATTGATTTTCGCTTGAAAAAAACTTATTGCTCTTCAGGGGCAAAATCATAATTTTATCAAATCCTGATTTGAAAGCATCAAATGATAGAACAAAAGATTTGTGATCCATTGGTAAAAATTTTATTATTTTTGGACTTGTATTTTGAAAGATATTCATGTTTGAAAAATATGAGTCGACCCATGAGTCGACTCATGGCATATGAGATGTTTGGCACGCTGAATTTTTAGATGGCATAAACTTGGCACACCCTGTGAGTCGACCCATGAGTCGACCTCCAAGGCATGAGTCGACCCATGAGTCGACCTCTGCAGGTTTTAGGCCAATTTTACAGAACCGTGCTTCCCTTCTCATTTTCTGATATTTTTCTACAGAAGTCGACCCATGAGTCGATCCCCAGGCATGAGTTGACCCATGAGTCGACCCCTGTGACGGGATTGTTCCGCATTTTTAACCCGTTCTAAGTGCTTTTAATGCTCATTTAATGAAAAATTCTCTGCCGCTGAGAAACCAATCTTCGCGCATTGTTCTTGGTTTCATGGGAAAGAGGCCCAAAACCCCTCGTCTTCCCCATTTGGCCGCTCCAAGCCTCCCCACCTAATTAAGCCTCATAAAAAATAGAGAAAAATCCAGGGAAAACATCAAAAAAATAGATGAAATAGAGGACGGATAGAAAAAATCAAAGGTATGTCCTTTTCCCTCATAGATTGATCATTTTCCTTTGGTTTTTGCATCTTTTTCTTTTCATTTCGTTATCTGTTTTTGGAGATCTATGGAGAAGGAGAGCATCTAAGGATATTAGAGGGGTTTTGAGGTTCCGATGATATGGGATTTTATGTGAGTTGCAGCGATGTGAGCTTGAGGTTTTGGAGAGCTAATCTGGGTAGAAGCATGATATTTTGTAGGGTTTGGGGATTTTTGATTGAAAAGATTTTTCTTTGGTTTCTTTATTTTCAATTTATGGAGTTCTATTCAAATGATAATACGAATATGATACTAAATCCATGGTGTCAGACTTCCAAGCTCCATTTTTTTTTTGGCTCCTAACTATCAGTTTATGGAGTTGTGTTCTCATGATAATATGAATATGATACCAATCTATTCATCAGGCAGTGAGTCTCAGATGTAAGATCCAGACGTGTGATATGGGTTGAATAAATACAGGATAATATATATAGGATGGAGGAATGTCACCATACAAAAGCTTAGACTGATTGAATAGTTCAACTGTATTAATAATTTTCTGCTTGATTAATCTGAGAGAATGGGTACTGCTCTCCTTGTGATTGCTCTAGAAGTAAGATGGGGCACCACTCGGGTGATGCAAATTTCAACAGCCAACCCTCTCCTGGTCCTTAAAAGTGAGGACAAATTGAAGGTACCTTTTTTTTTCTTTTTCATTTAGTTAAAGGTACCAACTTATCTATTTGGTAAAGGTTCTTGGTTGTTTTATGAGATATTTGGGCCCAAATCCTTCCCTAACCTACTTTGGGAAGTGATTTATTAGCATGGACACCTCATAAAAAATGGTTACATAAACCTTGATTACAAATCTTATTTGGTTGTCCTCTATATTTATAATATGTTTGCAGGTATGATTGTATACAAGTGAAGCAAATGATGATTTGGCACACTCTCCTTGTTCCCTTTTGTTTTTTTTTGAAGTAAACTTTTCTTGCTCCCTTAGCTTACAAGCAAAGCAAAACCAATGGAGGAAATTATTTGTAGACTTTCTTTCTCTCTTATAGCTTTCGCTCACCATCATACATCACCCACAACACTTCTTCATGACACCTTTATTCTGAAAAGAGAAATATAAATAACAGATCAAGCTAGTGACAGAAAGGATTGGGTGCTAATTCGTTTAGCTAGTTTAAAATCGAGCGTGGCAAGGATGGTTGTGTATTTTTGTCTAGATCCCGTTTCCCCCTTGGTTTGAACTCTTTGGCCTACTCAAACTTTTGATTTATACCTCTTCATTTCCTTCATGAATTGGCTTATGGATATTATCCATATGAATATGATACTGAATCCATGGTGTGAGACTTGCAGTAGGCTAATTTCCACCTTTCTGAACTCTCATATGGGGCCAGAATAATTTTTTTTGAGACTTTTCGATTCAATTTATGGAGCTCTGTTCTATTGATGATATGAATATGAACTACTGTATATAGGGCTTTAAATTATATATTTGTTGTTAAAATAAGCATCTTACGAACCTCAATTTTTTATGTTCAATTATCTTTCTAATTCTTACGCTACCTGCTGATTGTAGTTTTACCATAACAACTCATTTTATTATAGTTGATATTATTTTATTGTCTATTATAATGTGCAGGACATAATGTCAGATAAGAACTGGATGAAACTTAATGATAGAGCAAGTATGGAATATATAAATGGAGTCCATTCGTTTCTTAACTTTGCTTTTGGTCAACCAACTGTTAGTGATAGAATACGATGTCCTTGTACTAAGTGTAGAAATACAGTCTTTAAGGGCCGACATGAAGTGAGGGCTCACTTGATCCGAAATGGAATTGTGAAAAGTTATAAACATTGGGTTTATCATAGTGAGACAATTGAGAAAAATTTAGAGGAATGCAATGCTAATAGTAGAGACAATTTAGATGAGGAAGAAAATACAGATTATGATGACTTAATTGGAATGGTTCTTGATGCATGTGCTTTCATAAATACTGATGTTGAAAGAGATGATGTGAATGAAGGATATGAACCCCAAGAACCAAATTCGGAAGCAGCAGCCTTTTACAGATTGCTTAAAGATGTCGATAAAAATTTGTATCCTGGATGTGACAAGGTCTCCAAATTATCCTTTGCTGTGAAGTTACTCCATTTAAAATGTTCAAATAATTGGAGTGATACATCAATGGATAAGTTGCTAAAGATTTTTAAGGAAGTTCTTCCAAATGGTGCCTTAGTTCCAAACTCATTTTATGAAGCTAAGAAGCTTATTCAGGATTTGGGACTTGAACATATAAAAATAGATGCATGCTTGAATGATTGTGTTATATATTGGAGAGAGCATGCCAATGCAATCGTATGTCCTGTATGTAACTTATCCCGTTGGAAATATCAAGGCAGAACGCGCAATATCCCTCACAAAATTTTACATTATTTTTCTTTGAAACCAAGACTCCAGAGGTTGTATATGTCTAAAATCACTGCAAAGGACATGAGATGGCATGAGGAGAAAAGGATAAATGATGGCATATTAAGACATCCAGCTGACTCATTCGCTTGGAAATCCTTTGATGATAAGTACAAGTCCTTTTCTGCAGATCCTCGGAGTGTTAGGCTTGGTCTTGCAAATGATGGTTTCCAACCATTTAGAAATATGTCTACCCCTCATAGTATATGGCCAGTTGTGTTGATTCCATATAATTTACCTCCATGGCAGTGTATGAAAGATCCTTATTTTATGATGACACTTCTTATTCCAGGTCCTAAGTGCCCCGAAAATGATATTGATGTGTATCTACAGCCTTTAATTGAAGAGTTGAAGGAGTTATGGGATATAGGAGTAGAGACATATGATGCTCATACACGACAAAATTTCAACTTACATGCTGCTGTCCTTTGGACTATTAATGATTTTTCCACATATGGTAATTTGTCTGGATGGATGACTAAAGGAAAACTAGCTTGTCCTTGTTGCCACAAAGACACTTGCTCTCTTTCAATACGAAGTAAGATTTGTTACATGGGGCATCGTCGGTTCTTATCCAAAAATCATTCATGGCGACGTAATAAAAGATCTTTTGATGGAAAATATGAATATAGAGATGCACCTAAGGTACTAACTGGTGATGATGTGTTAGATCAGTTGCGTAAGTTAAAAAAAGTTACTTTTGGGAAGAGTTAAAAGCGTAAGCGTGATGATTTTAACGATGTTTACAATTGGAGGAAGAAGAGTATATTCTTTCAATTGCCTTATTGGAAGGATCTGAAATTGCGCAATAATCTTGATGTGATGCATATTGCGAGAAACGTTTCTTCTAACATTTTAGAAATTGTGCTGGATATAAAAGGAAAGACAAAAGATACATTGAAGGGCCGTTTTGACCTTGTAGATATGAACATTAGGCACAATCTTCATCCTTATATTGAAAATGGTAAATTGAAGATGCCAGTTGCAACTTATACATTATCCCCACAAGAGAAGATAGCCTTTTGCAATTTCTTATCTAATCTAAGGGTCCCTGATGGATTCTCTTCTAACATATCAAGATGTGTGAATATAAATGAGAAGAAGATTTCTGGCTTAAAGTGCCATGACCATCATATCCTTTTGCAGCAAATACTTCCAGTTGCCATTCGGGGATTATTGCCTAAGTTTGTTTGTGAGCTATTGATTGAGCTAAGTAACTTCTTTAGAAACTTATGCTCAAAGTCGTTAAAAGTTCAAGATCTAAAATAGTTGGAGGATGACATTGTTATGACTCTGTGTAAACTTGAAACAATATTTCTACCAGCTTTCTTTGATATTATGATTCATTTACCAATTCACTTGGCAAGCGAGGCTAAAATTAGTGGACCGGTCCAATATAGATGGATGTATCCAGTTGAAAGGTAATCCTTAACTTTTTGAAACTTAAATATAATTTTTTTTGTATTATTTTTGACTTAGTTAATATCTTTTGAATCTAGATATTTGCGAACATTAAAGTCTTATGTCCGAAACAAAGCTCGTCCAGAGGGGTCAATTGCAAGAGATTATCTTGCAAATGAATGCCTTACATTCTGTTCTAGGTATTTGAATAGTGTTGAAACAAAATTTAATCGAGTCCCACGAAATGATGATGGAGCTACTTCATACCAAGGACTATCAATCTTTGCCAAAGATGGCTGTGCAAAAGGAGCTTTTAAGTCTTATGAGCTTAATGCTCAGGAGTTTACACAAGCTCAAGCATATGTTCTTCGAAACTGTGAGGAAGTTTGGCCATATATTGAGTAAGAACAAAATCTTGTTATTATGAAAATCTTCAAAGAACTTTGTTTCTACTTCAATCATCTTTATTATTGATTAATTATGTCATTCATAGGGAGCATAAAAAAGAATTGGAAGAGGCGAGCTCAAGAAATGTCCTGGCTAGACATCACAAGGAATTTCCAGATTGGTTTTATGAACGTGTAGGTATCATATAATATAGGTAAATACTTTAAGTTACTTTTATTTATGCTAATAATGGCTTAATTTATTAATCTTAAATAGGTTTCAAAGCTTAAAGCTAAAGACAAAGCAAGTGAAGATCTTCTAAGCTTGGTTGTTGGACCGTTCAAAATAGTTCATAGATATGGAACTTACATTGTCAATAGATTCAGATTTCATGCAAGAGATCGTGCAATTGGGCGAAAAAGTCAGAATAGTGGAGTGCTTGTAAAAGGAGATGATACATCTGCTGATAAAGAATACTATGGAGTGTTGGAAGATATTTTTGAATTGTTGTATGTGGGAAATAAAAAAGTAGTTCTTTTCAAATGTCACTGGTGGGATGTTGGCCGATTGGGATGAGGATATAGGGTTGACAACTATGGATATATAAGCATAAATATCCATGGATCTTTGAACACCAATGAGACTTTTGTGTTGGTTTCTCAAGCTCAACAAGTGTTCTATGTAGAAGATTTAGTTGATAGCAATTGGCTTGTTGTGGTAAAAACTTATCCACGTGATGCTTATGATGTGCCATCTGTAGATAATGATGCAGATGATGATGATGATGATGATAGTTTAATCGAAGATGATGTCTACCAACAAGAGGAATAAGAATAAAATTTTCAATATGGCCAAGTCATGAACAATGATGAGTTGATAGGAGTGCTACATCGAGATGATCTTCAACCACAAAGCTTTTCACCCAACAATGACACAAATAGAGAGAATCTGACATTAGATGATTTTATTAATGATGATGAGATAGAAGAAGAAGCTGAAAGTGAAACAGATGATGATCAAAACAACCATGATGAATACAGTTCTGATGAATATAGTCTTGATGATTAGCCTATTTGTAATTAGAATTTTATTTTTTGTCATGTTGGAAGAAGAAACATTATGTGATGACCAACAGGTATTTTAATTTAAATCATTTTATTGTGTTCATGTTATTTTTGTATCTTCTGATGGCATATTCATATTTTTTGTGCATTTAGTAGATGTTGCTGATAATTAGTTGAACTTTTACTAAAAAGTTTGCTTATTGTTTTTATTAAGAAATGGTTAGATGTAGAGGAAGAGGTGCACGAATTAATGGACGAGGACAATGCCCTGTTATTGATATAAGATTTTAAACAAATAAAGTTACATCACCTCATCGAGAAAGGCTGCGGCGAAATCAATCACAAGAAGAGGCACAACTTTGGGACCAACAAAACCAGCAGACAAATGAACACCATGACCAGATGCTTGAATTGCAGCAAAGTCAATCCCATGGACAGCAACTTCAAACTCAACCAAGAGTTTCTAGTCATTGTAGTAATACTGGTATAATAATATTTTATTTATAGCTGAAACTTTTAATTTATTCTACTTAAATTTAGTTATACTAATTGTAATTTATTTTTATAGCAACTGTTTCAAGTAAGAATGTGCGTGGGCGTTACAAATGTATTAAGGTTGATATGAGAACAAAGAATGGACTATTGAAAGTTAGCATCCCTCATGATATACTGAGAGCAGTAGGAGAAAATGCTAGAGATATTGTCAATTTTTGTGGTTATGTTGTCAGGACACAAGCTCCATTAACTACAAAAAATTGGTCAGATGTGGCAAATAGAGTAGGTGAGCGAATGTGGCTACAAGTAAAGGTAAATTAAATATTCATGATTGATTTTAGTATCTTGTTTATTTCTATTTATATATATTAACATACAATTTACATTGTTTGTGTCTTCTAGGAGAAGTTTAAGATGGAAGATGATAGGAATGAATATCGTTTATGTGCTTTTGTCTTGGCCACCATGCAACGATTTTATAGAGGTTGGAGAAATCGCTTTCATGATTTATATAAGAAATTTAGAACTGATGAGGAGAGGTTGGCTAATATTCTTGAAGATGTTACTCCAGAAGATTGGAAATATATGATGGCATACTTCAGCTCTGATGCTTTCCAGGTTTTTGTAAATTAAAATTTAATTTATATTTAAAATATATACATCATCATTTTGGATTTATAGATGATGTTAGTTGCATGTATCAATTGTTTGTAGAAAGTAAGCAAGCGAAATACAGCAAATAGGGCAAAGCTAGTTACTAAGCATACATGTGGCACCCGATCTTATGCTGAAGTTGAAGAATCAACTGTAAGTTTTTAGAATAAATTGAAGATTTAACATAGTTTTAGGAACTTCTAAATAAAATACTTATTTTTTTGTGATTCATTTCAGAGGGACCTAGAAACAGGTGAAAAAGCACCACCAGATCAGGTTTGGTTGATTCAACACACTAAGAAAAATAAAGAAGGAGAATTAGTATGGTCTGACCCTAAATCCAAGGAGATCCATGTTAGTTAAAAAAATTTTCTTATTGTTCTTAAAATTCATTATGCATTATTTTGGCATCTAATCTTTGATAATCTATTACAGAAACAACTTGAGGAGGTTGTTCAACAAACACAAGAGAATGAATCCCAAATGACTCGTGATGACATATTACTACAAGTACTTGGCCAAAAGTCTGGTTATTTCCATGGCAAAGGTGCTGGAAAGAAGGCACCATCTAAGAGAGTTAGGTATAATGAAAATGTGCAAGAAGAGGTACAAAGAGCTGTCGAACAAGCTAAGGAATCATTGGTGGATAGCATTAGAGAAGACGTTCGAGCTCAATTGCAAGATGAGGTTAGAGCTGAGATTCAAGCTCAAATGGAGGAACAAGTTAATGAAAAAGTTAATGCTATGATCCAAGCTCGCTTTGCTGCCTTTTTTGAAACTTTCTCCCAATCAAGAGCTTCATCTTCCTCAATGCATGAACCTTGACCAAGTAAGAATTTTTTACTTTTAAGAAAGTAGAAAAGTTAAATATGATATTTTTTTTTCTTGTTTTCAATGATCTATAAGAGAGGAATATAAACAACAATCAATCAGCTATAGTATACTTAGGTACAGTGCTGCATTCTAAGAGTGTGAGATCCATAATTTTTTATAATTCTAGGAATGGCAACTTTGAATTGAGATTCTTAATATATAGTCAATTCTTTTTTTTTAATTTTTTATTTTAGAAGTTTAATTGGTAACATGCCTGAGCTCATTTCTTGTGTAATCCATTGAAAACATGGATTGAAAACCTTTCTTGTTGTCTCAACTTTTCAATATGAGGTATAAATTTACAAATTATATGCAAAAAAAGTTGCCCTATTTTTTTTTAAAAATTTTTAGTGGATAATCTGTTGCTTATCTAGAGGTTGCTAGACTTTAATTACTCAAAACTTTATTCTAGCCAATCATTTACTAATCCAAACCTTGTTTATATGCAGGAATAATATGGGCAGCTACTTCTGTTGGCATTATGGGAGTACATCAACTAGCTTCAATTTGAAAATATAGATGTCATAGGCTGTTAGTTTTGATCAGTTAAGTAGAATGTAGGGTGCTTATGAACTATAGGTACTAGTCAGTGTTTTTTTTAAATTAATTTTGGATGTCCTGTCGAATTCCAAACAGTGAAATTGAAAATTCCTTGGATGTCTTGGATCATGTACTGTTGGTTTTGATCAATTAAATAGCATATGGAGTGCTTATGAACTATTGGTACTATCTTGTGATTTTTATTTTGGATATCTACTGAAATGCAAACATTGAGAAAGATGTATTTGGATTCTTAGTTTGCTTGTGAATGAGATGAATTTCTGTAGTCATATACACTAAATTTTAGTGACAATAACAAGTTGTCACATATGAGATTTTCCATGACAATAAAAGTTCTTGTCACTTTAAGCTATTTCAGTGATAAGAAACTTTATCACTAAACAGAGTCATTATTATCTCAAAACCAATTTACGTTATTGCATTGTGACAAGAATGATTTGTTTCTGTGACAAGTTAAGTTGTCACAAATTTTATTTTCAGTGACAACAAAAGTTCTTGTCACTTTAAGCTATTTCAGTGACAAAAAACTTTATCACTAAACAGAGTCATTATTGTTGCATTGTGACAAGAATGATTTGTTTCTGTGACAAGTTAAGTTGTCACAAATTTTATTTTCAGTGACAAGTGAAACTCTTGTCTCTGTAAGACTTTTCTGCAATAAGAGAACTCGTCTCTAAATAGATTTACTATTGTCACAAGATCCTTCAAGGCATGCCCATTTCATTGTATTGGTGACAGCAAAAAGTACATTAAGTGACAAGCTCTATTGTCACAGAAAAGAAATGATTCAGTGACAAGAAATTTAAGTTGTCATAAATGGTTTTAGCGATGAAGCAATTGCGATCGACTAGTGACAATAGTTTGTTGTCAGAGAAATTCATCAGTGACAATATTCCAAGTTTCAGTGACAACATTGCTTGTCACAAAAAACTAAATTTCTTGTAGTGGAAGAAGGATGCGAAACATATGATCATGTTGCAGGAGGCATCTTTCGCATGCATGCAGCACTGCTTGGACAGTTAACGATTTTTCTGCATATGACGATATTTCTGGATGGTGTACAAAAGGATATAAAGCATGCCCAACTTGTAACGATGATATTATATCGGACCGTATTCGTGAAAAGATTTATTTTACCGACCATCGACGTTTCTTGCCAGATGATCATAGATAAAAGAGAAGTCTTAAGTTCAACGGCAAGCATGAACGACGTGCGCAGTCAAAATTTTGGTCTACGGATAATATTTTAAATCAGTTATCCAACCCACAGGATGTTATATTTGGTAAGGGTCTGGCCAGCCAAGTAGGGGTGCGAACAAGTATCGAAAATTGGAGAAAAAGGAGCAAGTTGTTTGATCTTTCATATTGAAAAATACTTCTTCTTCAACATAATCTTGACGTCATGCATATTGAAAAGAATATATTTGATAATGTATTTTATACCATTCTCAATATTGAAGGAAGAATGAAGGATACCGTGAAGGCTCGTCTTGACTTAGAGGATATGCGGATTAGAAAGGAATTACATTTGATTCGACGGGGGGATAGGCTGGTGAAATCATTGGCATGTTATATACTGAATTGAAGAGAGAGAAATCAATTTCTTTCATATTTGAGATCAATGAGGTTTCTTGATAGATACACCTCAAACTTGAAATGGTACATCAAGTCGAAGGATGGGAAGATCGTCGGGATGAAAAGTCATGATTGTCATGTGCTTCTATAACATGTGCTCCCAGTTGGTTTGCGTGGATTGTTGTCGGATAATGTGTGTGATGTGTTACTTAATTTGGAAACTTATTTTCGGGACTTATGTGCGAAGACATTGAGACGAAGTCAGATCAACATATTGGAGAAGAAGATTATCATTACTCTCTGTAAGCTCGAGATGATATTTCCTCCCGCCTTCTTTAATATCATGGTGCATCTTTCTGTTCATCTTCCACATGAGGTTAGATTGGGTGGGCCAGTACATACAAGATGGATGTACCCAATTGAAAGATAATTGCATGATATTGTAATATTTATTATTCATTATTATATTCTTATTATATGTGATATCAATTGATAATTTATTGAATAGGAAGATGTGAGAATACAAGAGTACCGTCACTAACAAAGCACGGCCTGAAGGTTCAATAGCAGAGGCATATGTTATGAATGAATGTCTGACATTCTGCTCTATGTACCTTCGAAGAGTGGAGACCAAATTTACAAGACCACAACGGAATATCGATGTTGATGAGATTCTGACTGATGGATTGTCCGTGTTCTCCAATGTTGCCCGACCATATGGTAAAAAAGATTTTCGAATGTTGACACCACAAGAAATGGATGACATGCATTGGTATGTGCTAAACAATTGCGAGCAGGTAGAAGCGTACATGATGTGAGTATATACATTTAATTTTTATTTGTTGATATATCAATGAATGTACGTGGACTCTATATTAAAATATACATGGTATTACTGTATCACTTCAGTGAGCACGAAAATGAGCTCAGAAGAATCAATCCTACATTAGCAACGGCACGACATAGGAATCAATTTGCATCATGGTTTGACGAACGGATAAGTTATGTTAATGTTCATCCATGATTAAAAGTTTGTTTATATAGTATTTATTTTATCAAATTTAACCTGCTTATTGTTCTTTTAATTATAGATAGCTCAGCTACGTATAGACAATCCTAACTGTATCAGTAATGACTTAGCCGCACTTGCATAAAAATCTGACAGACGTGTATCAGTATATTCAGCATGCATAGTCAATGGTGTGCGGTTCTTAACGAAAAATCACGATCACGATCGAATCACACAGAATTGTGGAATAAGCATGGAGGGCGAGCACAAAGGTGAAATAATAAATTTTTTTGGTGTTCTGCATGAGGTTATAGAGTTGAGATATAGTGGTCTTCGACGGATTGTGTTATTCAAGTATCGATGGTATGACTTAGGACGACACAGTCCAATTGTTATAGATCCTCAACTCGTCAGTGTCTACACTGGTCATGTATGGTACGAAAGTGATCCTTATATTTTTGCAAAGCAAGCGAGACTAGTGTGGTATATTGATGATAACAAAATGAAAGAGCCTTGGCGAGTTGCAATAAGGGCTTAGCATAGGCATTTGTTTGATCCCGCACTTTTCACATGCCCGAACGATGAAGATCTAGAGAATGAAATCCGTGCAATTATTGAAAACGAAGCATATTAAATGCAAGCACCAGATAACATATTAATGCCAGATGATATGATTGACATAGGACAATTACAAAGAGATGACTATGAACCTGAGGATGTTTCTATTGTTGGATCGTCGATAAGGGCACGGGCACGAGCACGATCCAATAATGACTTCATTAACGACGATGATGATAGCACTTCAGGGTCGAAGTCTTCTATGACTCCCGTCGAAGATGACTATATGGACACGAGTTCAGAATCTGAGAACAATAATTAATATAAATAAATAATTCAATTTTTTTTTGTTACATCATGTAATACTTGAGTTTTTTTGATTACGTGCTGATTTAAATTATTTTAATCATTACAGAATCATGACTGATCCTGGACGTAGACGTTCACGGGGTAGGCAGCAGGCTCCGCTTGATGATACACATCCTCACTTTAGCATTTTACATGATGAGTCAGAGGATTTAGATGAGACTCAGTTGTCCGAATCCACAGAGCAGACTAGTGCTCAACCAGAGCTTGCCCAGCCGGAGGTCATGGCACCGCAGCATCATCCCCTTATAGGTACATCTCAATCAATTTATAAACTATATTTTTTTTTGTAATATGCATTTAGTGATACATGATATATGTTCATTTCACCAATTTTTACATGCAGAAATACAGCATCGACGTGCAGTGTGTGGTCCTAGTAGGGATCTTATTTTGGAAAAATATGTGCATACGCACAATGAAAAACCAAAGGCACAGATATTTCGAGATCATCTGGTTGGCACAGAGGCTAGTATCATCGCAAATAAGATCAGTTTGTATATGTGAATCATTTTTTGTGGGCTGCTGAAAGTTCAAGCATGTAGCTCCTCGATACCGTGATGCTCTAGTCTCTCACATCAAGGTAAGAATTAAATTTGGATGTCTTGCATATTATTACATGATCCATATTATTTTTGGTTATATAAATAAATTTTTTATTATATGAATAATTTCATGTATTTGCTTTTTGGTATGATGACTGTGTAGGATAATATTGACTTCGAGGATTGCACCGACGAAGAAGTGACGGCATGTATTCTCAAAATGGCTGCAAATAGATACAGAGATCGGCGATGTAGGCTTCATAAATACTGCAATGAGCTGCAGACGAAGGGAATTGATCCTGTGATCCAGCCATACAGAAATTGGGCTGGGTCTAGTGACGATTGGCGGTGGTTATGTGAGTATTTTGGAAGTGAGGCATTTCAGGTATGTCTAGTGTTTCAAGTTATTTTAATTTTGTTATATCCTTTATTGGTTATAATTGTATGTATTTTGTAGTGACGATCGGAGGCGAATAAGATGAATAGGAGTAAGATTGATTCTATTCACACGCAAGGAAGTGCCTCTTTTGCACAGGAAATGAAGAGGATGGTACGTAACTACATTTGCAATCATACTTTGTAACTTCTTATTAAATATTTATATTATTTTGATATCTTTTTTATTTATTTGAATAGGGACTATCCGGAGTCGACGCCTATGCTAAATTCTATTAAAACAAGAGTGGAGAGTTTGTGACTGAGGAGGCGAGGCAGCGTCATGTAAGTATCATTGCTCTACATTTTGAATACTTTTAAAGAGTTTGAAAAAAATTATGATTTTATTTGGTTTATTGTTAAGAAAAAAATGTTACAATTGAGAGAGCAGGCGACGAGGGAGGTTGGATCTGACAGTGATACTGGATCGCAGTAGGTTTGTTTGATGACAGATGATACAATTTTGGATATCGTCCTCGGACGGCAGCTAGGATCTGTCATAGCATGCGGTTCAAAAAATCACACAGTTCGTCATCCGGCCGGTCTAATGATGCATCGATGCCAGAGACAGTTAGGATATCCATGAGCATGATGCAAGTTCAGATTAGTTACTGGATGAATCGTAGTCAGACACTCGAGAGGATAGTAGCTGCGATGGCTGCACTACCATCGCAACACATATCGGGTCAGGGATTGACGCCTGGAGAAGGAAATGAGGTCAACGAGTCAGATCATACCTAGTTTGTAGTTTTTTTAAATTTAAAATGGTGTATAGACTTATATTTTTGTATATGACAACGATGGTTATGAAACTTTTTGTTACTTGAAATTGGTATTTTGAATTAGAATATTTTATTATGTTAATATATTGTTATGTAAAATATGTTTGATCTGAGAATTTATATTTGAGTAGATTTTTTTTGATAAAAAAAATAAAAATTAAATTTTTTATTCAAAATTTAATTTAGTGATGAAATATTAATTTGTCGCAAAAAAAATTTGTGAATCCAAAAAAATAAAATTTTATTATACATTGCGATGAAATTTTTTATTTCGTTGCTAATTTTGTGACGAAAAAATAGTTTCGTCACTAAAAATTTTAATTTTTTACGATGAAATTTTTATTTCGTCGTAATTATTGTGATGAAATTTTTATTTCTTTGCCATTATCGCGAAGAAATTTTAATTTGTCGTAATTATAGCAACGAAGATTTTATTTCATTACAATTATCGCGACGAAATTTTTGCAACAAATTATTTTGTGATGAATTTGTCGCCATGTTTACGATGAATTTATTTTTTTCGCAAAAAATTACGACGAAAGAAAAGTTTCATCATAAAAAATAAGAGATATTTTTTTTAATCACTATATTTAGCGATGAAATTATTTTCGTCACTAATATTTGTGATGAAATTCAATTTTTATCGTTAAGATAAAAAAAATTAAAAAATAAAAAATTATTTTTTACGATGAAATTATTTTTCGTTGCAATTTTAGCACGAAAATTTAAGCTCTTGCGATAAAATTTTTTCGTCGCTAATACAGCGAATACTTCGTCGTCTAAGTTTACTATTTTTTACGACGAAATAAAATCATTTCATCGCTAAGGTTTTTGCTACGAGGTTTTCTCTACAAACTTTTAGCGACGATATATTTCGTCGTAAATACTTTTAGCGATGAAAATATGATTCTTAGCGACGAAAAAATTTTATCGTAAAAAATTAAATTTTTTGTAGTGTGCCCTGCATGTGCTTGAGAAAGCAAACAACACAACTATCAAAGCAGCATGGTCACCCATTATTCTAGTAATGCATGCATATACAAAGATACATACATATGCACGTACATATATACAAGCAGGATTTTTAATTTTTTACCTTGTTTACTAGCTTTCAAGATTGTGATTATGTGTCTTTATATTTGTTTATAGGCAGATTTTTAGTTTTCTGTGTAAGTATTTTAGGAAAATAAACAGTACTTTTTTAATTTATGATTTCAGATTATTGTTTCTTAATATTGTATTAAAAAACATCATAGTTTCGAAATCAGAGCACAGTGCTCCTAGATACTGTCTATCATTTTCCATATTAAAATTATCCTTTCATTTTTTTTTTCTAGATTGCTTATATATATATTCCTAGTAATGAAAAGATACAAGGAAAAGGTTTAGAAAACTGGGCTAAGAAAAGAGCCTAATTACAACCTTAGCTGTAAACAAGCATGACAGAATTCCGACTATAAGAAACAAATAAAGACAAAATCTAATTCTCCTACCAAAAGAGGAAAAAATTCTAATTAGATTCCAAGATTAAAACTGCTACACTGTTAGCAGGTTTGGTCATCGCATTTTATGGACATAGACAAAGCCACATTCTAATATATCTTAGGAAGATTAATTTTCGAAGATTTGTTGAAAGATTTAGTAAATTTTAAGAACATTAGAAGAATAAATCGCTAGCTAGCAATTTATTGGAAGTAAGACTTGAATAAAAATGAAAAAAATACAAACACACACATTAAATTCTTAAATCGCTAGCTTTCAAGGCATATGAGATCAACTTCTTAAACCTCGGCATCATCGTGCATGCCATCTCCAGCAGCCCCATGATCCAAAACATTGATGACAGGAGAGGCTCCACCAACCAAGCGAATCGAGAGCAAAAGCAAAAGGAATGGTGTGATTTCCTGCATGAAGGAGAAAAAAGAACATGAAGAGTGATGGAAGAAAAGTGTAAGTAATTAAAAATAAAAAAATTGATGTTATCGCCAATGGTAAAAAGAAGGGCACAAAGCTACAATATAATTTTTAACAAAAAAACATTTCACGTAATGCGAAAAACCAATTAGTGACCAGCTAAGAGATGTCGAAAGCTATTAATGACCAGATGAAGATGGGATCTGGAATTTTGACGAATAGGCTTCAATAAAATGAAAGAAGGGAAGGACCATCGACAGTCACCATGATATTCTTCCAGCAATGTGTGGATGATCCTAGATAAAGACCTATGAGATCTGTGCTTTATGTATATATATAATGGGTTATAAGAAAGAAGCAAACCCTTCCCTCTTTTGAAGCTACCATATGAAATATTCAATCCACAAAATCCTGCCACCAATTAGTGTATCTTCCAGCTAGCATATTATCCACATGATTCACTGGGTTTCTTTCTCAACTATTAATTCTTGAAATTCTAGATAATAATATAATAAATTATAATAAATAAAATATTTCAATCTCAAATATTCATCGGATATTAAGCAATGAGTTTTACTGGTTGCCGAGCTGAAACTCCCATCATTAATTGATATACTAAAGAATCTTAATAGTATCGGTACCATGCATTAATATTTGCTGAATATTAAATAATAAATTTTAATAATAGCCATGAACATTGATATCACTATTGATGCTAGAATCCTTGTAGCGGATGGAAACGAATACATGTAGATATATAAAAAATAATAGATATAATATATACTATATTAGAATAGAATGAGATCCTTATTTCTCCAAAATAAAGAATTGCATCAATTAAATTATTAATATAGGTATCCACATGATAAATATCGAGCTAGGCATAAGTAGAGTCTCCATTTTAGTAATATACTAGTATAATTTGCACAATGCAATCTTTTTCTTTCTTTTTTCAACTATTCCAGAAGTACAATATAAAATAGATATAATAGAATAAATAATAGAAATAAAATAGCATATAATAGATATAAGTTCTTAATTATTTTTTAAAATAAATATTTTATGATATTAATATTATGATATATCATCCAAGGCTTTTAAGTCCTAGTGGCATGGGAGGTATCCTAGCTGTTCTGTCTTGTTCGTGCAAGAGAATGAGAATAAGATGATAGTTGGACTCCAAAACTAATCTATATTGGGAGGAAGAATAAAGAAAAAAGAAAGAAAGGAAGGAAAGATGAGGAGAAGGAAGAGAAGAAAGTGAGGGGAAAGGAAAAAGAAAGGAAAGAAGTAAAAAAAGGAAAGAGAAAAAAGAAAAAAAAGCAATTGAATCCACGTTAATACTTTGGATATTTCTATTTGTTTCTAATGGAGTATGTATGTTTTATCTATTCGTGGATAGTTTTCTATTTATTTCTACAATGTTTCTGTTATTAGCATAAATTAGGTATTTATGCCGGAGGATTTGTATTTATCATGAAGGGGCTAGTGTTTATTTTTTAGATATTTCTATTAATTTCTATAGAGAATGCATATTTTTGTTTATCTATTGCTTGTTTTCTATTTATTTCTATAACATTTTTGTTTATCTTCACAAACTAGATGTTTATCTCGAAGGATTTTTGTTTATCCTGAAGGGTTTGGTGTTGATCATTAGATGTTTCTATTTAATTTTGCTAAGAGGTACATGTTTTTGTTTATCCTTGACTAGTTTTCTATTTATTGCTATGGTATTTTGTTTGTTAGCACAAACTGAGTGTTTATCTTAGAGAGTTTGTGTTTATTGTAAATATGTTAATATTTATTCTTTAAGGCCCATTCTTGTAAGAGTATATTCCAGGGTAAGGGTTTCCTATACAATATTTTGATGAGAAAATAATTTACTTATATTTTTTATATATTGAAAAATAGTTTCAAAATTTGTTATTCATATTTTTTTGCATTACTACAATCCTGGATAAGCTGTCAATCTATCCATATTTCTTATAATACCTTATATTATATAAATATTATATCATATTATATTATATTATTATATATCATATTTTATAATAATATAAATAAGATATCATAATACAATAATATATAATATGATAATAATATAATAATATATTTATTATAATAGCAATATAATATATTATATTATAATATAATATATTATTATAATAATATATTATAATATAATAACATACTCTTATATGATAATGATATTATATTACATTACATTATATATTATAATGTACTGTATATATTATATATAATATCATACATAATAATACATAATATAATATAGATAATATATAATATAATATAATATAATATATTATATTATATTATAATAATATATTATATCATTATATTATTATTATAGGGTTAGGGGTATTTTAGGTTAAAATAAAAAAAAATAATTTTTTGACTGATGGAAAAATGACTTATCTACTTTCTAGATGGATAAAGCTTTCCCTTTATTTCATAGCTAAATGCCACCCATAAGAGAATAATTACCTATGGATATGTATATATAGTTACATGCATAACATGTGCAAGACACTAGTTTTTGTTAAAGACAGATAGAAAATTCTATCATCTTAGGGCTTATTTAGATATTGAGCTGAAAATCTTATAGGATTCATAGATTAGATCAGTACAACTAAAAGATCACATGATTATAGGCTGAGTTAAGTCTATATTTATCAATGTCTGAAAATAGTTTTGGAGTGGGCCAGCCTGAATCCCATAGAGAGGAGAGAAAAAATAAAAAAAACTCATCACTCCTAAGTTTCTAGTGGCCTAGCCACGATAGTTGAGGTAGTTTTGAAATTTTTGAAAGGACTTCAACCAATTTTGATCAACTGAAAAAAATTTAAGACAAAGTTCCTCTAAGTTTTATTGGCTAATATCCTTTTTGTTGCTTTTGCAATGACAAAAGGATTAAGTGATATAAAGCATAAGGATTCAGTTTTATTAGCACTAGTTCCTATTTATATCTGAGAAATGGTTACATATGCATGGATGGAACCGAGGAATCTTAAAAAGCATAAATGCATACTTCTATTAGCCTTATTTATGGAAGTTTATTGCTTCTGAAAAATCACTGTACAAAGTCTCTCAACCGTCTTCCACCGGTCACTTGTTGCTTCATCACTTACCACAATCCATGATGCCAATACAGCACATAAGCTGAGTGACTTTTGGAGTTACATTTTTTCTAGTTACTCGAGCATTTTAGTTCCAAATATGGTGAGAATAATTTGAAGCATAACGACAATTATACCACAAAATATATTTTTAAGGTTGAAAAACACAATCCTTACTAAAACCCCACAAATATTATTGTTAAAGTCTTTAATTAGTAGGATTAGCAGAACCATCACATATAGTCTTGTCACTAGCAACAGATTAGCATCAATTTATGTAACCCATTCTAAAACATATATTCAATTATAGATACAATTGTAATAATTGGATGCTGTTAATTAGTAAAAGTTCGCCGATCTTTTAGCAACAGTTATGATTACAACTAGACCTTTTAGCAATGGTTCATTTATCATTTACCATACTTCTATTAACAATTTATTCAAGCATTAGCAATGTTTATAATCATGATTACTTGTTTATGTTTAGCTATAGTTATTAAACTTGGACTAGACAAGCTAGTCCAACTAGAAGGTTACTCAATCAAGCCCTTATTCGATTTAGTTTCGTAATTGGATTGATTGGCTTAGGTTTTAGAATTTGATCTGAAATACTCCTCAACTAGCATATAACTTGTATGATGCATGGGATGCAATTTATATTCTTCTTTTCCAACTATTTTTGAAGCCAATCGTTGCCGTATTATGCTAATAAAATAGACATGATCAATGATATCTCTTGCATTGCTTTTCCATATATCACTCATACAATTACAACATTATTTAATATTAAAAAATAAAAAAATATTATAAGAAGCCTTATGTTATTGCATTGGTTCTATAGCATGTATAGAATTATGTTTAGGAATAATGGGCTTCTAAATTGGTTCTAAATAAGCATCTACTTTTTTGAAAATAATTATCTGTATAAATGACAAAAGCATGGTCTATGCAGATGACAAAAAGAGAACTTGCTGACACAAAGTCTCCATTTTAATAATATATATATTAGACTACTGTTGGACTATATAAAAAAAAAACTTAGTCCTTTTATATAACCATCAAGGCATATCGTATAGTTGTTTTACTATTATCAATTATTATGCTCATAGAAAATATATCTTTATCGTGAAACAGTGTCACCTTCTGATATTTTAATAGTTAATTATTTTTTCTTTAATAGAAAATAAGAATGAAATAAATAATATTTATAATAAAAATATTTTTTGAATGTATTACATCCTAATCGTAGTAACTCCTAGACCTTTTAAAGCCTCTCCGTTAGTGAATAGTGAGGCTATAGAGACTTGAGTGGTTGTTTGTATCTACTTAATATAATGGCTCTCACTTACGGTAAACATAGCATGTGTCCATTATTAGGGAGAAAAGTCTGACTACTCATCTTTCGAAGTTGATGAATATATTTTTTATATTATATAAATATTAAAAAAAATCTTATTATTACATAGCGCATGCATTGTAAATGTCAAGCTCATCTTTTTATAAAAAAACTCAAACTTCGAAACATCATGTTATTTTTGAGACTTTCCGTGATATGGGAATTCATGTCCACATTGTCATACATGAAACAACCTTCTCTTTAGATAAGAAATAGAAGTTAAAGAAGTGTATCTGTGAAATTGATGATGTATCCATCATACTACACCCATGTGAACTATCACAAGCGTTCATTTATATTTAGACGCAACTATCATGTGCATTGATATCAAAAGGTACAATGCAGTTGGTTAATTTTTGATCACTTGCTTTAGTAATCAATACCATCAATTCTTATAGTCACATGATTGTAACTATTAACACTTTTCTTATATCCCTCATATTAATATTAATAATAAAATAATTTTAATTAAATTTCAAAACTATTGATTTTCATCCTAGTCTCATGTGCACTGCTTGTATTCCCGATTCCAAGAAAATAAAACTTTGGTGTTCATATAAAAGATAGGTTTTGGTTGTAGAATAAGTTTGGAAATGATATGATCGTGTTATCTAGACAAATTTGAAGGGATAGGATTTATTAATATAAATTATCATTTTTTTTGTTTACTTGGACGGAATAAATGGAGGGGCAGAAGTGAGGGTATCGGACTTTTTTATGGTGATTTGAAATTTTATTATAAAATAAAATTAATTTTTTATTTTTTACATAATTATAAAATAAATAAAAATAAAAAAGAATTAGCGGGATAACTCCCAATATTTTGTCCCCATTCGGCCAAGTTTCCCTGGCGTAAAGTCATCGGTTGCACTTGCAACGGATAGTACTTGTTTTTCTTTTTTTTAATAAATAATGATAGCGTTGAGAACTGGTCGCCAAAGTTAAAGAGAAAAAGGTGGGATCCGCAGGAACAAGAGCGAGGGTCCGTCGGCGTTCCTCCTCTCTGAATGTTGATTTCGGGCTTCCCTCGAAGTGGAAAAGGGCAGAAAGGATAGAGACTCAGAGAGAAAGAGGGAGCGATGGGAAATTTGATGAGTTTTTTCTTCAACAAGGAGAGTCCACCCCCCATGGTGCTGGTTCCCCCATTTCGACTTCCCTCCCCTCGCGGCGCGCACCAGGTTCTCTTCTTCTTCTTTGGTTTCCTCTTCAGTTTTCATGCTTTTCTTCTGTCTTCTTTTCTGATTCTTCTCGATTTCTTTTGTGATCCAGATGGCTTATTTGTGTTGCCATCGCTTGTCTCTGTTGAGAGTTCCTGTTTTTCTGTGCTAATCTTAGAAGTCCAACACCCTCATCACTCCCCGCGGGGCGTTTTTCTTTATGGTTTGGGGTATTTTGATAGAACTTAGACTGATTCTTTGCACTTAATAATGTACCTCAGAAATGCATGTGACCTATTTGTTTTTTTAGGCGCATGACATTGTTTTTTGGATTCTTACTGTTCCGACATCTTGACATGTTGAATTGATATTCTTGGTTTGTACTCGTTCTGGTTTGCCAATATATGGATTTGTTAAACTTTGTTCTAAGTTGGTAATATTATTTGATTATTCTGGCAGGGAGATTAGTTACCCATGGGGAAAGATGGAGTTTTTATGCAAAGGAAATTGAAAATAGATGGGTATGAAGTTGCAGATCGGTCAGAGTTTGAGAAGATTTATGCAATTTTGATGTTTTAGTAGGGAATATTGATCAATTCCTTTCGGTAATTGATGCTAAGTGGTTAATATTTTGATAATGAGCACTGTTATGGGTACGATAGTGCGCGTAACCATTTCTTGGCCATGTGATTTGGCTGCATGGCTATAAAATACTTTAGGATTACCCTTGGAAATAATTTTCTCTTAAAAGTTGTTACTCGAAATCCAGTCCTTCGGAGACTTGATAGATATTTAGCTCCTTGGGACTTCACTCAATATTGTCCGTGACAGTCCTGTTTAGTTTCCTATTTTTAAATATTAATGCAGCCAATTTTTTGCACTTCTTACTGAAGTGATTTGAGCAGAGAGAGGAGTTTCTTCCTTCAGTCGGTTCAACTGGAATCTCTTACATGTGTTAAATATGTCCTTAAAGTGGTTGACATCCAAAGTGTAGTCAGATCTCACTTTAATATATTAATTAACCAGTAGAACTTAACAACTGGAACTGTGGGGGGTGGCCAACAATGTATATCAGACCTTAAAACCCCATCACAAATGAGAGCAGGTCTTGATGCAATGGTAAATTTGCTCTATTGTAACTTGGGTGTCACGTGGTTGAAACACAGAAACAGCTTCTCCACATGAGGTAAGGCAGCGTACATCGAACACTCCTCAAACCCCATAGTGGTGGGGACTTCATACACTGGGATGCCCTTTTCAGTCAATCCTAAGTAATTTGGGATTAAGACTTAGTTGAGTTGAGTTGTAACACCCTCCATGCATGTGTAGGCATAAACAAGTCAAGAACAACTCAAGATAACAAGTCAAGAATGTCTCAGATACAACTGAGAACAAGTCAAGAAAAGAAAGGACTCATGATACCAAATATGTGATATAAGAAAAGTTGGCCTAAATGGGGAATTACCTTGGGCTTCGATACCATGTTAACTAAGTACTAAATCCGAAAAGCTTAAGCTATTAGGAAAGGATTAACAATGTATATCAAGCCTTAACATAATCATCCTCTGATTAGATCATAGATGAAAGAATCATATATTTGTGATTTTGCAATAGTACAATAGCGATCACAATTCAAAGTTGTGATTTGATCCTTGAATGTCATTATCTTTGAATCAAATCATGCTATATCAACTAGTTTCAATTGCTAAGATATAAAGACCTTGGACATAAATATACAAGCAACAAATTATTTTTAGTTTTGCATATTATGGACTCTATGTATCAACTTGGACTCTATAATTGGTACTATTGGCAAAGTATATGATATCCATATTCCATACCTTTAAATATAGAAAATACCAACTGTATCTTGACTGTTTTTCGAGCTGCAAAGTAGAATCTGTTAAAAATACGGCAGGTAATGTTCTGATACTTTAGTCTTTGATATGATCATTTGCAATTTTAAAATCATAGGGTCAAAGCATGCTTATCTTTTGCAGGAAAAAGAGGGAAACCAAAGGTATAAGTAATATATGTTGACATTAGAACTTAGCCACTGCTAGATATTGAGTTGTATTTTTCTTTGCCTTTTGGCTGTTATGGGGATGATCACAGGTTGTATCAAGTGATCACTATTTATTCCACTCTGGGTTAATCTACTGAACTTTATTTTTCTCTATGGTGATGCAGGATGTTAGTTCCAGCTTATGACTTACTATTTGGGAAGCTTGCATTGCATTCCCTTTTTGAGGACTACTTTGAGCAAGGAACCTCAACACAAGAATCATGCTAAAACCATTGGAGGATCCTCATGTGGATGTACTTTCAACCATATCCAACAAGCTTTAGATGTCATTTCATGATTGTTATACAAATCATTCTTTGATTCCTCCCCCCCTTCCCCTTCACTTAAAGAGTAGGATGTATTGAGCACCCTGATTCCAATTTTGGACTTTTTAGCATTAACAAAGGAGCACCTTCTGTTTTTGTTCATTTCGACTCACCGATTAGATCTGATAGGAGCCTGTTTTTTTTTTTTTTTGTTTGATGTTATTAACAACACAACTATGCCTTCAACTTTTTTTGTTGCTTTTATCATATTCTGTACATATATTGCTTTCTATTTTGAAAAGGCGACATGACCATCAATTACAAGAAATCAAAGCAATGAAACACTTTTAGACTACAAATATGTTATTTTTATTTCTCAGAAAAAAAAGAGATGCACACAAATTAGGGATTCTTTGCAAGTTAGCATCTTAAGCAGCGGGAGCAGCCACAGCAACAACAATGGTGGCAATAAAATAGTAATAGTACTTGTAGGAGTCTGACCTTTTGGACATCCTAATCTTTAAAACAAGTGGAACTCATTTGTTTGTTCTTATGGTTATTATCATGTAATATAAATCAGGACAGTTTTCTCCTGGTTGTGACCCCATCTTGAGCAAATGAATGCTAGTTAATATAATGTGCAAACTTGAAGTTATTGATTATCTGGGCCATCAAATATCTTCATGGCTGTTCCTAGGGATGGAAACTTATACTTCTACCAGTCTTGTCTGATGACTTATATGGACATATGTTGAGCCAATGCATTTTTTCTCATGACTTGTTGGAAAAACTGATCCATTCCTTTATGGATGCCTTCATCCACTACATCCACCTTTTCAGCAGCTTGTATAGGGGGGACCCGTTTCCCTTCCTAATTTATTCAGTACTTCTGAAGTTTTCTTATTCTTTACTTGGATCATTTTGCTCCACACTCTCTTCCCCCAGGATCTCTTCAATTCTGCCATATTATTTTAGGTTGAAAATGATCTTTGAGTCTGATCTTAATCCATTTGCATAACAAATTGTATTATTATAATTATACTGCTTTGTCTACTTATCTGCCAAATATGATGCTTTAGTTTCGCAAGCTAATGGAATGAAGGCCAAGTTTGTGGTACTGTCAGTTGTTTTAGTTGATCGCTTTTTCTTTCTTTTCATTGTACATGCTGAGGTATTGGTCAGAGTTGTCCAGCATTATTCTGGTAAATTTAGTATAGAATACAACATTTTTTGCTTTTTAGCAAGCGAAATGTTGTTTGCCTTAATATTTTTAAGGTGTCAGGTCCCCTTGATCAGAAATCCGGGAAGGTTGTTGAAGGAAATGCATTATTCCACTGGCAAAAGTTGTGCTTGTTATCAATAATTTTTCTATTTAGCATTCTAGTAAGACATTGTATTTGCATCAATGATCAACAAATGAGCATGCTATTTACATGTTGGCTTTCTCTTTGATAGGGACTTGGATGATCTGTATACATTTATGGACCTTATGTTATCTACTTCCGATCCGTAAGAATCTAATCACTGAAAGAGACATCTACTTTCCTTAAACAGATGTTAGTTTCACCTTAAATTGTTAGATGTGCTAATCTTTCATTGCCAATTGCATTATGTCTTGTTTTTCAGCATACTGCATTTGAGGTCATGTGCTTACTACTCTAGATATCAACTTGGAGCTTTTGGTATATTTCCTTTGGTAATAACAAAAAGGTTTGTTCTTCAATTTATCATATTAAATCTCCTGGTCATGTTATTTATCAAATTGTTAGATATTACCTTTTATCAATTCATATTCATTGGAGGAATAATGGATTTTCTACTATCTTTTCTCTTACATACTTAGATTTTTTTTTTTCAATTTTTGCATATTGCCTCATATTACAAAGTTCTCTCTGAGAAAGAGAAAGAAAGACCTAAAATAAATTACATGAAAGTTGTGGAGACCATACAAGTCTAGTGATTCATTTGCAATTGTAATTCTACTTTGGGAATGTATCATTTTCTTGTGATCTTCTATGCTCTTTCTTCATCATTTCATCATCATCATTAGTGTTGGGGGGATATTTGCCACTCAGGCCGAAGAGATGGATTAACAAAAGGGCAGATGCTATGTAGCACGAGGCTGATATCACGATGCGGAAAGGGAAGAAAGCGGGCTATTTCCCATATACTGTACAAGGGTCACTTGAAGTTATCCGACGCACAACCAGAGGCCTACTGATCCAAACTTTAGCTCTTGACGAACCCCCAGCTCCTAGTGACCCCCCTAAGCCAAACACAGGACTGATCGATCCTGACTTCGGCCTTACTCCGACTTCGGCCTCGTCTTGACTTCGGTGTCACACTTGCTCCAGTCTTCTTTACAATTAACATCTGAAACCTGTCCAACATTTGTGGATGATCAAACACCTGAATCAACTGATTCTTGATTCCAACCACGGATATGCTTCAGCCCTCATCGATCTCATCCCCATCGAACCCAACCAGCTCTAGGCACCTTTCTCCTTTAGTATGCATCACCTTCAGATCACACTGAAGTGGCTACAGATGATACCGATCCGATCAAGCTTGCACCCTTATTTCAAAATTCAAAATGGCCCATGATATGTAACCGCTCTGAAACAAATAGGGTAGGTGCAACCACCCTTTCAGAAATTCCAATCGATAATTTCATCATGTCATGCCTAAATCGGTCATGTAACTTGCTAAAAGTGATCTTTCCATCTCTGCCTTTTAAAAAGACTTTCGAAGAACCCTCAAGGTACGCGTGACTATTCTATCTACACTTCTCATCTTATTTTCACTATAATCTAATTTGAGCATTGGAGGCCCTCGTCGAAGTCAACTTTGCATAAGACTTTGTTTGTAGGTTTCTTTTTGGGAGGACGTGCCCCCACTCTAGCCTCTCCAACGTGATTTGGATTATAGCGGCAACAGAATGCAGCATAGTGGCCCGTCTGTGCAGATAGAGTGAAGAATCATAAAAAGGAGAGGAGAGGAGAGGGAAAAAAAAAGTAAAGGCATACTTACCCACATTATAGATGAAACCATCTGCTTCTATTGCTTTCCACAGCTTTCCCCTTCGACTTTGTTCAAGCCATCATCAAAAAGCATATTTCGAAAGAAAAGTGAACAGTCTTCGATCATTGAAGATATCTCGGGAGGATGATGACCTCGAGCCTTGTCTCAAGTCGTAGATCCCCTACTGAGTTCGATCCTATCTGAGTTGGAGTTGAATCAGTCTGAGGATCGGGGAGCGCAATTGACTCAGAGGTCGAGTTTGAAGAGGAGTCAAAACAACTCCTTCCTGGGCATAAGTTAAGGGATCACTTTTTGTTTGCTCTTCCTTGAAGCCTTAGACTTCTTCTGAGCTTCTGGAGACGAAGAAGGCGTCTTCTTCTTCTTCAGTGAACCCTTCATCAGTCTTTTACTTCTTTAGGCTTTATTTCTATAAGAGAAAGAGTCAGCATCTGTGAAGGTAAATAGGATGAACATCAGAAGGAATGTAGAAATCCTCACCTTTAGGATTGGTTGAATTGATACCAGCATTGAAGAGAGCTTGCTCCAATAACAAACTTGTAACGAAGGAATTTCGGATCCTCTCAAAGTTATGGAGTGCTCAAGATCTTTGTCTCCAAGCTTCAAGATCCGAAAGCAGAATCCCTCAGCAAACCCCAGTATGAAAATCTTCACTTTTCTACAGAAGGATCAAAATAAAAAAAATCGATCCTTCCAACCATGCACCAAAGGAGCTCCTTTATTAAGGCAGAGACCCCTCTCAGAGGAGAAACGTATCACCAATCATCGGTATGCCTCTTCACGGTGTAGAAAGATTGAAAAAGAAAAAGAGAACGCTGGACTCCAGCTTTAGAGCAAAGAACGAGAAAGTCGATGATAAAATGGAAGGAGTTAGGGATGACAGAACAGAGAGAAAGATCAAAAAATTGAAAGAGTTCTACAACAAAAGGGTGGATAAATACTTAGACAAATTCAGATCTTGATTGATTTTAGGATAGGTTCTGAATTTGTGACGTTTAGAGGTATTTTCATAATTTTTCTATGATTGATCCTATGATTTTTAGGTTTGTTGTGATTATTAAAGGTGCAACTGATTGTATAAGAAGATGTTGAGCAGAATATCTTGATTCTAAGTTCATAGATCAAGAAGTTTATTGATTATTGTATTTAAATCAATCATCGATAGAGGTAAGGATTTTTGGATACAAACACTGATATATATATTTTTGCTCTGCATGATTTGGTTTCTCATGATTGATATTTATTTATAATTGCCAGCATGATTATCAATATGTTTTGTATCATATGTTTGCATAAAATAATGATGGTTTTCAAATGGTTTGCATTATGATATTGGCTATTAAGAATTTTGAAAAGAATATAATATAAAATGATATTTTATTTTATGATTTGATTGAGATTTGTAATTTTCCTATCCATCCTTTTGTTATAGAACTCTTTTGATTTTTAGATATTTCTTTTTATTCTATCATCCCTAACTCATTCCATTTTATCATCGACTTTCTCGTTCTTTGCTCTAAAGCTAGAGTCCAGCCTTCTTTTTTTCTTTTTCGATCCTTCTACATCATGAAGAGCTGTACCGATGATTAGTGGTACATTTCTCTTTCGAGAGAATCTCTATTTTAATAGGAGAGCTCCTTCTTCGGTGCATGGTTGGAAGGATCGGTTCTTTTTTATTTCTGATCCTTTTGTAAAAGAGTGGAGATTTTCATACTGGGATCGATCGAGGGATTCTATCTTCTTGATCCCGAAGCTTGGAGACGAAGACCTTGAGTGCTCTACAATTTTGAGGAGATACGAAATTTTTTCATTACAGGAGTTGTTATCAGAGCAAGCTCTCTTCAATGCTGGATCAGTTCGACCGATCCTAGAAGTGAGAATTTTTTTATTCCTCCTGATGTTCATCCTTTTTGCCTTCACAGATGCTGACTCTTTCTCTTGCAGAAATGAAGCCTGAAGAAGTAAGAAGACTGATGAAGGGTTTACTGAAAAGGAAGGCACCTTCTTTATCTCTTAAAGCTCAAAAGAATTTAAGGCTTTAGGGAAGAGCAACAAAAAAGTGATCCCCTCTATTTTTGCCCAGAAGGGAGTTGTTTCAGCTCCTTTTCAAACTTGGCCCCCAAAGTCAATTGTGCTCCCAGCTTAGACTGATTCAACTCCAACTCAGACAGGGTTGGACTCAGCAGGAGGATCTACGGACCTAAGACAAGACTCGAGGTCATCATCCTCTCAGGATATCTTTGATGATTGGAAGACTGTTCATTTTTTCTTCTAGAACATGCTTTTTGACGATGGCTTGAAAAAAGTCGAAGGGAAAGCTGTGGGAAAAGCAAAAGCAGATAATTTCATTTATAGTGTGAGTAAGTCCGTCTTTGCTTTTCTTTTTTCTCTCCTCTCCTTTGTATGATTCCTTGCTCTAACTGTATAGGTGGGCCACTATGCTACCATCCTCGTAAATAGGGCCAATGATGTTGAGAAGGAGTTGACTGAAGCGCGAGACGGTCAAAGCTTCTGAGGTCAAGGCTAAAGCAAAAGCAAGGCTGCTGAAGCCAAAGTTGCTTGTTTGAAGGCGGTGCTGGAGAAGGCCGAAACTGATTTGGCTTCGGAGACAGAGAAAAGACTGCAGGCGCAAGTCAAAGTCACTGAAGTCGAGAAGGTCGAAAATCGAGTTGCGGAAGGGCTGTGGAAGCTTTCCACGCATCGAAAGAGTTTTTGAATGAAAAATATGGCTTTAGTCAGGAGGCCTTCAACATCGGTCTAGACATCTGTCACTGGAAGGTGGCCAGGTGTTCTTGGATCTGGATTTAAGCTTTCTGGATAGGATGGGAGAAGAAGAAGAGGAAGAAGAAGAAGAGGAGAGGAGAGTTGAAAGAGAGGTTGCGGGAGATGGTGCCCCAGCTCCCAAGATCGATGGGGAGAGCCCTGAAGCTATTCCATCTTTGGAGGTCGCGTATGAGTCTACTCTTGCGGAAGTTGCACCAGCTGCTTCACTGTGAGTTGAGCTGGAGCAGCCGGCTGCGGTTGTTTTGGACTCCCCCATTGATCCTCATATCGAGATTGAAAAATCTAGCTTGTGTCCTTTTTTTTTTTTTTTTAACTGTTGATGTAATAAAAATTTTAATATTAATAAAGAAAGGACTTCGTACCCTATGTCTTATCGTTCATGCTTGTCTTGATATCTTCCTCAGTTAATTCGATGCGGACACTGTGATTGCACGCTTGGCTGTCGCATGCTGAACGCTTGCCCTTGGCCCTACCTTGGAAGACTCGGATCACAAACTTGGAGAAAGACATGTATTGGGCCCAAAAGGATGCTGTTGAAGTGAGGAAGAAACTTCGAAAGGCAAGAAGGTACAATGAAAAGGCTTCAGTGGAAATAGATTGCCTGAGGAAATGCATACGGCAAAGGGACAGAGTATTTTGCCGATAGGCGCAGGATAACAAAGGAGCGCGACATGTTTGGATGAGTGACTGGGGAGAGAAGTGGAATGCGGCTGCGATGGCTGCTCTCTGCAATGAGAAGATCTGTGGGGCCAAGGAAGAAATAATACAACTAAGATATGACATTGCATCGGGAAAAGCTGCCGAGTCCTGCAGACCATCAAATGACTTCCTCGAATGTGAGCTTCTTGTGGCGCATGACGTCACTGCCAATCTTTTGGAATCCTTAAGCCTGACAGGTCCGCGCTGACTGAGCTCAGAGTTCGGCTTGCAGGAGTGAGGAGGCCACCTACCGTGCCGAAGCTACTATCAAACAACTGGAGAAAAAACTTGTCGCCACTATGTGCGAGGTTGCTGTGGAAGTTGCCAAGGTCTCAACTATGGCCTATGACATCGGTTTGGAAGAGTACTGTAGAAGTTTGGCCAAGCAGTTTTTTTTCGAAGTTGATTCTAACGTCAATGCCGTTAGGGACGACAGGGGCACTGATCTCGCGGATCCTAGCATCAGGAGGCGCTCGGCTTTACCGTCGGAAAGCGTGAGGTTCGGAATATGCTGCAGCTTCGTCCACCAAGGATGGTCGCCTTGGATGATTCCACTCTCTCTCTTTTCTTTAAGCATCTATCTTGAGGTCCTTGTAACTAGTTTGTGGAATAAAATTTAAAATTTTCATTTTACTTCATTTTTTTGTACTTCATTGATACGATGGTTCGGATTCAGTGGTGTTCGATCCTTGCATTGAGGAGTTTTGTGCGGGCGTGCATAGTGACTGCAATTTTGCTTCGAGGTCCTTAGGGATTCGCTCTTCAAAGGTTCCTTAGGTTCGACTTCGTTCGCTGTTGGAGTAGACAGGGCATAGATCCTTGTAGATTAGTCCTCATTTGTAGCCGAAGCTATCGGACTGAGGTCCTTATAGATTAGTCTTCTAAAAGTTTTTTTAGATTAGTCTCCGCTTTTCGACCAGCTGGAGTCTTTATGGGTATTGACTTCGCTAAAAAGCAAACATGGCCTTCAAGGATCTTATAGGGTAGCCCCTACTTTCTAAACTGATGAGGTTTTCTACCCATGTAAGTCGAATCGACGAGCATTAGTGAGCTTCATGAAAAGATGAATATAATCTTCAAGAGTCCTTTTAGGTTAGTCCCTGCATCTTGTGCGACTAAGGCTTCTTGGGCATTGACTCGTTGAAGAGTGAGTACGGCCTTCAAAGTCCTTGTAGTTAGCTCCCGTTTCTTAGTCATCGATCATTGAGAAAAGGATCGCATGGCCGAAGCTTCCTTGGGGATGGCCAGGGAGCTTATTAGTTGGCACTTTGTTGGTCAAAGTTGGTCGACGAGTTTGCTTCTTGAGAACCCAAGCATCCACTCGTAATGCATCTTGAGATTCCATCCGTCATAACGGTGCAAATTTTTCAGGAGAATTGACTACGATTCATTTCGGATTACTCTCCCGTTGCCATATGGTGGGTGTAATGACTCTTGAGGTATCCCATCAGCCCCACTTCGATAAGGAGAAGCACAGTAAATGGCATGTTGGTTGGCTTTTTGGAGTGGGACGCATGTCGAAATTCGGTTGGCCATTAGCTGGGCATACGTCGCTTGAAACATCTATAAATGGCTTTCTTTGTGGCTGATACATCCTCAAATCCATTCCTTCTCGTTTGCTATCCTGCAACAATGGAGCCTACTCCCCAACAAATTAATGATGCAGTGAAGAAGGTAGAGTACCTGAGAGGAAAGGTCCGAACCAAGTGGGTGAGGGTCGGCCAACTCATCAGACTCCCCTTTGCCGAGGGTCTTGAGTGAGGGGTCCTCCACTGCCACAAGGGTGGTTCATCCAGGCACTGCAGAGGCATTTGCCAAAGCCCGACTTCGCTGTGTCGCAGAGTATAAGACTTTGGAAGCCTTCAAGGAGGAGCTCCTTGACGCTTGCACCGTGGGTTTGTCCAGGTTTTAGAATTGCAAAGCCCACATAAAATTTTTGATGCCGTAGCTGGATCTACATCACCTCCACCCCGAAAACATGATGAAGAGGTTGGGGTGTTTTCTTCGGATGAGGATTAAGCCCTCCTTGTCCTAGATCTTGGACTTGATGTGGTCAAGACACTACTAATCTGATGAAGCCTTTTATCTCTTTTTTTTTTGGTGTATTGTGTGATCCTTTTCTGGCATCATTTTTATAAATATTGGAAGGAATGAAAATAGATATCTATGCATACCTTTCTCATGCATTTCTTCTCTTTCCCACTCTTTTTTTTTGAATCGGCCCTCTCCACGACATTGTAGTTGGTTAACCTTCGAATGGAATTCGTATTAGGATTGCTCTTTTATTAGGAAATAGAAAAAGGGTAGCAATATCCTGAAAAGAAGTATTTTATTAATAAGTGACCAATACATCACTGGTAATACATTCGTAAATTTTTCGGATCCCACAATCGGGGTAATAATGTTCTATCCAGCTGCTTAAGGCGATAAGTCTTGGATCTGATGACTTTATCTACTTGATAGGACCTTCCTAATTAGGAGACAGCTTCCCATGTTCTGTAGGTTGGGAGACTTCTACTTGTCGTAGGACTAGATCTTCGACCTTGAACTCTTTATTTCGGACACGATATTTCTAATATCATGCCACCCTTTTTGATAAGCTGCCATCCGCACCCTCACTTTATGCGGACTCCTTCGAGTAGATTTAGATTTGCACAAAGTTGCTTGACATTATTTTGGTCATCATAGTTTTCCACCCTATGCGACGGGAGTCCAATCTTCTCCAAAATGATGGCTTCTATTCTAAAGGAGAGGTTGAAAGGAGTCACTTCTATAGTTGTCCTCTGAGTAGTTTGGTAGGCCCATAATATACTGTGCAATTCGTCCACCCATGCTCCTTTCGTTCTATGATCCTAGCTTTCAATCCCTGTAGGATGGTCCAGTTAGTTACCTCAGCTTCACTGTTGGCCTACGGGTGTGCTACTGAAGTAAAATGTTAGATAATGCCATAACTTTGACAAAACTCAGCGAACTTGGATCCTAAAAACTAGCGTCTATTGTCTGTTATCAGCACTGATGAGAGACTGAACCTATAGATTATGGACTTTTGGATGAAGTTGGTCACCTTGGCTTTGGTGATCTTGGCAAGGGGCTCATCTTCCATCTGCTTAGTAAAATAATCAATAGCTACCAACAAAACTTTCTCTGGCCTGATGCTGGTGGAAAGGACCTAAGATGTCTATCTCTTATTGAGCGAATGGCCAGGAGTGGCTATCAGAGTCAGTGGGACAGACGATCAATGTTGGATGTTTGTATTCTGCTGACATCGGTCGCATCGTCTCATGAAGTCGGCTGCATCATCTTGCATTGCAGGCCAGTAATACCCCTATCGGAGAATTTTATAGGATAGTGAGTTGCCTTTTAGGTGACTCCCGTATATCCCTTCATGCACCTTTCGAAGGACGTACTCAGCTTGAGAAAGATGAAGGCACCTGAGAAGCGGCAGCAAAAATGACCATTTGTACAATTTTTCTTCGTAGAAGACATAGTGAGAGGCTTGATATCTGATCTTCTTGACTTTCTTAGAGTCAGCAGGCAATATCCCATCTCACAAGAATTGGATGAAGGGATCCATCCAACATGGTTCATCATCAATCTATAAAATTGACATTGGCTTTCAGTGCTCGACTTTTTTCAAAACTCCAAAGAAAGTCTTCTGTGATAGATCTTTTGGAGCCGATGTCATCAATTTAGATAGTAGGTCCGCCCTTGAATTTTTGGATCGGGGTACTTGCTGGACGTTGAAGCCATCAAATTCTGAAGCTAGGTCCTTCATTTTTTGAAGATATTTTTTCATATTCTCCTCTCGGGCTTCAAAATCTTCCTTTGCTTGCTCAGCCACCAGCTGTGAATCAGTACAGATCTTCAATTTTTTCACCCGAAGCTCCTTTGCAATTCTAAGTCCGACAATAAAGGCTTCATATTTGGCTTCATTATTAGTTGTTGAAAAATCGAATCTGAGGACGTATTCTGCAACAACTCCTTCCAATCTGAGAAGTACTAGATTTGCTCTTGATGCCATGAAGTTGATGAACCATCCACATGCACCACCCACCAATCACTTGGTTCCATCGACGAACTAGATCCCATCGACGTATCTTCTTTTGGGGTTGGTTCTAGAACTTCTTGATCATCTAGAATAGTGTATTCGATGATGAAATCTGCCAATGCTTATGCTTTAATGGAAGGCCGAGGCTGGAACTAAACTTCAAACTCAGCTAGATCAATCGTCCACTTTGCCAATCATCCAGGAGTATCAGGCCGATGCAGGACTCTTTTGAGGTTGATCAGTTAACACTATGACAGAGTGTGCCTGGAAGTAAGGCCAAAGTCTTCAAGCGACGATGATGAGAGCAAAAATTAGTTTCTCCATCTTGGTATATCGGGTCTTTGCATCATGCAGGACTCGACTAATGTAACAGATTGGCCTCTGGATTTTATCTTGTTCATAGACCAATGCCGCACTTATAATTGTCGGTGAGATTGCTAGGTATAGATAAAGACTCTCATCAGAATTCGGTTTGCTGAGGAATGGTGAGGAGTTAAGATATTTCTTCAACTCCTTAAAGGCCTGCGATATTCTTCAGTCCACTAGAAATTTTTTGGTTGTCTTAGAGTTTGAAAAAATAGAAGACAACGCTCGATCGATCTTGAGACAAACCGATTTAGCACTGCCACCTTACCTATGAGGTGCTGAACTTTCTTGATATTTTTGGGCAGACTCATCTTTTGTATGGCCCAAATTTATTTGAAGATTTTTCTCAACTTCCTCTTAAGAAGTCTTGACTTCTCCTAAAGCTACCCCTACAGCATTGGTTTGAGACTTCTCTGTAGCAAGCTATTCCTCCGATTGCACCAAGATGGACTGCAGCCTCTTCTCAACTTTATCTTGTCCCTCCTCAACTGTCTGAAAATGACAATGAAGCTGGCGAGCTTCATCTAGATATTGGACCTACTGAAGCAGGCTCCACATCGTGAAGTCTCCTTGAAAATCACTACCAAGTCAGAAGAAAGGCATGTCTAAAGGAGAGTCAAAGTTGAAGTTTTACCTCGGCAGTATCATGGAGGCACTCTCCAAAGGACCGTGCCTGCAGTGTATCCGATTCGATAAAAGGCACCAACTCCCACAACAATTTTGCATAGGCCTCAACCACTAGTGTGGAACACTGGTGGAAGGCTGTGGAATGTTTGGGAGAGCTAAAGCACCTCCTTCTACCATATCTAAAAAAGACCATCCCTAGTCGGGGCTGTGTTGACCATGACAACTTTAAGTGAGAGGATAGCATGCCTCTTCTTCGATTGCTTCTCCCTCACCTGGCCCGCGACCTATGCCATCTTGGGCTTAGCAGCCTCAATCTCAGTATCCTCAGCCTCAATGACTCTAGCCTTGGCAAACGACAGCCACATCATGATGGCATTAGTAGAAGAGGATAAAATGATCCTCTTCCTCTTTTTCTCCTTCTTCTTGGAAGGACTGTACAACTCTTTTAAGAGAATGATAAACCTGCACTGACTCAAAGTCAACATATTTGGCTCCATAGTCAAAAGTTCAAACAAATGAATACCAACATTCACCTCCAGGGGCTGGACCGCTAGAGTATAACTTTTTGGGAAGATCCTGGTGGAGGAACTTGGAATATGGTGGTATCCTATGCTACTTCAACTCCCTCACTATCGCCTCCTCTGTTTCAGTCAGCTCTAGAAGCTCCAATAGCACAAACTTCATTGGCGAGCCCCATTCAGTCAGAAATCCCCATGGAGTTAGAGGATATGAAGAAAAATTTGCTCTTCCTCTTATGAATGGAAGAGGGACTAGAGAGAAAGTTGGTAACACTCTTCTGAGGAGAAGTGTACCCCCAATCTTTGCTTCGTAGATGTGTCTTCACTTGAAAAAGTATTTGAATATCTTTGCTTGAAGAGATACTTCTCGATACAGGAGAAAGCAAAAGAACTCAACCATCATCTGCCAGGCATTGGGGACAAGTTGGATAGAACAAAACCGATACCACCCCAGTAGTTCAGCAAAGACAATGAGAATCGAAAGCTTAAGGCTAGCCCTTAAGGCCTCCCCATACAAGGCTTCCCTATTTTTTTGAGAAGTAACCCTATCAAAGAGGTTGGGTACTTCAAGGGCTATGTCCTCCGGGATCCCATACTCCTTCTGAATTCACTCGAGATCGTCATCCTTCAAAATAGACTTAATTGTGTTTGGAGCTTGAAAAGCCCTGAGTCACTCCATGGCGGAACCCTCAAAAGCATGAGTAGGGGATCCCAAGTCAACGAATCCCTATTCTATTGGTTTTCCTAGAGGCAAAGCAATGGAAACAAAACAAGAAGAGAAAAATAGAAACCAGAAGATTAACCTATCGGCAACTCTAAACAGAAGGAAGATAATGGCTGTAGTATCTCTCTCTCTCTCTCTCTCTCCAACTCTACAAGCAGGGAACTAGATAGGTGGCATCGATCTTCCTTATGTCCTTTGTAGCATGGACTAGTGATAATGGTGGTTCAAATGGATAGTCCGATTGATGTCTGCATGTCAACATTCCACTGGACACTAAAATGTCATCCAAATCAGTATCAGCGAAATGTCCAATCATTGCGTCGAAAAATCTGCATACCATGATGTCCTCTTAAGAAAAGGAGGTAAGTGTACATCCTCCATAAATGCATGCATCCAATCATCTTCTCAAGTAGCACCTCTCGAAAGACAGCCATGATGGTGTTTGACGTCAAGACTCATTTCATCCGATGTGTTGCTCGAGGCATGTCCCAACATGGCTTCACTTTGAGGAATCCCATCTGTATTAGCCTCAGAGAAGCAAAAGAGTCCACCTGAAGCATTGGCTACCAACACTGTGGTAAACACAAAAGTATCTTCTACTTCCTTCACCCGAGCCAAAAGATGCCTTGGCCTTGGAAGTGGGAGAAAATCGATACACTCAAAGATGACTCATTCACCATGGTGCTGGTGACCCAATGGTAGTCTGACGCATGTCCTCATTGAGGGATGTTAGAGCAATCATCGAGATGCTGCCATCTGGAATTTTACAGTCATGCTGAAGGAGTTCTGGACTCTTTTGCTCACTAGGTGACAAATAGCCAACCATTCTCCATACCTACTCCTACTTAGTGAGATTCATAATTTTAATAAATTTGTTGGTGCAAAAATCTGCTTGCGTCGGAGAAGCTGGAGTTGTGGGGGTCGTAGTCGCCGTCGGGACCTGCAAAAGAAATCTAAACCGGAGGTGGGGTTGCTCCGGCAAGACTCTCCGACGCTCAAGTCAGTTCTCTGCCTCAACAAGAATGGAGTGCTCGAACGAAAATTTTAGCAGAATTTTGGGATAGAAAAATAGAGCTTAGAGAATAACATATCTGGGGCCTCCTTTTTATAGGCGGGGGAGGGCAGCAGACTGATAGCGATATCTGTAACCGTCTAGCAGTGGGCTGCCCAGGATCAGGCGAAGTTTGTTACGAAGAGCAGTGGAGTAGACCTGTGGCTATCATCGGGATGTGCCACGTGGAGTCTGCTGCGGGGAATGGAGCGACGTCCGTTGTCGCGACTTACCATACGATGGAGGAATTGCGTAGTATCCGTCACAGGAAGTGGAGCAGGATCGTGGCCATTATTGCGGTCTGCCAGGGAGTGATGGAGCCGCACAAAATCCATCGCAGGAAGTGGAGCAGAGTCATGGCCATTATTGTGGTCTGCCAGGGAGTGATGGAGCCGTACGAAATCCATCGCAGAAAGTGGAGCAGAGTCGTGGCCATTACTACGGTCTGTTAGGGGGTCCAGACTCGTCGGCTGAAGTTTGGTTGGAGTCTGTAGCTGGAGTCGGAAGCGAAGTCTGGTTCCTGTAGGAGCTCGGTCGAAGTCCTCCTGCAATCAAGGTCAGGGATGAAGTCCGGCTCCCGTAGGAGTCCGGACGGAGTTTACCTGCAAGTGAAGTCGTGGGCGGAGCTCGGCTCCCGTAGGAGTCCGGGCGAAGTCTTCCTGCAGTCGAGGTCGAGGACGGAGCCCGGCTCTCATGGGAGTCCAGGCGAAGCCTTCCAGCAGTTGAGGTTGGGGATGAAGTCCGGCTCCCGTAGGAGTCTGGACGAAGTCTGCCTGTAGCTAGAGTCGGAGACGAGATCTGGCTCCCGTAGGAGTCCGGTCGAAGTCCACCTGCAATCAAGTTCAGGGACGAAGTCCGGCTCTCGTAGGAGTCCGGATGGAGTTTACCTGCAAGTGAAGTCGTGGGCGGAGCTCGGCTCCCGTAGGAGTCCAAGCGAAGTCTTCCCGCAGTCGAGGTCGAGGACGAAGCCTGACTCCCATGGGAGTCCGGGCGAAGCCTTCCAGCAGTTGAGGTTGGGGACGAAGTTCGGCTCCCGTAGGAGTTCGGATGAAGCCTGCCTGTAGCTGGAGTCGGAGACAAGATTTGGCTCCCGAAGGAGTCCGATCGAAGTCCACCTGCAATCAAGGTCAGGGACGAAGTCTGGCTCCTGTAGGAGTCCGGAAGGAGTTTACCTGCAAGTGAAGTCGTGGGCAGAGCTCGGCTCCCGTAGGAGTCCGGGCGAAGTCTTCCCACAATCGAGGTCAAGGACGGAGCCCGACTCCCATGGGAGTCCGGACGAAGCCTTCCAGCAGTTGAGGTTGGGGACGAAGTCCGGACGAAGTCAACCTGCAATCAAAGTCAGGGATGAAGTCCGGCTCCCTTAGGAGTCCGGGCGATGTCTTCCCGCAGTCGAGGTCGAGGACGGAGCCCGACTCCCATGGGAGTCCGGACGAAGCCTTCCAGTAGTCGAGGTTGGGGATGAAGTCTGGTTCCCGTAGGAGTCCGGACGAAGTCAACCTGCAATCAAAGTTAGCGATGAAGTCCGGCTCCCTTAGGAGTTCGGACGAAGTTTACCAGCAATCGAGATCGAGGACGGAGCCCGACTCACGTAGGAGTCCGGGCGAAGCCTTTCCGTAGTCGAGGTCGGAGATGAGATCTGGCTCCCGTAGGAGTCCGGGCTGAGTCAACCTGCAATCAAAGTCAGGGATGAAGTCCGGCTCCCTTAGGAGTCCGGACGAAGTTTACCAGCAATCGGGGTCGAGGACGGAGCCTGACTCCCGTAGGAGTCCGGGCGAAGCCTTTTCGTAGTCGAGGTCGGAGATGAGATCCGGCTGCCGTAGGAGTCCGGGCTGAGTCAACCTGCAATCAAAGTCAGGGATGAAGTCCGGCTCCCTTAGGAGTCCGGACGAAGTTTACCAGCAATCGAGGTCGAGGATGGAGCCCGGCTCCCATAGGAGTCCGGGCGAAGCCTTTCCGTAGTCGAGGTCGGGGACGAGATCCCGCTCCCATAGGAGTCCGGGCTGAGTCAACCTGCAATCAAAGTCAGGGATGAAGTCCGGCTCCCTTAGGAGTCCGGATGAAGTTTATCAGCAATCGGGGTCGTGGACGGAGCCCGGCTCCCATAGGAGTCCGGGCGAAGCCTTTCCGCAATCGAGGTCGGGGACGAGATCCGGCTCCTGTTGGAGTCCGGGCCGAGATCTGGTAGTTGTAGGAACCTATCGTTGGAGAAGTTCAGCCGTTGGCGGAGTCCGGAGTAGTTCGGATTGGAGTTGAACCTGGCTGGAAGAAGTCTGGAAGGGATTCGGGGAGCAGCTGATAGTCGTAGAAAGTCGGCTGGCGGCGGAGCTTAGTGAGTGCTTCGGGCGGTTTAATAGATAACTGGAGGAACTCATGTTGAAGGAGCTCGGGTGGTGTAGTGGGAGTTCGTCCGTCGGGGGAATTCAGTCAGCACGGTGGAAATCCGGCTGTTGGAGGAGTCCGGGGAGATACCATCTGCGGTCGAGAGCTGGAGGAGCTTGGGAGGGTCAATCCTATTAAGAACTTCGGCTGAGGGTATTTTATACCTAATACCAGTCTCCCTATTTTCGAGTTCGAATTTCGAACGAAGTACAGAAAGATTGTCACAGCCGAAGTTGCTCCCTCGATGTCCGCGCGCGATCGTCCTCAGATATTTTGGTATTAAATGCACGCGTGCTGGAGCCTTTTTTCGATTAGGGCGACCCGAAAAGTCTTTTCAGAATTCCCACCAGAACGCGATCCTTAGCGTCACGCCATAAAAATTCGCGAACGGTCAACCCTATGCCGCGGTGAGTGGGACACGTGGTGGGTACTGGTTGGCCTAGGGACGTCTGCCACCATAACTGCGCCAGGCTCTGTTGCCTATTTAAGCCCCCGCCTTTCCTTCGGGGGCTTCACCTTGCCTGTGGGTTGACGCCTTTCTTCCGCCGGAGAGCCAAGCCACTCAGCCACTCCATCGGTGCCCCTTCCGACTCCGAGCATCCTTTGCGCCGGTCCTTGCCATCTCCACCGGCTCTCCGTCGTCTTCGGTCCCCCGAGTCCCTCCGAGGGGTTCTCCCGCCGGGACCTCCGCCCCGGAGACCAACCTCGAGAGGATGCCACGGACTAGGAAGAGTGCGAGGAGGAGAACAGCGGTCTACGAGTTCTTCAGTTGTCAAACTACCGCTGAGGGTTTTCGTCACCTTAAAGGAGGCTCGAGGGAGAATTCCTTCAACGACAGGGGTTTAATAACGGGGACAACCGGTGAAGGCATTCCGCCTGAAAACTTCAGAGTAGCTGAACGGGGCGACACCGGTAAAGGGGGCAGAGCTGTCGTCACAAGCCGTGGCGGGATCCTTGATGTCGTTGGGGCCGAGGGACCAGAGGCGGTCGGCACCGCCGGTGGGGCAGTAGAACTCATTGCGGGGACGGTGAAAGTAGCGCATGCCGACCTTGCCGGGACACCTAGGACGGTGGTTGTCGCGGAGCACACGGTGGTGGCGCATGTCTCCGACGCCATTGCTGCCTCTGGGGTAACCCTGGTTCTTCTTGAAACAGGTCGTCGTCACCGCTGCCGTTGCCTTTGCTGCTCCTTGAATTCTATCCCATCCTTTTCCCCCTAGGATTGGGATTTTGGAGGTGGAGCGGAATGAGGCAGGGGGCGAGAGCCGAGAGGCTTATCACACGTACTGAAAAATACTGCTGGGAAGGACAGAACCGAGAAGAGAAGTCTACAGCTTGAAGTGGCCTCCGGTGTATCCCTTTCGAGTTTTGTAATAATGTTTTCTTTCTCTGGCCCTCCGGGTCTTGTAACATACAACTTGTTAATCGAAGAATGAGAAGGAGATTTTGTTACTTCGTCCGCACTTTGCGTCGAACTGTTGTCTACCGAATTTTTTTCCTTTATCATTGTTATTGTTGTATTCCCTTCTCTCTATTTCTCTTCTTTTTCCCCTTCCTTCTTTTTTTTTTTTTTTTGACGTCGTCCGTAGATTACCGGTAGTCGTCACGTCGCTTTGCCTTTCAGTTATCCTTCTCCTTCAACCTTAATGGCCCTATAATGTATATTGGATGAATAATATGAGAAGAGAAATTTTTGCTACTTATACTTATGCATCGAATTATCGCTTGCCGAGCTTCTTTTCGGCCCTCGCATCATTCAGAGGTACCTGATTGCCATCGTATCGACCCATCCTTTTCATCCGTGGTCGTAAATTTGTCTGGGGCTGCTCGGGTTTGGTGCCCCCCACCCGGGCTCGGACTCGGAGGTCTGATCTTTCATCACCCCGAGGAAGTTTCATCTCGGGCTTGTGTTGAGAGCTTTCTTGAGAGCTGGGGTCCTTGATAAGAACCCTAATCCTTACTGAGACGGGGTCCTCTGCGTCTTTGACGCTGTCTGTAGTCCATCGCCTTCCTTTTTAGCCCCTCTTCCCTTTTTCTTTTTCGAGTAGAATTTTTCCTCCACTTTTGGTGGGGCTACGGGAGTCCGGCTCCCATGGGGGTCCGGACGGAGTTTTCTTTCGATCAAAGTCGAGGGCGAAGTTCGGCTCCCATAGGAGTCCGAACGGGGTTTGCCTGCAGCCGAAGTTAGAGATGGAGTCTGGCTCCTGCAGGAGTCCGGACGAAGCGTGTCTGTAGTTGAAGTTGGAGACAGAGTTCGGCTCCCGTGGGAGTCCGGACGGAGTTTACCGACGATCGAAGTCGGGGATGAAGTCCGGCTCTCGTAGGAGTCTGGACGGAGCCTTATTGCGAAGGGGCCGCTGGGGAAGGTCCCTCCTTCCGATCTAAAGAGAACCGGGCCTTCGACTTTGCTCGAGTTAGGGCGAGGTTCTCCTCCTGTCCCTAACAGGGCTGTGGGGGCACATATGGGCGTTGCAGGGCCTCTCCCCCCATCCGGTCTAAAGAGAATCGGGCCTTCGACTTTGCTCGAGTTAGGGCGAGGTTCTCCTCCTGTCCCTAACAGGGCTGTGGGGGCGCATATGGGCGTTGCAGGGCCTCTCCCTCCATCCGATCTAAAGAGAACCGGGCCTTCGACTTTGCTCAAGTTAGGGCGAGGTTCTCCTCTTGTCCCTAACAGGGCTGTGGGGGCGCATATGGGTGTTGCAGGGCCTCTCCCCTCATCCGATCTAAAGAGAACCGGGCCTTCGACTTTGTTCAAGTTAGGACGAGGATCTCCTCCTATCCCTAACAGGGCTGTGGGGGCGCATATGGGCGTTGCAGGACCTCTCCCCCATCCGGTCTAAAGAGAACCGGACCTTCGACTTTGTCGAGATGAAGTTTTCCTCCTGCTTCCGATACAGTTTGTTTGGACTGCCCTATCGATATAAGATAGTGCCAAGAGGGGAGACATGTAGATATGCAACTTTTGTTTAAAATAAAATCATTGGTAATACATCCGTAAGTTTTTCGAGCTCCATGGTCGCGGGAGGTCTGCTCCTCTGAGCTCCTTGAGATAATAAGTTTCGGGCCGGACTACTTCTTTGACCTCATACGGGCCTTCCCAGTTTGGGGCGAGCTTCCCTCGATCTTGAGGTTGGAGACAGTGGCTCATCGAAGCACTAGATCTCCTGCTCTAAAGACTTTGTTCTTGACCCGGGAGTTGTAATAGCGAGCGACTTTCTGTCTGTAGGCTGCCATTCGAACTTGAGCTACCTCCCACTTTTCTTCTAGCAAGTCGAGGTTGGCTTTAAGACCTTGCAAATTTTGATGTTCGTCGAACGCCACGACTCGTGCCGATGGGAGTTTAAGCTTAATTGGGATGATGGCCTCCATTCCGAAGGCTAAAGCAAAGGGGGTTTCCCCCGTGGGCAGTCTTTGGGTAGTTCGATACGCCCACAACACATGATAAGGTTCGTCCACCCAAGTTCCCTTCGTCTTTTCAAGTCTTATCTTGATCCCCTGCAGAAGGGTTCTGTTAGTCACCTCAGCTTCGCCGTTCGCCTGAGGATGGGCTATCGATATGAAGTTGTGGGAGATATTTAGATCTTTACAGAATTCAGCGAATCTTGCTCCCACGAATTGAAGCCAATTATCAGTGATTAGGGTTCTGGACAGACCGAACCTGCATATGATTGACTTCCAGACGAAATCTTGCACTTTTACTTCTGTGATTTTTGCTAGTGGTTCGGCTTCAACCCATTTGGTGAAGTAGTCGATCGCTACAAAGAGAAACTTCCTCTACCCCGACGCCATGGGAAAGGGTCCAAGGATGTCCATCCCCCATTGCGCAAAAGGCCATGGGGCACTCAAGGGCGTAAGCTCGGTGGCTGGCTATCTTTGGATATTGGCATATCTCTGGCATCAATCACACTTTCTGACATATTCAATCGAGTCATGATGCATTGTCGGCCAGTAATATCCTTGGCGGAGCAACTTGTGGGACAAAGATCTAGCTCCCAAATAGTTTTCGCAGATTCCTTCATGCACCTCCCACAAGGTGTAGTCAGCTTCCGAAGGCCAGAGACATTTCAAAAGGGGCAAAGAGTATGATCTCTTGTACAACTTGCCCTTATAAAGGACGTATCGGGAGGCTCGATTTCTGAGCTTCCGAGCCTCTTTTGCATCCTGGGGGAGAACCCCATCTCTGAGATAGGTTATCAGTGGGTCGATCCAGCTGGGCTCGTGGTCAATTTCCATCACGGGCCGCGATTCTTCCATACTCGAGCACTTTAGAACTTCAAAGAGAACGTCCTTGGGCAATTCGGTCAGAGCCAGCGTTGCCATCTTTGAGAGAAGGTCAGTCCTGATATTTTTCAACCTCGAAATCTGTCTGATGTCGAAGCTGCTGAAGGCGGGGATGAGCTCCTTTACCTTTTCAAGGTATTTAGCCATGCTGTCCTCCCGCGCTTCGTAGTTTCTATTGACCTGTCCCACTACTAGTTGAGAGTCGCTGTGGACCTGGAGCCGATCTATCCCCAGCTCTTTGACGATCCTCAGTCCTGCGATCAGAGCTTCATATTCTGCTCCATTGTTTGTTGCGGAGAACTCGAAGCGCAGAGCGTATTCCACGATGACTCCCTCTGGACTGATCAAGATCAGGCTCGTGCCTGTGCCGGACATATTAGAAGACCCATCCATGTAGAGGGCCCAAAAGCAACCAGAGGGATCTGCCTCTTCTTTGGGGGAGTTCGGTCGGGATTTTGGGCCGTCAATTTCGCATTGTTCAGGTTCGGCCTCCTTTGGGATAGTACACTCTACTATGAAATCTACCAATATCTGGGCCTTCACTGCTGGCCTGGGTCGATAATTGATGTCAAATTCTGTGAGCTCGATCGCCCATTTTGCCATCCTCCCGGAGGCATCCGCTCGGTGCAGAATCGTCTTGATCGGTTAGTCGGTGAGCAGCGTTACGGTGTGCCCTTGAAAATAGGGTCGGACCGGGCTGCAATCAGCAAGGCGTAAGTCAGTTTTTCTAATTTGGTATACCTGGTCTCGACGTCTCTCAACGCACGACTAACGTAGTAGATCGACCGTTGGACTTTTGCTTCTTCTTTGACAAGGACTGCCGCAAGGGTCATGGGAGAGACCATCAGGTACAGAAATAGTTTCTCTCCAGGCTCTGGCTTTGCCAACAGCGGGGGTGAGCCGAGGTAGCTCCTTAGTTCTTCGAATGCCTGTTGGCACTCAGGGGTCCAACAGAAGTTCTTCGGCTGTTTGAGAGTTTAGAAAAAGGGTAAGCACCGTTCGGCCGACCTTGCGATAAAGCGATTCAGGGCTGTTACCCTCCCTGTAAGGCGTTGAACCTCTTTTATCGACCTTGGAGCGGTCATCTTCTGGATGGTGCAAATTTTCTCCGGATTGGCCTCAATTCCACGCCCTGATACCATGAAGCCCAGGAACTTTCCTGAGGTCACTCCGAAAGCACATTTAGTCGGGTTCAACTTCATTTTATATTTTCGGAGGGCGCTGAAGGACTCTTCGAGGTCTGCGACGTGGTTCATAGAAGATTTGCTTTTTACGAGCATATCGTCCATGTAGACCTCCATGTTGCGGCCGATCTGCTCCTTGAAGATTTTGTTCACCAACCGCTGGTAGGTTGTGCCTGTATTTTTGAGGCCGAAAGGCATGACCCTGTAACAGTAAAGGCCACGGTTAGTAATGAAAGCAGTCTTTTCTTCATCTTTCGACGCCATCCTGATTTGATTATAGTCGGAGAAGGCATCCATGAAGGTGAGGAGCTCATGGCCCGAGATCGCGTCCACCAGTTGATCGATTCTGGATAGGGGGTAGCTATCCTTGGGGCAGGCTTTATTCAGTTTTTTGAAGTCTATGCACATCCTCCACTTGCCGTTTGCTTTCTTGATTAGGACAACGTTGGAAATCCAATCAGAATAATTGACTTCCCTAATGAATCCGGCCTTAAGGAGTTTGTCCACTTCCTCGACTATCGTCTTCTGCCTCTCTGGTGCATGACCTCGGATTTTTTCTTTCGTCGGTCGATGGTTGGGATCAACGGCCAAGCGGTGCTCCATGACTTCTGTGTCGATCCCTGGCATGTCCGTCGGAACCCAAGCAAAGACGTCCGCATTCTTTCGTAGAAAATCGATGAGATGCATCCGCACCTCTTCCCCGAGGTTGGAGCCGATCATCGCCACATGCTTCGCATTTCCGTCGTTCAAAGGGATCGGTACCAGATTTTTAATTGGACCGCCCCTCTCTTCAGTGAGGTCATCGCGAGCATCCAACCCATCAACTGGACAGGGGTCGGATTGGTCGCTTCTTTGCAAGGCTATGTGGTAGCAGTGTCTGGCCAGGGCTTGGTCTCCTCGGACCTCTCCGATCCGCTGGTTGGTGGGGAATTTCAACTTCAAATGGTAGGTTGACACGACAGCTCGGAGAGCATTGAGGTCAGATCGTCCGAAGATTGCATTGTAGGCTGACGGTGCCTTCACCATCGAAAAATTCACCAAGGCCCTGGATTGTCTTGGATATTGACCCGCAGCTACATTCAAAGTTACCATTCCCTCCATCGGGACAGCATCGCCGGTAAACCCTACTAGAGGGGAGGTAATCGGCCTCAAATGGCCGTCAAGGATGGACATTCTCGAAAAGACATCGTAGAACAAAATATCGGCCGAACTTTCATTGTCGACAAGGATGCGGCGGACGTCGTAGTTTGCTATATTCAAGGAAACCACAACCGCATCGTTATGAGGGAATTGGACTCCCTGAGCATCTTCTTCAGTAAAGGTTATGGGCTCCTCAATCTTTTGTCACTTGGAGGGTACGGCCAGTATGTTGGTTGCTTCCTGCCGGGATCCTCCCGAGATGGTGTTGGCAAAATCCGTCGGAGATTGATTGTCCGACCGTTCCATGCCGGCGACCATTGCCGGGGGAGGAGGTAGAGGCTGGGAGACTGGAGGTGAGACCGGAGCCTGAGATCTAGTCGCGGAGGCCGTGGATCGTCGTGTGGATGCCTTGCGGGGAGGCATCAGGCGGAGATCAAGTGGGGGAAGGAGGAGTGGACATCGGAGAAGATGGCCAGAGGCGGTCCCGTTGAGTGCTCCTTTAAGAACAAGGGTATTGCGAAGACAGCCCTTCCTCTAGCGCCAATCCTATTGGTGCAAAAATCTACTTGCGTCGGAGAAGCTGGAGTTGTGGGGGTCACGGTCGCCGTCGGGACCTGCAAAAGAAGTCTAAACCGGAGGTGGGGTTGCTCCGGCAAGACCCTCTGACGCTCAAGTCAGTTCTCTGCCTCAACAAGAATGGAGTGCTCGAACGAAAATTTTAGCAGAGTTTTGGGATAGAAAAATAGAACTTAGAGAATAACGTATCTGGGGCCCCCTTTTTATAGGCGGGGGAGGGCAGCAGACTGATAGCGATATCTGTAACCGTCTGGCAGTGGGCTGCCCAGGATCAGACGGAGTTTGTTGCGAAGAGTAGTGGAGTGGACCTATGGCTATCATCGGGATGTGCCACGTGGAGTCTGCCGTGGGGAATGGAGCGGCGTCCGTTGTCGTGACTTGCCATAGGATGGAGGAATCGCGTAGTATCCATCGCAGGAAGTGGAGCAGGATCATGGCCATTATTACGGTCTGCCAGGGAGTGATGGAGCCATGCAAAATCCATCGCAGGAAGTGGAGCAGAGTCGTGGCCATTATTGCGGTCTGCCAGGGAGTGATGGAGCCATGCGAAATCCGTCACAGGAAATGGAGCAGAGTCGTGGCCATTACTACGGTCTGTCAGGGGGTCCAGTCTCGTCGGCTAAAGTTCGGTTGGAGTCTGTAGCTGGAGTCGGAAGCGAAGTCTGGTTCCTGTAGGAGCTCGGTCGAAGTCCTCCTGCAATCAAGGTCAGGGATGAAGTCCGGCTCCCGTAGGAGTCCGGACGGAGTTTACCTGCAAGTGAAGTCGTGGGCGGAGCTCGGCTCCCGTAGGAGTCCGGGCGAAGTCTTCCCGCAGTCGAGGTCGAGGACGGAGCCCGGCTCCCATGGGAGTCTGGGCGAAGCCTTCCAGCAGTTGAGGTTGGGGACGAAGTCCGGCTCCCGTAGGAGTCCGGACGAAGTCTGCCTGTAGCTGGAGTCGGAGACGAGATCTGGCTCCCGTAGGAGTCCGATCGAAGTCCACCTGCAATCAAGGTCAGGGATGAAGTCCAGCTCCCGTAGGAGTCCGGACGGAGTTTACCTGCAAGTGAAGTCATGGGCGGAGCTCGGCTCTCGTAGGAGTCCAGGCGAAGTCTTCCCGCAGTCGAGGTCGAGGATGGAGCCCGGCTCCCATGGGAGTCTGGGCGAAGCCTTCCAGCAGTTGAGGTTGGGGATGAAGTCCGGCTCCCGTAGGAGTCCGGACGAAGTCTGCCTGTAGCTGGAGTCGGAGATGAGATCTGGCTCCCGTAGGAGTTCGGTCGAAGTCCATCTGCAATCAAGGTCAGAGACGAAGTCCGGCTCCTGTAGGAGTCCGGATGGAGTTTACCTGCAAGTGAAGTCGTGGGCGGAGCTCGGCTCCCGTAGGAGTCCGGGCGAAGTCTTCCCACAGTCGAGGTCGAGGATGGAGCCCGACTCCCATGGGAGTCCGGGCGAAGCCTTCCAGCAGTTGAGGTTTGGGACGAAGTACAGTTTCCGTAGGAGTCCGGACGAAGTCAACCTGCAATCAAAGTTAGGGATGAAGTCCGGCTCCCTTACGAGTTCGGACGAAGTTTACCAGCAATCGGGGTCGAGGACGGAGCCCGGCTCCCATAGGAGTCCGGGCGAAGTCTTTCCGTAGTCGAGGTCGGGGATGAGATCCGGCTCCCGTAGGAGTCCGGGCTGAGTCAACCTGCAATCAAAGTCAGGGATGAAGTCCGGCTCCTTTAGGAGTCCGGACGAAGTTTACCAGCAATCGAGGTCGAGGACGGAGCCTGACTCCTGTAGGAGTCCTGGCGAAGCCTTTTCGTAGTCGAGGTCGGGGACGAGATCCAGCTCTCGTAGGAGTCCGGGCTGAGTCAACCTGCAATCAAAGTCAGGGATGAAGTCTGGCTCCCTTAGGAGTCCGGACGAAGTTTACCAGCAATCGAGGTCGAGGACGGAGCCCGGCTCCCGTAGGAGTCCGGGCGAAGCCTTTCCGTAGTCGAGGTCGGGGACGAGATCCGACTCCCGTAGGAGTCTGAGCTGAGTCAACCTGTAATCAAAGTCAGGGATGAAGTCCGGCTCCCTTAGGAGTTCGGACGAAGTTTACCAGCAATCGGAGTCGTGGACGGAGCCCGGCTCCCGTAGGAGTCCGGACGAAGCCTTTCTGCAGTCGAGGTCGGGGATGAGATCCGGCTCCCGTAGGAGTCCGGGCTGAGTCAACCTGCAATCAAAGTCAGGGATGAAGTCCGGCTCCCTTAGGAGTCCGGACGAAGTTTACCAGCAATCGGGGTCGTGGACGGAGCCCGGCTCCCATAGGAGTTCGGGTGAAGCCTTTCCACAGTCGAGGTCGGGGATGAGATCCGGCTTCCGTAGGAGTCCGGGCCGAGATCTGGTAGTTGTAGGAACCTACCGTTGGAGAAGTTCAGTCGTTGGTGGAGTCCGGAGTAGTTCGGATTGGAGTTGAACCTGGCTGGAAGAAGTCTGAAAGGGATTCGGAGAGCAGCTGATAGTCGTAGAAAGTCGGCTGGCGGCGGAGCTTAGTGAGCGCTTCGGGCAGTTTAATAGATAACTGGAGGAACTAATGTTGAAGGATCTCGGGTGGTGTAGTGGGAGTTCGTCCGTCGGGAGAATTCAGTCAGCACGGTGGGAATCCGGCTGTTGGAGGAGTCCGGGGAGATACCATCTGCGGTCGAGAGCTGGAGGAGTCTTGGGAGGGTCAATCCTGTTAAGAACTTCGGCTGAGGGTATTTTATACCCAACAAAATTCAATAATGTATGAAGCCGTTATCCTCTAACAACCATAGCACGTCTCTATGACTCTAGGGGGAATGCCATGTATTCCCTCAGATGATATGTATCTATTTTCGTCTATGAAATTCAGACTATTAGAAGTATGTCTTAGAAGTCAATATGGCAGACACATTATATTTTTTTAGGATACAAATTTATACTTAAAATATTGATTTGATCAATAAAAAAATAGTTTTTATTTTTTATTCAAGTATGACGTGTCTTTAAATCGTTCAAAGAATTAATGCTTACGATATATATTCTCAAAGAGTTGAGAATTAGAGGCATATATAATTAATTTTTAAATTATTTTCAATCATAGTATCATCATGGAGATTGTGATCGATTCGGATAGACTGGTGTACGAATTGCTTCCTTCGAGATAGATGGGTCTCTATTCTACAGTGTAGAGATATTGAATGATAAGTACGGATAGTTGTTAGAGAATAATTAGTACTGAATGTGATTATATGAGAGATCACACAGATTTTTATTCAATCGTCAGTGATTATCTTGATGCTGTAGTTGTATGAATGGTCCTTTGATCTACGGTACCATGATTGCTCATAGTGAGATAGTTGGAGTTTGACTGCACAGAAATATAGCCTCTTAGCCACTTGAGTCCTTATAATATATGTTGGCGATAGTTAATTTACTGTAGGAGTAGGATGGATATTTAGATGGAATCTATTGATCTTGATAGAAAGTAGTCTTATGGGATTTGAGAGGTCAGTGTAATTGATGAAAAAGAGTTTTCATGAGAATCACTATTGGACTTTAGCTAATTGAATCTATCATATGACTCATGTTGAGGTTTGACGATTTATCCATGATCTGTCATCAAGCTGGGACTCACGATAGAGGGACTAAATTGCATGAGAACTACACCTAAAGGTTTTTTATTCGATTTTATTGGGTTGTCATTATATACTGTTAGGTATCACTGATGAATTGTAAGAGCTCACTAGACTTGTTCTGGATCGACGATCCTTATTAAGTGAGAGTAGAATCATTCTGACATATTGAAAAGATTTTCAATGATACTATGATAAAGATCATGATATATCTCACTACTAGACAGAATTGAACCTATGAGATCACGCAACAAAAAATTTGATCTGGATTAAACAATTGTGCTTATAAAGTCACAATTAGATTAGGATTTAAAGAAATCATATTGGATTTAAGAGAATCTTGCTAGCACATAGTTAAATCTAATTTCTTTTTAGATTTGAAATGCTTATTTGATAAGAATTAATCCAAATCAAATATCTACATTGAACCTAATTGAATTGGATTCAATGGGCTCCAAATGTTGGGCATCCAAATGGTTTGGATCAAGTCATTAAGGGGCTTAATCCCCCAACTAACTCTTTGATGGCCTGAATTTAATCAAGGGGCGTGCCACTTGATGAGATCAAGTTGGGGCATGCCCATATGTTGGGATGGCATGAGAAAGAAATAAAGAAGGAGAGGGGGCACACACCCTCCTCTCTTTTATGCATGGAGAAACCCTAAGAGGGTGCCAAGAGTTGATGCCCTCTTATCTCTATTAGGCATGGACAAAGGATGAGCATAAAGAGGAGTCCTAATGCGATTAGGAGAAGTATTTCACACCAAAATTGATTTTGGTTAGGACTTTAAAAACTTCTCTATTTAAGAGACCTTTCTCTAGGTCTTTTAACCAAAATTTTTAGATCATCCTAATCCTCTTCCATAGCCTCCACACCCCCTCTTTCTCCCTCTTCTAGTTCTCATGCCTGAGGTTGCCGTCCCATCATTTCATGCCCAAGAAGGTTGGGCATCCCCTCTTCCAATCTGATTTCTTGGTTGCTTCAAAGATCAAGAAAGGAAGATCAAGAAGATGAAGAGGAAAAGAAGATCAAGAAGAGATCAAGAATTGATCAAAGATTTCAGACTTGATTCAGATTCGCAGGAAGATCCAACTTAAAGGAGGATCTGCATCAAGAGGACCAATCCTAGTTGATCCTGAGTGAATACCTATAGAGATCAGATATTTATGCAGCTTAGATAGAATCTATTCATTTTTTAGATCCAGATTTGAGAAAAAAAAAGGAAACAGATATGTGATCTGATTAGATATTTTATTTTCAGATAAAAATTAGTACATATTATTTTTTGCATATGAACTAGATCTTTAGGTACTTTGATGTATTCATGTTCTAGATTAAAAAAAAATTTAATCTATTATTCACTATATTTTCAAAAGAGTTTAAAATCTATATGCATGAGCATCTCGTGAAAATCCAACAGTAGTATTAGAATTGAGAGGTGGTTACTTAATTAGGACCCTTAATCCATTAAGGGGAAGCCTCCTGTCGATCTTCACTTATCTGGCCAATTTGAAAGATTGTATTTTTAATATAGTTGCTTGATAGTTTGATTTAGCCTATGCCAATTAGATCAGTCATTTGATGATTGATGATCTAAACCAAATCTCCTAAATATTAAGTCTAGAGGTTTTGCAATATTGTAAATGTGCAGGCGTGCTACTGGTGTTGATTATTCTCGACTGGTCACAGTGGTTCAGTTGCATCGAAAATAGCAATCACTCTATTAGCAAAAAATTACTTCAGAAGAAAGATAGAGTTGGCTTAATATCTGTCAGATGAGGGATCCAATGATGGCTTTGCACTTGCTAGTGAATAATAGGTCAGACTTAACAAGGAGTGTGGTCAATAACTGTCAAGTGAGCCCATATAACTTAGAGATCAAGTCGCTGCGACATGCTTAGAGAAACATCTAGATAAAGAGTTATTTATGCATCGGTATACATATTACCAATAACTGTCAGGTGAGGTGCACGGCATTAGTAGGACCACAGCATGCATTAAGATTTTCGTTTCTCTACTAGAAAGTGTAGGGATCCAAAAAATAGTGGGAGTCTATTTGCTTCTTAAAGTTTATAGAGCAAATATAAATTTTAAGTATAAATATCTAACTTGAATCTCTATTCTCCAGTTAAACCATGTCAGCTTACCCTCTAGTCCATATTTTTAAATCCAATCATTTGATTGGAATTAATATTAAAGACTGGCTCAAAACCTTAAGATTGTCTTGATATCGGAGAAATTAGGATATGTACTTGATCAGGATCTCTCAATTTTTCCAAGTCATCCTAGTGCTAAGCAGAGAGCAACATTTGACAAATAGACTAATGATGATAGTCGGATTAAGTACTATGTGCTGGCTTCCATGTCAAATAAGTTGTAGAGCTAGTATGAGCACATACCTATGCCAACGATGTCACTCACCTGCTAAAGTTGTATGGTGAGTAAAGTTGGACAGCATATTTTAAATTGTTTGAGAGATTTTTTAACATAAAAATGTATAAAGGACAGTCGGTCCATGAATATTGTTTGATAATGATCAAGGACTTTGAGGAGTTTGAGAAGCTTGGACTAATAATGCAAAAAAAATTACAAGTGGATTTGATTATGCAATTCTTTATGAGTTCATATAGTCAATTTATCATAAATTTTTATATGAACAAGTTGGATTGTATTTTATTCGAACTGATCAACATGTTGGTCACTAATAAAAAATCTTGAAAAGTTCAAGGGACACTATTCTCACTGTGGAGCAGGCATCTTCTAAGAGAAAGTCTATTTAGAAGAAAAAAAAGAATAAGCCTATGAAGAAGTAAAGAAGGAGAACAGGCCAAAAAAGAAAACTCCAAAGAAGGCTATAGACAAAAAAAAGTATTTTCACTATAGCGTTGATGATCATTGGAGGAAGAACTGTCCACTATACCTGAAAAGTCTGAGGACCAAGATGGGTGACACATCTTTGGAAGGTATGTCTAGTTTGCTCATAATTGAATCTAACATAATAATTTCTTCTACTTCTAGTTGGGTATTAGACTCTGATTCTAGTACTCATATATGTACTTCAATGCAGGGCCTAATAGAAAGTAAAGGTTGAGGCAATGTGACATGATCATTCGGATCGATAATAGAGCAAAGATTACTGCAGAAGTCGTTGGCACCTACCCTCTTTGATTACCATCAGGCTTTAGATTATTTAAAAGATTATTATTTTATATCTGTAGCTAGACGAAATTTGATTTTCGTATCTGTACTAGCACAGGATGGATTTGATTTTTATTTTAATAAATTTTTTATTTTATTTATTTATGAAATAAATTGATTGTACATATTTTTTAATTGACAGTCTTTATCACTTGCATGTTAATACAAATATAGATATAAACGAGCAAGTAGTGAGTACTGTAGGTTAAAAGAGACCTAGAGATAAAGTTAATCGAAGTATATATGGCACCTAGGTTTGGCTATATTGGAGAGGACAGGATAAACAAATTGAAAAAAAGATAAGATTTTGACTCTTTTGATTTTGAGTCATATCCAACTTGTGAATCTTGCTTTCAAGAAAAAATGATCAAGTTACACTTTGTATGATATGGAGAAAGGGTCCTGAGATACTTGCCCTAGTACATACTGACGTATGTGGATCATTTGATGTACAGGTCAGGGATGGTTATAACTACTTATTATCTTTATCGATAATTTTTCATGGTATGTATATATGCTTTTGATGAGACACAGTCTGAAGCTTTTGAAAAGTTCAAAGAATTCAGAAATAAAGTAGAGAAACAAACAAGTAAACCCCTTAAAGTTCTTTGATCTGATTGAGGAGAGGAATATCTTAGTCAAAAATTTTTAGATTATCTTAAGGACAATGACAGTCTGTCAATGGACTTCTTCTGGTACACCTTAACTCAGTAGAATATCCGAAAGGAGGAATATGGCCCCATTAGATACGGTTAGATCCATAATGAGCTCATTGATTTATCCTTATACTTTTAGGAATATATTTTATTAACCATAATATATTTATTAAATAAGATTCCTTCTAAATTTGTTCTTACCATACTATATAAGATATAGAATGGTAAGAAGTTGAGTTTAGATTATCTAAAGAGTTGGAGATATCCAGCTTATGTAAAAAGATAGATGACTGACAAATTAGAGGATAGATTTGTCATAGCTTGCTTTATAGGATATCTAAAAGAATTCATAAGATACTTTTTATTTTTCACATAATCATAATATGATTGTGAGTCGTCATGCCACATTCTTAGAAAAATAGTTTATCCAGAATGGTGGCAGTGGGAGGTTAATTAAGCTCGAAGAGGTCTTTGAAGAGCAATGAGCTATATATCCTCAAGAACCTATAATTAATGAGTCAATAGTTAATGTTCCTCCAGCACCTCATAGATCTAGTAGGATCTTTCGTCTTTTTAAAAATATGTGGATATACTTACAGAGGATCTAGAGAAATATTCCTAATGGGAGATAAAGGTTATGAAGATGATCCGAATATCTTTAACGAGGTGATATCTGACATCGATTCTGAAAAATAGTTAGATGCAATGAAGTTAGAAATTGACTCAATACACTCGAATCAAGTATGGATCTTAATGGATCCACCAAAGAGTATAGTACCTATTGGGTGTAAATAAATCTAAAAAAAAAAATAGATGCAGATGGTAAGGTAGAGATTATAGAGCTAGACTTGTGGCAAAAGTTATAGTTAGCACAAAACATTGACTATTTGGATACCTTCTTGTTTGTAGTCATGCTTAAATCAATCTGCACTCTGCTTTCTGTTGTAGTTTATTATGATTATGAAATCTAACAAATAGATGTGAAAACTACTTTCTTGAATGGATATCTTAGGAAGATATATGGAGCTACCTTTAGATTTTACTTTCGATGATGGAGATTGCAAGTTTGCAAGCTACAAAGGTCCATATACGGTTAAAGCAAGCTTTCGAACTTGAAACCTTCATTTTGATGATGCGATCAAATCATTTGATTTCATCAAAAATAAAAAAAAAATCTGTGTATACAAAAGGGTCAGTGGGAGCATAATAACATTTTCATACTATACATGAATGATATCCTCCTTATTAGGAATGATATTCTTATGCTGATCTCGATCGAAAGATGGTTATTCAAAGAAATCTCTATGAAAGACCTAGAGAAGTATCCTATATTCTTGAAATAAAGGTCTATAGGGATAGATCTAAAAGGATACTAGACCTATCACAAAAGCTGTAAATAGAAAAAGTATTAAAAATGTTCAGCATGAAAAACTCTAAAAGGAGACTTCTACCTCTTAGGCATGTATTTATCTTTTCAAGATGATGTGTCAACCACATTCACCGTATGAGTAGGATTCTTATATCTCGATGATAGGGAGCCTCATGTATATCATACTATGTACTCGATCTAATATTATCCTTGCTGTGAGCGTCACGAGCAGGCATCAGTCGAATCCAGATGAGGAGCACTGGATAGCTGTGAAGAATATCTTTAACTACTTGAAAAGAACTAAAGGTTTGTTCTTGATCTTTGGAGGAGGGTCAGAGTTGCAGGTTGAGGGATATACTGATTTAGACTTCATATCTGATCTTGATGATAGAAAATCTAAATCAAGATATTATTCGTGTGCAATGATGGTGTAGTTAGCTAGAAGAGTTTCAAGCAACCCATTATAGCAGATTTGACCATGGAAGCTGAGTATGTCGTTGCTTCGGATGCTGCAAAGAAAGGCTTTTGGTTTAAAAAATTTATCGCAGAGTTTGGTGTAATGATATCAAATGCCATACCATTATATTGTGACAACAATGAGCCATAGCACTTACTAAGGAGCTCAAGTCTTATCAAAAATTTGAGCACATCGAGCGGCGGTTCCACATCATATGCGATTATCTCAAGAAGAATTGTATCGAAGTGTGAAAAGTAGATTTCACGAATAATATGGTAGACCCACTGACAAAACAATTGAGCCAACCAAAGATTGAAATCCACTTTGAGAAGATGTGACTTAGATTAATAGCGATTGGCTTTAGTCCAAGTGAGAGATTATTAGAAGTATGTCCTAGAAATCAATATGACAAATATTATATTTTTTTAAGATAAAATTTATACTTAAAATATTGATTTGATCAATTAAAAGATGGTTTTTATTTTTCATTCAAGTGAGATGTGTCCTTGAATCGTTTAAAGAATTAATACTTATGATATATATTCTCAAAGAGTTGAAAATTAGAGATATGTATAATTAATTTTTAAATTATTTTCGATCATAGTATCATCATGGAGATGATGATCGATTCGGATAGATTGACATATGGATCATTTTTTTTGAGATAGATGAGTCTCTAGTCTATAAAGACACTAAGCGGCAAGTGCGGATAGTTGTTAGAGAACTAGTACTGAACGTGACTATATGATAGATCACGTGAATTTCTATTCAATCATCAGTGATCATCTCATGCTGTGTTGTGTGAATGATTTTTTGATCTGTAGTACCACGATTGCTCATAGTGAGGTTGTTGGAGTTTAACTACACAGAAACATGACCTCTTAGCCATTTGAGTCTTTGTAGTATATGTTAGCGATAGTTGATCCACTTAGGAGTAAAATGAGCATCTAGATGGAATCTATCAATCTTGATAGAAAGAAGTAGTCCTATGAAATTTGAGAGGTTAATCTTAAGTCTGTGGCCATAGCAATGTGATTGATGGAAAGAAGTTTTTATGAGAATCACTATTGGACTTTAGCTAATTGAATCTATCATATGACTCATGTTGAGATTTGATGGTTTATCCATTATTGCCATCAAGTTGGAACTCACGATAAAGGGATTGAATCGCATAAGAACTACACCTAGAGATTCTTTATTCGATTCTATTGGATTGCCACTATATACTGCTAGGTGTTACTGATGGATTGTGAAATCTCATTAGAATTATTTTAGATCAACGATCCTTATTGAGTGAAAGTAGAATCATTCTGATCTATTGAAAAGAGTTTCAATGATACTATGATAGAGATCATGGTATATCTCAATACCAGGTAGAATTAAACTTACGAGGTCACACAATAAAGAAATTTGATTTGGATTGAATAATTGAACTTATGAAGTCACAATTGGATTAGGATTTAGAAAATCCTATTGAGTTTAGGAGAACCTTGCTAACACATGGTTAAATCCAATTCTTCTTCAGATTTGAAATGCTTATTTGATAAGAATTAATCCAAATTAAATACCTGCATTGAACATAATTGAATTGGATTCAATGGGCTCCAAATGTTGGGCCCCAAATGGTTTGTGTCAACTCATTAAGGGGCTTAATCCCCCAACTAACTCTTTGATGGTCTGGATTTAATCAAGGGGCGTGCCACTTGATGAGATCAAGTTGGGCGCACCCATATATTGGGACGGCATGAGAAAGAAAGAAAGGAGAGGGAGCGCATGCCCTCCTCTCTTTTGTGCATGGAGAAATCCTAAGAGAGCGCCAACCCTTATCTCTTTAGGCGTGGACAAAGGATAAGCATAAAGAGGAGTCCTAATGCGATTAAAAGAAGTGTTTCACACCAAAATTGATTTCGGTTAGGACTTTAAAAACTCCTCTATTAGTGCGCCCTCCTCTCTTTTGTGCATGGAGAAACCCTAAGAGGGCGCCAACCCTTATCTCATTAGGCGTGGACAAAAGATAAGCATAAAGAGGAGTCCTAATGCGATTAAAAGAAGTGTTTGACATCAAAATTGATTTCGGTTCAGACTTTAAAAACTCCTCTATTTAAGAGACCATTCTCTAGGTCTTTTAACCAAAATTTTCATATCATCCTAAGCCTCTTCTGCAGGCTCCATGCCCCCTCTTTCTCCCTCTTCTAGTTCTCATGCCCAAGGAGGTTGGGCATCCCAAGCCCAAGAAGGTTGGGTGTCCCCTCTTCCAATCTGATTTCTGCGTCTTAGTTGCTTCAAAGATCAAGAAAGGGAGATTAAGAAGAAAAAGAGGAAAAAAGATCAAAGAGAGATCAAGAGTTGATCAAAGATTTAGACTTGGTTCAGATTCGCAAGAAGATCCAACTTAAAGAAGAATATCTGCATCAAAAGGATCAATCTTGGTTGATCTTGAGTGGATACCCGTAGAGACCGGATATTTACATGGTTAAGATATAATCTATTGATCTTCTAGATCTAAATTTGAGGAAAAAAAAACGAAATAGGTATGTGATCTGATTACATATTTTATTTTCAGATTAAAATAAGCATATATTATTTTTTGCACATGAACTAGATTTTGAGGCCTTGGATGTATGCATGTTCTAGATTAAAAAGGTTTTAATTTATTGTTCTACTGTATTTTCAAAAAAATTTTGAAATGTACATGCATGAGCACCTTGTGAAAATCCAATACGAACTCCCTAGGACCTTCGAGTAAGTAAAAATTTACTTTGCATGCCGTCTCCTAGAGATCGATTCCATACAAATTGGATTTACTTGTTCACAAAGCTCTGAGCAACTTTGACCCCATCGAAGAACATCACCTCTCACATGGCATCCACTAAATCTCCACTATCTATCTCTCCACCTCAGTCCATTCCACTTCATGCTCGACTTACTACTAAATTGTCTCTTAGAGCTCAGACCTCTTTTATTTGCTTCCGCGAGGACAGACTTAGGCATCGGAGGATCCACCGTCGGAGATACTCCCAGTATGAGGACTTTTTGTCTTTAGTGGTGTTGCAAGATCCGGTGCGTAGGATTGACTGTGGATTCAAAGTGGGTATTTAATCTGAAGATCTCAACCAGCATCCTGTGATAGCCTCTCTCTCTTCATCTCGACTCTAGCTTATCAGGTTGAGCCAGATCAACTCCTGGCAGCAACATAGCTCACTACAAAAGATTTAGCGTGGTCCTCAAGATCACTTGTTGTAGCATCATGAGAGAGTTATGATTTGCAATACATTGTACCATCTCATGTGAGACGTATCATACCATATTGATAAGTTACTGAGGTTCGATATGTTCTTTATACCGAGTGCTAGTATCAGAATATGCGCCACACTGATACCATTGAATATCCCAGATGAATATCTATAGAGGATCCAGTGCCAAGAGTGCAAATTCAGTAACTCTATCTCAAACCCAGTGAAGTTGTGATCATTGCTCGGTCATAGAAGGTTGAAGAAAGAGAGTTTTTTTTTTTTTTTGAAAGCTAATTTTTTATCGCCACCTCCAAAGATAGTAAATTTTACATGCGAAAAAAAAAAAAAAAAATCCCAGTGCAATATACGCGCTTTTCTTTGGACTTCTGCTAGCCGTACATGCTGGCAACCGCTTCGTCCAATAATTTTGATTTTTACACACCTAGAGCATCCCCAGTAGGAAAAAGAAAGCATAACTGCCCAATGTGTGAAGCAGAAAATAAATGATCACTCTGTTACTGGCCAGCAACTTTCCACCAAGACGTTTCTTAACATGCGTGTGTACGGTTGGCCAAATACACTGTCTATATCCTTGCCTAATTCGTACTGTTTTCAGCAAACTATAGTGCTCATAATTTGCTATCATATGAACAAAAAGAGGCGTTCCGAGAGCAATGATGCATAAAAGAATGCTGATACTCGTAGAAGTTGGAGCCAACACTACGTATATAGCCATCGCGAATGCAGCGGACATGCCAGCAAATGCCACCCATAGACAACTCAAAGCCCCAAAAAGGGCTTTTGTGCGAGTATAACTATCAACCGTCGACGTTCCTGCATACATGAGCCAACATGTGGCTGCAATGGAGCAGAACAACGAGAAGGCATCTGAGGTTAGAAATACCTTGAAAGCATACTCTTTTGCGAGAACTGCTGTGCCACGGCTAGGATGATCATCAGCTATATACCCTCCCGGAAGAGTAAAACCAGCAGCAAATGTGACTGTAGCAATCAGCACCGAAGCAATCCCGAGATTTCTCGATAAATCCAAATCTTTCTTGATTTCTTTGGCCTCATTGCCGGATGATTTTTCTTCAATCCTATCATCGCCGAATGGTTTCTTTTTGCCCTCATCCCTGGATAACCCAACCATTTTTAAGTCGCGTAATTCCCGTGGACCGAACAGACTCTTTGTTAAAGCCAAGCAGCTGGCAATGCAATCATCTGCGTGCTTGGGTACAAGAAAAATTTTTGAACGTAAAAAGAGATATCAGTTGAAAGATTGAGAACCGTACATGTTAGGATACAATAAAATTGGACCTCTTGCGAGTAAGCATCCCAGTTGGTGATGTTATTTATTTATTTATGAAAATTTTTGGTTGTTGGGGCTACGATAGGTAAAGTAATTCTGAATCTCTTCACATATAAAGGGCTAAAAGGTGCCGACCGGCGAAACGAAGTCTCTTTAATAACATTACTATTTATTATCCTAAGGAATGCTTGTTTGTGTCCAGAAAAATATCTAGGAGTTCCTACGTGAATTGAAGAAAAGTGCTTATGCATGTTCCAAACATGAATGTTCTTGTGTCCGTGTGTGGGTGAGAGAGAAACGAAAGCCTACGATCGATGCATGGCAGAAGTATACAAGGAAAGAAATCTATTTTATTTGGTCTGACTTTATCTTGTTGTTCTACCGTCAGCAAGCCAAACATATACGAGGTCGTTAAGAATTTACCATCCGGAAGTGCAGGCCTCTGCGCAACTTTAAATAAACTAAGTCGAGAGGAGTGAATCCGTCGTGGTTGATAATGTTGAGGTGTACGTTTTTGTCCCGCAGAAGAAAATGCACGCTCCATTGGTCGCTATTTGTAACAGCTGTGTGTAACGGTGTATTCCCATTATTATCCTTCTCATTTAATAGCTTCCTGAGATCCGATCTCTTGGAGATCATTTCCCTGACAAAATATAATCTTTTCCATTTAAAAGCGACATGAAGAAAATTCTTCCCCTCCTTGTCTAATAAGTCATCTGTATGCGGGCACTGTTTTAAAATCTGAGAAACTCCGCCAATGTTGCCCACCATAGCTGCAGCATGTATGGGATATGAGCCATCGGCATCTGATAGGTAGGCAGTAGAAGAATCGTGCTCTAATAATAGCTTCACCATATTATCATGACCATGTGAAGCTGCATAATGAAGAGGAATTCTCCCTGAGGAATCGGCACTTTTGGCAAGCGCCGGATTCCGTTGCAATAAATCTTCTGTAATTTCTGTCACGTAAGTGTCATGAAAGGTCTCATGAGTACTTGTGTCATACAATGTTCATGGCGCTTTCACAAATTAAGAGATAAGAGCATTATATTCCATGCATACGTTTGCTTTATGCTCTACATTTGCATCTACTAAGATTTTCAATCAAATGGAATATCGTCATATAAATACTAAAAAGAAAGAAAAATCAAAGTGTGTTATTTGTTAGAAGGGAAGTTAGACATGGTAACCATCAAGGAAAGATGTCAACCGAACCTTACGAAGCCTAAATGAAGCAGGAAGCACCAGATAAGAAAAGGGCCAAGCTAATACACGTGATGACTATGTCTCCGCAGCCATTGGCCATGTCTGATCGGCCAACATCCCGGCCACTTGATTTTTGGGCAGATCATCATTTCAGGCCTGGGTTCTTCCCAGGATCAATTTTGGTGGGTAGTTGTTAATTCTCAGTCTAGGTCTTTTGATGTTGAGGAAGGGATTCCTAAGGTGGCTGAGCTTTCCTCTTTGTGCATTTTTTTTTCTTTCCTTTTTTTTTCTTTTTGGGTAAGTGATGTAGATCTGTTTTGCTGGGTTTGTAAAGTAGTTGGCCTTTACGGTCCTAAAACACATTGTTTTGCTATATGGTTTGTTATAGCCTGTCTTTTTGCTTTTCTATTCTGACCATTTCATAAATAAAATGGTGGTTTCATACTTCTAATGAAATGGTGGTGATCTAGTCACCCATTCTCAAAAAAAAAAAAAAAAAAAAAAAAGGTTTGAGCTCTCAATTACCTTGATTCAGGAGGACTGCTGCATGCAACGCCATTTTGTTGTCGGACCCGCATAAGATGCTAGAGAAGCATTATTCTCCTTAGAGAAAGATTGTAGCAATGCTTTGGCTACATTGAAGGATCCTGTCATGATGGCCAGATAGAGAGGAGACATACCGGCACCATTCCGCATGGATGCTAGTCCAGCATCTTGCTCCATTAGTACTTTAGCCACGTGCACATGGTCATATTGAGCAGCTTCATGCAAAGCATTGTCCTCGTCTCTATTTCTCGCCCTCAGCACTCTCCTTGCTTCGATCCCATCCTCTCGCATGAAGTCGATGATGAGGGAAACCATCTTGTCATTCCCAGCCCTTACAGCACAGTGCAGTGGAGTGTCGAGCCTCATATTAGGTGCTACCAAAAGAGATCTCTCTTTGTGATATATCTCCATGGCAAGCTCCACATGTACTCAGCTAGCAACTATATGGAGCCACGTGTTCCCTTCCGGTGTAACTCCAAGGAAGTAGTTGGTATAATTTTGTGTTGCAGCATCATCTGGTACTGATATTGCTATCTGCCCTATCGAATCTTCATAACAAAATTCTCCTTGCTGCAGTAATTCATCTAGAATTTTTTTGTCTCCTGATCTTGCTGCTTCGAGCAATTTAGGATTCATGTCTATATGGAAGGATGGGACTTCGCTCCCAAAAACTTCAAGATCGGAATCTATTTGTATTGTTTTTTTGGTCATGCTCTCCTTGGCCATAGTTTCAATAACTTCGTGTGCTCCAAGGATTGCTCTCTCTCTCTCTCTCTCTCTCAATGTATCTCTCTCTGATAGAAGGGGAGGAGAAAGCCACCCAAATTTATTGATGAAGGAGCATTTACATTAGAAGAGGTTACAAGAAAAGACATACAAAAGGCAGGCAAAGGATATTAATGTAAGAGAAGGAAGGAAAAAGCTTGCCCCAGTTTGTTATCAAAGAACAAAGAATATACTAAAATAGTGTTTAGAAGGGGGAGCAAGAAAGAAAAATTAAAGTGCGACGCAAGAACCGTGCTTAAACTCCATTTAGAGGCTATCGATATATTCTTTTCTCTGTAGTACAGCTCATTACAAAGATGGTGGGATAATCTTTTGTATTGGTTCAATAGGCACGTTGTTCTTTCTCTTTCTTTCTTACCTTTTACCATGATGGCTAACTTTTTGCCCTTACAGCACCATAGGCGCAATTATGTTTAAACTTCAACCAACAAACTAGCAAGAGGCTGATTTTCCTTAGTGCATAATACTATATATATATATATATATATATATATATATATATATATATATATATATGATTATATGATGTATTGGTGGATTTGTTTTTAATATAGTTTCATAGGTGATATGGCCTAGATTGACGTCCACCTGCTATTACCCTTGGATCTACCGTCCAATGACCAGTCAATATGTGGCAGGCACATTAAAAATTTGGGCAGATCAGCAGTCGCGGTTATAGCACAGTGAAATTAATGGGTTCCATATTAGGATGGCAATAACATCCCCTCCGCTGATCTCAGAGCTCCAGTGTAATTGAACGACACCCTCACCTCTACATAAATAGGGCCAAGGGATCCACGTATGCATGTGATTTCATCTACTTGATAGCTCTTCTATCGACTCTTACTGCTATTCTGCTCTTCTGATCTTCTTTTCTCTATTCCGTTCCACCAAAGCTCTACCTTGGGCATCAGAGGATCCTCGACCGGCCAATTTTGGCAGCCTCTAATATTTTCTTTACTCATAGATTGGACTCCCACTCTGAGCAAACCCATAAGCCATCCGCCAGATTGCCAACTCTATCAGGTCAGATTTTGATAGCAATAGATCCATGTTGTTTGTAGGAAAATGATGGAGAAGAAGATCTGAAGCCATAAAGTCCATTAAGGGATGTGGAAAAATCATTTGGGAGTACGATCTTAGCCTACAACATGCAACATGCTGAGATAGGACTATTACTAGCAGACCTTGAAGAAAGATTAGGAATGACAATCGGGTTGGATCGGGTCATGAGCGGATCGGATCAGAAAATCGTCAATCCAAACCTAACCTATTTATTAAACGGATTAAAAATTTCAATCTGAACCCGATCTGTTTATTAAACAGGTAACCTGACTCGATCCGTTTAACCCATTTATTAAATAGGTCAA
>NC_025998.2:14769241-14842343 GCF_000442705.2 Elaeis guineensis | reverse complement strand
TCTGCATAAGATGTCGAGCAAAATATCTTATTTTCGAAATTCATAAACCAAAGAGTTCGTTGATTCCTATGCTTGGATCAATCACCGATAGAGGTAAGAATTCCTGTACATGATCATCATTATATATACTATTTTATCGTTGATCTTGTATCGTTAATTTTGCATCGTTGAATTTTGATTGATGAATTTGCTATGTTTGAAATATCATTATTTGTTTATATAATTTTTAAGCATGAGTATGTTATGTCAATATATATGTATCAGTGATTGATGACATGATTATATGGGTATGATATATTTATCTTGATCAAATTGCAAAATGAAATTGATTTATGAAATCAACATATTATAATTTCATAAAAAAAATATGATTTAGACTAACCTCATCGTGGAATAGCCGCTAGGAGCTTATGCTTGAGACAGTCCTCACGAGCTTATACTTGGATTAGCCAGTTAGGAGCTCATGCCAGAACAGTCCGTCAGGAGCTTATGCCTGGGATAGCCTGTCAGGAGCTTATACCTGGGACAGTCCCCACAGACTTTCATATATGGGACAGCCTCTAGGAGCTTATGCCTAGGATAGTCTGCTAGGAGCTTATACCTGAGATAGCCCATCAGGAGCTCATGCTGGGACAGCCCCCATGGGCTTACACATGAGATTTTGGGTCAGACCAAGAATTGAGGCATGATTTGATTAGCCCAAAATTAGAAAGAAAAGATTAAGAAATTTGAAATTGTGATAAGAGGAATAAATAACGAGACATGAAGTAATGCTGATAAAGGATTTCATTTGTTGACATATGATAACATATCTCTTTTGACAAGACATATGATTGACATATATTTGATATAAATTTTATGGATATTTGCAATATTTTAGATATTGAATATGAGATTTCATGTTATATTGCTTATCATTATTTTTATATTATATTATTATATTAATGTGATATGTGGGATTCTTATTGGACTGTAAATCTCACACCCCTCCATTTCTCTTTTTCTTCTCAGAGTTATAGGATGCTCATGATTGGCTATGGTTGGTGCGGTGAGTGGATGAACAAATAAGAGCGTTATTGATATCCAACCGAAGGATAGAAGGAACTGAATTTGTAATTGTATAAATTTTGCTCATTGTTATGAAAATAGACCACTATTATTTATAGATATTGAGATATTGTAAGAACTTTTATGGACCTTGTATATTTTTTAGGACTTGCTCTAGGGAGTATGTGGCTATCACATATTCGACCTGAGTGTTGGGTTCGGGCGTACAGAGTGGTATCGAGCTTAGCTTTAAGATCACTAGGGACTGTGACATAAACTATATCAAAACTTTGGGTTATAATCACTGAGTATGGTAGAGGGATATCAAATCTTAGATTATGACCACTAAGGATGGTGATGTAAACGTATCAGAGTGACAAATTATGATCTTAATTGGTTGAAGATTATTTTGTAAACCTCAAAAAATTGGATAAATTTAAATCAGAGTGTGCAGCGAAAGTGTGGTGATTTAAGCGAAAATATTATAGTAGAAGATTTGAATTTTATTTTCTCAATAAAGAAGATTATCTTAGAGTATGAAGATAAGATGAAAAGTTTGTACCTTTAAGATTTTGACATGTAGCACCCTAATTTCGAGGACAAAATTATTTTAAAGAGGAAAGAATGTAATACCCCAACTCTCAACCGCATAAATCTCAAAGCACTAAATAAATAAATAAATAAAAATAAATAAAAAGAAACTTTGGAGCCAGCACGTGCCAGGCTATGGGCAGTGGGTGTGGAACTAGAAGAACTCATGAAGGAGTTCTTCTCTCAATCCAATCCAAATACTGACCAGAATATGAGTTGAAATTAAATCCTAAAACCTCCCAATTAGAAATCTAATTAAAGGATTCAACTTCTTAGATTTTTTCCACACAAATCACCGTCAAGATCCTTGATTTCTCCCTGTTCACTGGTGGTTCTTCCTTGCTTTGGACATCAATGGTGGTTCTTCCTTGCTTTGGCCATCAAAAATCAGATTAAAACCCATCAAAAGCTAGGTAAATCTCTTCAATCCTTCTCTTTCAATCTTTTATAGGATTTTAAGGTTGAATTTGTGCTGATTTTATTTTCAAAAATTTATTGAAAATTTTTTGTTTTCTTGATTCTATTCCACCGTCGTTTTACTGTGTTCTTTGGCATCGTTTGCTATTGCGGTCATCAGAATTGGTGGCAAGGGGTCGTCGGAGACTGCCCCACCGGCCTGAGTGGTGGTCGGTTAGGGGGGAGGGTCTCCTCGTCAGGAACAAGGGGGAGTAAGAGCCCCTTGTTCTATGAAAGAAGAAGGGGAAGAGAGAGGAGCATGTGGTCCTCTGTTCTCCTATGAAGAACAAGAAGGGAAAAGAAAAGAAAAAAGGAAAGGAAAAAAATATGAGAGAGTTTCTCTCACTTCTCTCTCTCCCTTCAGTCTGAACCCTTGCTTCTCTCTCTAGAATGTTAGACTTTCTCTTTTTAGAATTTTCTCTCTCTCCCTTCAATCTGAACCCTTACTTTCTCTCTCTAAATGTTAGACTTTCTCTCTCTTTAGAATTTTTTCTCTAGAATTTTCTCTTCTAAAAGTCTTATGGATTAGTGGAGGGTCTAGATACTTAGACAAATCCAATCTTAGTTGATCCTAGGAGAGGTCTTGGATTTATGTTATTAGGATCGTTTATCCATAATTTCTTCATATATGATTTTTGTATTTGATCATGGTCATGTAGAGATACGACTGTCTACATAAGATATCGAATGAAATATTTTATTTTCAAAATTATAAATCAAAGAGTTCATTGATTTCTATGCTTGGATCAATTATCGATAGAGTAAGAATCCTATACATGATCACCATTATATATGCTATTTTATCGTTGATTTTGCATCGTTGAATTTGTGATTGATGAATTTGCAATGTTTGAAATACCATTATTTGCTTATATAATTTTTAAGCATGAATATGTTATGTCAATATATTTGTACCAATGATTGATGACATAATTATATGGGTATGATATATTTATTTTGATCAAACTGCAAATTGAAATTGATTAATGAAGTCAACGTATTATAATTTCATAAAAAAGATATAGTTTGGACTAGCCTCATGTGAAATAGTCGCAGGGCTTATGTCTGGGACAGCCTTCATGGGCTTATACTTGGATCAGCCGGTCAGAACTTATGCTTGAATAGCCCGCAGGAGCTTATACCTAGACAACTCTCATGACTTTTATACGTGGGACACTTCTAGGAGCTTATGCCTAAGATAGCCCACAGGAGCTTATGCCCTGGGACAGTCTGCTAGGAGCTCTTGCCTGGGACAGCCCCTAGGGCTTACGCGTGGGATTTTGGGTCAGACCAAGAATTGAGGCATGATTTGATTAGCCCAAAATTGGAAATAAAAGATTAAGAAATTTGGAATTGTGATAAGAGGAATAAATAACGAGACATGAAGTAATGCTAATAAAGGATTTCATTTGTTGACATATGATAACACATCTCTTTTGACAAGACAGATGATTGACATATATTTGACATATATTTTATGGTCATTTGTAATATTTTAAATATTAAATATGAGATTTCATGTTATATTATTTATCATTATTTTCAAATTATATTATTACACTGGTGTGATATGTGGGATTCTTACTGGGATATAAAGCTCACACCCATCTATTTTTCTTTTTCTTCTCAGAGTTACAGGATGCTCATGATTGGCTATGGTTTGGGTTTGCGGGTAAGCGGATGAACAGATAAGAGCATTATTGATATCCAGCCGAAGGATAGAAGGAACTGAATTTGTAATTATATAAATTTTGCTCATTGTTATGAAAATAAATCACTATTATTTATAAATATTGAGATATTATAAAAATTTTATGGGCCTTGCATATTCTTTAGGGCTTGCTCTAGGGAGTATGCGGCCATTACGTATCCAACCCGAGTGTTGAGTTCGGGGCATGACAGATAGTGATGTCATGTAAATGCGAACCCGCTTCTATCGAGGATGAATGAGATGTCATGCAAATGCGAACCTGCTTCTACCGAGGATGAATGAGAGATTCGAATTACAAAACCTGCTTTGCCACTGCTCAAAATGCATGTCGTGGAGTATAATGTTGTATGCAGCAAATATGCTATAGCCAAAGGCAATCTAATGCTTGGAGGTGCATAAATGGTGCCTGAAGTATATGCTGTAAATGGCAATTCAGAACTACGGTACATAGATGGTGCTTAAAATTATAAGAGTGTCCATGGCAATTCAGGACTTTGTTAGCGAGGTGGAGGTGCCCAATCCATGAAATTTGGCTTTTGAAATCCACTTAGACAGGGAAGGCGATTTTCGAGCTTGCAGACAGTATGCATTTGCTAGGTTCATACAAAAATTCAAACTTGCACATAATGCAATCTCCTCGATCACATGGGATCGACTGTGTCTCTTGAGCACATTCGTGTCCTTGCCATAAAGTAGTCCTCACCAGTCCTAAGATTTCTTGTACCGGAAAGAAGCATGAACCGTGCCTTTGAGCTTCACTTTACAGAGGGAGGTTGCTCGGCTCATATAAAAATTCAAGCTTGCACATAACGCAATCTCCTCGATCGCATGGGATTCTGCCTCTTGAGTACATTCTTGTGATTGCCACAAAGTAGCCCACCCCGATCCTAAGATTTCTTGTAGTGGAAAGAAGCATCAACCATACCTCTGAGCTTCGCTTTACAGAGGGAGGTTGCTAATCTATATTATTCTAATTAAACCTTACATCTTGATCTATTTTTAGGCAAGACAGTAGGTTAGCAAACATTGGATGTGTTTGACAAAAGTTGAAGCACCTAAAGGCCTTTGCAGAAATAAAATTAAATGGGCTTGGTTTTTATTTTCAGAATTCCTATGCCTAAACTGCTAAACCCTCTCAACCTCTAGAATCTAGATCCTCTCCCTTCTCTTGTCCTCCTTTCCACCACCAATGGCTGCTGAACATCACTTCTTTCCAATTCCAACAATGCCATCGCACTCTGTGGGCCTGCTGGACCAAGATGGTAAAGATCTATTCAAAAGTACGTCTGGCACAATTCCAATGGTTTTAGGTCGAATTGCGTCTCTCCTGCCACCCGTGCGCACCATGACTAGTTTGTCTTGAATATGAGCAAACCATTTAGCCTAGCTCAGTGTATGAGATTAGCATGGTTCTTTTCTAAAGAAAAAAAAGAAAAGAAAAATTCGCTTCATCATGTTATAGCATCAAGAAAGTTATGATTTGCTCTATAAGACTGTACTATCTCATGAAAAATGTATCATACCATATCGATAAAGTACTGATATCTTCTCCGTATCAAGTGCTGGTATCAAAATATATGCCACATTGATACTGTGTGTGCAATATACCAGCAATATATCTGTATATAGGATTCGATACCAAGATTGAAAACTCAACCACAAGTCTTCGTGGTTTAATTCTATCTCCAACCAAGTGACACTGTGATCTCTACTCAGTTAAAGAAGGTCGAGAAAGGAGAAAATCTCCTCTTCCTCTCCATTTACGCCAGAGCTAAAGAACAATCACTTATGCCATCTCCATGAAAGCTAATCTTTTTTGACACAAAGGTGGAACATTTTACATGTGAATAAATAAGAAATATTTAAATATTAATTCCCAATGCAATCTATATGCGAGAAATTCTTTGGACATCTGTTAGCCTTGCATGCCATCAACTGTTGCTTACAATGGTATAGATTTTTACTCGCCTAGATCAACGCTAATAGGAAAAAGAAAGCATAACAAGCCAATATGCCAAGCAATGAACGGGTGATGCTTCCACCGGTCAGCAGTGTAGGACCAAGACGTTTCTGAACATGCCGGTGCGTGGTTGCCCAAATCCATTGTCCATACCCTCGCCTGATTCCTACGGTTCTCACCAAACTAAAGAGATTACAATGAGCCACTACATGAGCTAAAAGAGGGGTTCCGAAAGCAATGAAGCAAAGAAGAATCCTGATACTCAGGTATCTGGGAGCCAACACTACATATATAGCCATCGCAAATGCAGTGGACATGCCCGCAAATGCCACCCACAGACAACTCATAGCCCCAAAAAGGGCCCGTGTGCGAGTATATATATCAACTGTCATTGCCCCTGCATACATGAGCCAGCATGTGGCTGCGATGGAGCAGACCAACGAGAAGGCATCTGAGATTAGAAATACCTTGAAAGCATACTTTGTTGCCAGAACTGCCTCGCCACGGCCTGGATCATCATCTTTGTAGCCCCCAGGGACGGTGAAACCAGCAGCAAATGTGACCGTAGCAATCAACACTGAAGCGATCCCGAGATTTCTGGATAAATTCATATGTTTCTTGATTTCTTTAGCCTTTGATTTTTCTTTGACCTTATCATCATCGTCGGATGGTTCCTCTTTGGCCTCATCGCGGGATAATTCGACCCTTTTCAAATCATGCAACTCTCGTGGACCGGAGTGAGCCTTTATTAAAGCCAAGCAGCTAGCGACGCAGTATTCTGCATTCTACGGTACAAGAACTATTTTAGAATATAAAAAGAGAGATCAGTTGAAAGATTGAGATCACTACATGTTCAGTTAACATTAATTAAGTACATTATACTTCCTGTGATTAAAGTTATTAAACTCGGCCCAGCCTTTGACCCGGACAAGGCACCGGGTCAGTGGGTTAGCAGTCCAACTATCGGGTCAACGGTTGAACCAACGGGTGAATGCACAAAGTATTAAACATAAAATATAATAATCTATTTATATCCAAAAAAAAATCCATGATCATTATCATGCAGTGACTATAGATTAAAACAGCAAAGAAGTAGAAAACTATACCAAAATTAATTTGCCTGGAGTGCAAAAGCAGGATGCTTTCGCTACCACCACAGGAGGAGGAGGGAGCCAAGCAGAGGAGACAGAGAGAGGATGTCCCGAACAGCAGAGAAGAAGGTGGAGGGGGTCAAGCAGAGGAGGAGGAGGCGGAGGGAGGATGTCTCGGATGGCGGAGGAGGAGGAGGTGGAGGGGGAGGGGTCGAGTGGAGGAGGAGGAGGTAGAGGGAGGTCCCAGACGGTAGAGAAGGAGGCAGAGGAGGGAGGGGGTCGAGTAGAGAAGGAGGAGGCAGAGGGAGGAGGTTGCGGATGGAGGAGGCAGAGGGGCCGATCTTGGGCCTATTCATTGGAGAATTGAAAAAAAAAGGGTTTGCGCCGCTGTCACTCACCACAGGCTCCGATCATCCTCATCGACTCATCCCCAGTCCCCGCCACTGTCGTTTGCTCGGTCCTTATCCTTCGCTGCCACCGCTGCCGACTTAGTCACCAAGGAAGGGAAAGACGCCGACGGGGTTTGAAGTTTAAAGTTTGAACTATGAACTCAGAAAGTCGGGATCGAGAAGTCCAAGCCCAAGGGACGAAGATGAACAGTAACTTAAACGATTTTTAGCTCAACTAGGTTATGCTGGGTCAAGCGGTTCGCAGTCCAACCGACCGGTTTGCATGAATTTAACTGGGTTTTAAACACAGCCGGTTCAATTAGGTAACCGATCCAATCCCATAGCTGGGTCACCGGATTTTCGGTCTGACCGATCGGGCCAAGCCAGGTTTAATAACTATGCCTATGAGTGAGCATTTCCTAGACTTCACAATAATATTTATTTATTTATTAAAAATTATATATGTATATAGAATCGAAGTCCCATTAACAACATTAGCATTTATTGTCCTAAGAATTAAATGCTTATTATTAAGATTTATGTTTAGAAAAATATCTAGGAGGTTCATAAATATGAGAATTGAAGAAAGGTGCTCATGCTCCAAATATAATTTCTCTGCATCCTTGGGTACGTGTGCATGCAAAGAGAGTAAATATTCGTTGCAACCATGATACCATGTTAAAATTGTAACAATCCAATCAAAGTCAGAAATCGGTGGGGTAGTATGGGGTATCATCATAGAAATCAGTGAAATATATGGCAATCGATGAAATGCAGTGTTCTCATTGGTTACGATAAATTTGATATGGTACCATCATTGCAACGAAGTTTTTTTCCAAAAAGAGACTAAAACTTGTGATGTATGGCATCCTAGTCTATTAGGAAATAAATCTTTATTTTATGTGACAAACCTTACCCGGTTCTCTTGTTAGCAAGCCAAACATGTACAAGGTCATTAAGAGTTTACCATCCAGAAGTGCAGGCCTTCATCCATCTTTTCGCAAGCCAAATCAAGAGGGGTGAAGCCGTCACGGTTTACAATGTTGAAGCGTACGGTTTTGTCGCGCAGAAGAAAATGCACGCTCCGTTGGTCACTGTTTTCAACAGCCGTGTGTAACGGCGTATTCCCCTTGTTATCCTGGTCATTTAACAAATCCGAGATTTGGTCGCCGGGATATAATTTTCTTGACCATATCTAATCTTCTCCTTTGCACAGCGACATGAAGAAAATTCTTTCCCTCCTTGTCTAATAATTTGCTTGTTTCGAAGCATTGTTGTAAAATCTGATCAACTACATGAAAGTTTCCCACACTGGCTGCAATGTGTATGGGAAATAAACCATTAGCATCTGATCGGCAGGCTGCATAGGGATCGTACTCCAATAATAGCTTCACCGTATCACGATCTCCATCTATAGCTGCATAATGAAGAGGAGTCCTTCCTGAGGAATCGACGCATTTGGCTAGCATCTGCTTCCCTTTCAATATTTCTTCTGTAATTTCTGCCATGCAAGTATCAAGAGAGGCATCGTGAGTACTTGTGTTATACAATGCTCATGGTGCTTTCACAAATTCCAAGACAGTATTTTATTCCATGTGTATGCTTGTTCTATACTCTGCCTACGCATCTACTAAGATATTTATTCAAATGGAGGATCATTAAAAAAAAAACACCAGAAAAAGAAAAATCAAAGTTTGTTATTTGTTACAAGGGAAGTTATGCATGGTGACCATCAAGGAATGTTGCCAATTGAACCTCGATAAGCCTAAATGAGTAGGAACAACACCAGCAAAGAAGAGGCTGGGCCAAGCTGATCCACTGGATGAAGTTGCCTCGGCGGCCGTTGGCCATGTCTGATCCCACCAACATCCCAGCTACTTAATTTTTGGGCTAATCTTTTAATGCCTAGGTTTTTCCTGGCAAACAATTACAGTTAGCAGTTGCTTAATTCCCACTTTCTAGGTCTTCTGATGTCGAGGGAAAGATTCCTAGGTGGTTGAGCTTTCTTCTTCTTTATTACATAAAATTTTCTGTTAAGTGACATAGATCTATTTTTCTGGGTGTTTACAGCAGTTGCCCCTGCACTCTTGAAAGGCCTTGTTTTGCTGTATTGTTTGATATAGCTTTCTGCTTCTTTTATATTCTGATCTTTTTCAGAAATGAAATGGTGGTTTCATACTTCGTAAGAAATGGTGGTGAACAACTCACCTTTTCTTCGGGAAAAAAAAAACAAAGAGAATGATATTTAAGTAGAGCACTCGATTACCTCGACTCAGGTGGACTGCTACATGCAATGCCATTTTCCCATTAGGGCCCATGTAAGATTCCAGAGAAGCATTTGTCCAGGAAGAAGACTGCAGTAAGGCTTTAGCTACATTGAAGGATCCTGTCACGATGGCAAATAGAGCGGAGACATACCGCATCATTCAGCATGGATGCCAATTTGTCATCTGCCTCCACAGTATTTCGGCCACGCTGATAGTCATATTTGGCAGCCTCATGCAAAGCAGTGGCCTCATTCTTGTTCCTTGCTGTCAACACTCTCCTCATTCGATCCTATCCTCTCTTACAGACTGGATGATGATGGAGACCTTCTTGTCATCTCCAGCCCTTCAGCACAATGCAATGAGTGTCGAGCCTCATATTTGGTGCCACCAAAAGAGATCCCTCTCTATGGCAGATCTCACTAGCAAGCTCCAAATTTCTTTGGCTACCAAGTCTTTGGAGGGCTATGTTCCCTCCGGTGTCACTTTGGGGAGGTAACTAGTATCATTTTGTATTACAACATCCTCTGATATTGTTATTGCAATCTCCGACATTGAAGCTCCCAAAAAAAATCTTTTTGTCGCAGTGATTCATCTAGAACTCCTTTATCTCCTGATCTTGTTGTTTGAGCAATTTAGGATTCATGGCTATACGAAGGGGTCGGACTTCGCTCTGAGGAACTTCAAGATCGGAATCTATTATGCTATTTTGCTAGTCATGCTCTCCTTGACCATAGTTTCAAAAGCTTTCTGTGCTCCAAGGACAGCTCTCTCTCTCTCTCTCTTGAAAGGGAGACATAAATCCACCCAAATTTATTGATGGAGAAGAATTTACATTAGAAGAGGCTATAAGAAAAGGATATACAAAAGGTAGGCAAGGAATTAGCCTACAAGGAGGGAATCCTTTTGACATAAGAGGAGGAAGGAATGAACTCCCCAATTTACTAGAATGGAATTAAGAATAAGGTGTTTAGAAGAGGGAGCAAGAAAGAAAAAGCAGAGTGATGCAAGAGCAAAGTTTAAACACCATTTAGAAGTTACTGATATATTGTTTCGCATTGCTCTTTAACAAAGTTCTACCAAAAGAAGGATAGAGGTATCTCACATTCTCACCTACCTAAGAGTCCAAAAAAAATTTGATGTTGTTGCCACTACCAATTTGAAGCTATGCAAATCCAAAATGGAAGATGTTCCATAGAAATGTCATGCCAAAAAGGAGATTGCTTAATGCATGTTGTCCTAAAACCCAATTTATTTCTTTTGTAACAAGATTGATGCCCACGCAATGCACAGGGAATAATGAAGATAAAATTTTAATTTTATGAAACAAAAGAATAATATGAACTTAAAAATAAAATGAAAAAATAGAGGTGCTTTATACTAACCTTCTCAATTGCTTTGATCATCATGGCATGGACTGGCACTTCAGTTGCAGGATCAAATAGATGCGAAGTTTTTTTTTTTTTTTTTGGACTCATACTGCCTTCAATCACCATGACACTAAAGTTTGAAATTTTCATGTGTAGAGAAAAATATATAAGAAAACTATTTTTTTGTAAGTATCCAAAAGAAATAAGAAGCAGAATTTTTGTGATTTTCCATTTTTAACATTGGAAGGATATATTTCTTTCCTTTTTGCATTGGCAAAAAATCTCTATGACAAATCTCATTGGCAAGCTCCAAATATCCTCGACTAGCAATTATATGGAGAGTTGTGTTCCCCTCTAGTGTTACTTCAAGGAGGCAACTAGTATCTTATTGTATCGCAACATCCTCTGATATTGATATTGTGATATCCAACGCCGAATCTCCAAAAGAAAAATCTTCTTGTTACAATAATTCATCTAGAATTCTTTTATCTCACAATATTATTTCTTCGAGCAATTTAAGATTCATGGTGCAAAGGGGTGGGCTTTGCTTTAAGTAACATCAAGATTAGAAGCTGTCTATAGTGTTTGTCAAGTCATGCTCTCTTCAGCCATAGTTTCAACAGCTTTGTGTGCTCCAAGAACTACTCTCTCTCTCTCTCTCTTGGAGGGGAGGCTATAAAACCCCCAAATTTATTGATGGAGAAGTATTTACATCAAAAGAGGTTACAAGAAAAGGATATACAAAACACAAGCAAACGAAATTAACCTGCAAGGGGAGGAAATCCTTTTGACATAAGAAGAGGAAGGAAAGAACTTCCTGTATTATTAAACAAAGATTAAAGAATGAGGTGCTCGGCAGAGGGTGTAGGAAAGGAAAAGCATGATACAAGAATAAAGTTTAAACTTCGTTTAGAGGCTACTAATATATAGTTCAGATTGCTCTTTAACAAAGTTCTACAAAAAGAGAGGATAGAGTAATCTCACGTTCTCACCTATAGCCAGGGGTGCCCCAAAAATTTGATGTTGTTGCCACTACTCAACTTGGAAGCTGTACAAATCTAAAATGGAAGAAGATCCACAGTAATATCATGCCAAAATGGAGATTGCTTAGTAAATGGGTCTTGTCCTTAAATGCAGTTTCTTTCTTTTGTAACATAAATGATACACACATGATGGATAGGGTGATAATGAAAATAAAAATTTAATTTTATGAAGTAAAGAATAATAAGAACTTGAATATAAAAATAAAAAATAGAGGCACGATACTAACCTTCTCAATGACTTTGATCGTCTAGACTGGCACTTCAATTGCAGGAACAAATAGTTACCAAATATTTTTTAGTCTCATATTGCTTTCAATCAGATCTTAAATCTCATCCCTCAACTGACGACAATTTTTGGTGTCGTGGCCATGATCTCGATGGAAGCAGTATTTCTTTCTGTCCCTTTTATTTGCTAGTATGCTCATTTTTCTCAATCGACGTATGTAGTCTCGGCCTTTGATCTCCATCAATATTTGAGCACATGGGGCAGAAAGAGGAGTGTAGTCATGAAAGTGCCTTAGTGTAGGAGTTGACGTGGTGCTCTCAAGTCTTGGAAGGTCATGAGAGGAGCCAGGGTGTTGGCTCTGGGAGGCTAGGACTGGGTTTGGGTCCTAGGGCTAGGACTGGGTTGGGTCCTAGGGTGGAGGGGGGTATAGCTCTCCACGACCTCGAGGTTTAGGTGATGAGGATTTCAAGAGAACTTGGTTGAGGCTCCAAATATCTAGAGACACAAGGTGGAGCAAAGAACCAGAGTTAGGACCGAAAACTATAGAGGAATAGCAGATTTAGAATATTGGGTCGACCAAGTCACAGAGGGCGTGCAAGATACAAGACAATGCCTAAAAATTCTAGCACGATACGCAGGTGAGTCGGCTCAGTCTCAATCTGAGTTGACTCAGTCTCAAGTTAGTCAACTCAGTCTGAGATTGAATCGGCTCAGTTGTGCGGACAGAGCTGCATGGAATTTTTGCATAAGTCTAGGATCGAGTTTTGATCCTAGGACTTAAGGCCTGATTTGATAGGTCTTAAGGGGGCTAACTAAAGGTTTAAACTAAAAATTAAGTCCAAGGGATGAGAGCATATGAGACATGGGCTCGATGAGTACTTTCATATATTGGGTGAGCCTAAAAAATTTTTTGGATTCGGGTCATTGAACTCATTATATTGATATATATATAGGTCATTGTAATACCAAGATAGATGGAATAAAATATAAAGTTTTCTCTCCTGAAACTCTAGCCATCATCTCTCTCTTTTCTCTCTCTCATGCTCTCATCCATGATCCAATTAGATTTGTACATTCTTCTGGTCTCTTCTCAGATTTTTTGGATTAACATCCAGATTTCATGCAAGACATCGGTCCGTAGCTAGTATCGGAGAGGTACCAGATCCTAATAGTTAGTATCAAGCTAGATTGAGTATGGAGGAGGAAGAAGAGAGGATCAAGGAGTTATCTACAGCAGAAGATCAGCAACAAAATTTTAGATCTAGGATTTTCTCCAAGATTTGTGAGGAAGGAAGAGATCTGGGGCTGCTGTCCATAATCCCCTATCAGGTATTTTTCAGATCCATCTTGTGTGCTGTTGTGATTGGGTTTGATCATGAAAAGTAGTGGGATAAAAGTTAAATTTGATAAATTTGATGGGAATGAGAGTTTCACCATGTGGAAGGTGAGGGTGGAGGATCTGCTAGTACAGAAGGGATTGGATTCGACCTTGGAGGATAAATCGGAGGGGATGGATGACAAGCAATGGATGTCCTTGGACAAAAGGGCATGTGCCATGATTAGGGCTTGTTTGGCAAATGAGATTTTCTATGGCACATTGGAAGAGAGACTTTCAGGGGTTTGTGGTCGAGGTTACATATGTTGTATATGAAAAAAAATGTGCAACAAGTTGATGCTGAAGAAGCAACTGTACAGCCTCCGGATGCAGGAAGACGAGGATGTTGCAAGATATATTCAGCGGTTTGATCGGATGAGCATGGATTTGCTCAACATTGAGGTGGAGCTTGAAGAGGAGGATAAAAGCTTGCTGCTATTATGTTCGCTATCCGAGAACATTGATCTGTTGGTGATGACGCTGCAGTATGGTAAGGAGATACTAGTGTAGGAGAACTTTTGATGAAGAGGGAGGTCTTCTAGGAGGATCTTGTGGTGTCAGAGAGGCCCGAAAAAGGGAAGAAAAAGGGTTAGCAGGTGAGACAGATATAGTCTCCAAAGGATGATAGCAAGAAGGTTAGGAAGTGCTACAAGTGTGGTGTAGCAGGGCATTTTAAGTGGAAGTGTCTGCTTAGGAGGAAGGGAGGAGAAAGGAACAGCTCGGATTCTATTGCTTCAATCACTGAAAGTAAAGAGTTGGATGAGCTTTTAGTGATTTCGGAGGAGCCCGCAAGGTGAGGTGTATCTGAGATGGCTTTGGAGGGGTCCACAGAGTGCGGAGAGTCTGAACGGACAGCTATGATATTTGAGGTGCAACAGCAAGCCCAGTAGAACAGTGTTGGATGGTTGGTCTCGGAGGATTCGGGTATAAGAATCAGCTTCTGTAGCATCAGGGGGGCTTCGGATTCAGGTGGAGCACTAGACGGAGGTGGCTTCACAGGTGGATAGGGTTTTGACATGTGCTCAAAGTGGGGAGGTGCAAGAAGAGGAGCGATATCCCAGCACAGCACCAGGGCTGCATAAGGTCAGGTGGAGTAGAGTGTGCAGGTGGAGAGGCATGGCTCTTAGGAGATCCTGTTAGGTGAATCGATTGCAACAAGTACTAGTTTAGGAATGTTGCAGTTTCTCCAGAGAAGTTCGGGACAATAGTTGATGTGGCTGTCAAGCAGAAGAGTGCCTATAATATACTCCAAGATAGTGCAAAAGAGCAAGCCAGGATCTTCAGCGGTGGAGGCAGTCATCCCAAAGGCCTCAAAGGGAGCTCAGTAGCTGAAGAGTGTTGGCGGAGGCAAAAACATCCGCACAAGGGGCTGTCAGGATGCGCATCGATAGTGGGATCATATAGGAGGACATTGTCAGATGTGCCAAGGCTTGGGCACCATAGAAGAAGCCAGAGTGTTAGCTCCAGGAGGCTAGGATCAAGTTTGGGTCCTAGGGCTAGAATAGGAGTGGTCCTAGGATGGAGGTGGTGCATAGCTCTCCATGGGCTTGAGGATCAGGCAATGAGGACTTTGAGAGAGCTTAGTTGAGGCTCTGGATACCTGGGGACATAAGGTGGTGAAGAAAAAAATTTGATCAGAATCGGATTGCCAGGGTGCATCTATTAATTTATCTTTACCTGATATGCAGTAGAATAGGGATTAAAATTTTTAGAGAATTTTTTGAATCTGATGCCTCGTGAGGTCTGAATGCACAGACCCTCTACTTCACGTGCACACCAGGCTCCACAGGAAAGATGGATGAATGTTGAGCATCACTCCTTTAGAAGGGCAGTGAGGGAGGGGGGAGATTTAATCTTGGATGTGACTCCTCATGCCAAGATGGTGGATGCAAAGAAGAAGAGCCAAGATGGAAAAACTTCACGCCAAAATCAGATCAATGCTCCTCTTCTTTTGTCACACACCCCAACTCCTTTCTCACCAGTATTTTTTTTTTGTTTTTGTCGCACAAAAAAAAGTTCTTAACCACCGGTGATATCAGATGCCCTCTTTAAATAAGTGTGAATGCCCATATCTGATTAAGACCTAGTCTGATTAGGACTTTTAATTCAAACCAATTTGAATTAGTTTCAGCCTTATCAAATAAGGAAACCTAAGAGAGAAAGGAGAGCGCCAAGCTTTGTGCATGAACTCTCTTCACGTGCGCATGGAAAAGAGCAGAAATAAATCAGTGCTCACTCCCTCCTTTAGTCAGCCACTCATGAGAGAGAGTCCCAAGTATTTGGGACTCTATGGATCTAATCTAGTTGGATCCAAATTTGGCTCAATTCGAATCTAATTCAAACCAGATTCGAACCAAACTTGAATAGTCTGTCAACCCTAATCTAATTAAGATTCTGATCTAAGTCTAACTTGAATTTTTAACCAAATTAAGCCTAATTAAATTAGATCTAATCTAAAATTAATTAAGATATATTTAATCTCTCATAAATTCTTTGGATCACTAATCAGATCAATATCATCTCCAAAATTAAACTTGCACCCCATGTCCAGTGCTAGCTAAACATAGTCAACTATTTAATCCCGTATGATTCTTAACTTAATTCTCAATTAAGCTAATCTATTTATTCAATTAAATCTCATACTTTCAAATTGAACATATAGATATTAAGTCTATTCTTTTCTACTTTGTCTGACTTCGTGTGTGACTCCATAGGTTCGAACACTAAGTCGGTAGCATCGAAACTATTTTCTATACTAATCAAAGTTATCATCTAGAAATAACTTTTGACGTTCGGATAGGTCAAATATTTGTAAGACAATATTCAAGAACCTTGGAATATGGTTACCGTATAATCATCCCTTTGACCCTGAATGCTTTGAACGACCTGGGGTTTAACTGTCAATCTTGGATGAGTCATCCATATTGTATTTCAACCTTTTAAATCTATTACATGGATTACTCCGATCAAGATTTCACTAAATTAAAATATAGTGATTCATTATCTTCTATAATTCAAAGGGATCAATCCCATCTCGATCCGCATAAACTTCGCAAGTACTTGAATGTATCCAATAGCCTTCTGTCACTATATTAAAAATACAGATTATCCGACATCAAAGCATAATGAGTTGCTTGCAAGTCACTGTGGTGATCTCAGATCTGAGGGACACTTATGTCCATACCTTTCACGAGCTGCCCTTGATAGCAGAGCGCTCCACAAATGAGTCACTTGTTCAATGATGATGTATTCTTATATCCTATCTGTATGCCATATTAGTGTCTCCACACTCCTTGATTATGAAGACAACCAATCTATATAGCACACAATGATCTATACTCGATAAACATCATCATCCTTTAATGACGTATCATTTGGTCACGAACATAGTTTAAGAACTATTCGATAAATTTTTTTTTATCGATTACTTTATAGTTCTAAAGACTTCATCATAATATAAGAGTTCTAATAAGGAAGATGTATAATTTATGATAAAAAATATCAAATAATTTTTATTAATTTATAATTTATTTACATATTACAAAGAGCACAATTATCCATATGATTGGCTTTAGGACATATTTCTTAATAACTTTCATTTGGACTAAAGTCAATCAGTACAGTATCTAATACCCATCTTTCATTTATGTTCATCGAACTCTTTAATTTTGAGGGCTTTAGTAAATGAATCGGCCAAGTTTTTCTTTCCATCAATCTTCTGAAGGTCGACATCACTCGATCCATGATCTTCTGGATAAGGTGATAGCGATATAGAATATACTTAGTTCTCTGGCGGGACTTCGATTCTTTCGCTTGAGCTATGGCTCTGATGCTATCGCAGTACAGTAGAACAGGACCATCAACGAAGGGTGCCACTCCAAGCTCGCTAATAAACTTTTGCAATCAGACCATTTTTTGAGTAGCATCGGATGCCGCAATGTACTCCACCTCGCATACTGAATCAGCTACGGTGCTCTACTTGAAACTTTTTCGATAGATCGCTCCTTTATTCAGGGTAAGCACATATTCTGACATACTTTTACTGTTATTATGGTCTGACTAAAAATTAAAATCAGTATATCCCACAAATTTCAAGTCAGTGTCTCCATAGATAAACCATTGGTCCTTAGTATTTCTCAAATACTTAAAGATTGTCTTTACAACCTTTCAATGGTTCTCATCCAAATCGAACTGGTACCTATTCACTATCCCTAGTGAGTATGCTACATTCGGCCTCGTACATATCATAGCATATATGATAAACCCTACTGCTGAGGCATATGGGATCCTACTTATACTCTTTCTCTTGTGAGGTTGTCAGACAATCTTTTTTAGAAAGAGTAATTCCATGGCTTATCGAAAGATAGTCTTTCTTGATATTTTTCATGCTGAATCATTTCAGCTTAGTATCGATGTACGTGGATTGAGACAATCAAAACAGTCTTTTAGATCAATTCTTATAGATCTTCATCCCTAAGATGTAGGATATTTCTCTCAAATTCTTCATGGAGAACTATGAAGATAGTCAAACTTTTATTCTCTATAATGCAGGGATGTTATTCTCGAATAAAAGAATATCATCCACATACAAAATAAGAAATACAACTACTGACCTATTGGCCTATTTGTATATCTAGAGTTTTTCTTCATTCATAACGAAGTCATACGTTCTGATCATCTTATCAAAATGCATGTTCCAACTCTAAGATACCTACTTCAATCTATAAATGGATCTCTGAAGCCTATACACTTTTGAGTCATCTGTAGATGCGAACAATTCAGGTTGTATCATATACACCTCTTCTTCCAGCTCTTCATTTAGGAAAGTGATTTTGATATCTATTTGTCAGATTTTGCAATCAAAGTGTGCGGCTATTGCAAGCATAATCTGAATGGACTTGAGCATTATTATAGGAGAAAACTTCTCATTATAGTCAATACCATAATGTTGATGATATCCCTTGACAATCAGATAGATTTTATAGATCTCCACCTTTCCGTCTATGCTTCTTTTTTTTAAAAAATTTACTTACACCTTATAGATTTTATCTCTTTGTGTGGATCAACGAGTGTCCATACATCGTTGACCTTCATGAATTCTATTTCGAACTTCATGGCTTCAAGCCATTTATCAGAGTCAGACCTCTGCATGACATCCATATAGATGATCAGATCCTCATTAGTCTCATCGAGTTTAACAGGATCACCATTCTGAATCAAGAAATCATAGTATTTGTCCAGTTGACGTGATACTCTATCGGATCTCCTCAAGGGTGCCTCTATAACGGACTCTGAATTTGATCTAACCAAATTTTATTCTATAGATACAATTATTTGTGTCAGCTCTTCTATCGATCGAGCTTCATCAAATTCAACCTTAGTGGCATCAATTTCTTCATTGAAAAACTCTTTTTCTAAAAAGAATGTCTTATTACGAATGAACACCTTTTGTTCTTCAGTAAGATAGAAGTAATATTCCTTAATTTCTTTTGGATATTCAATAAAATAATATTTATCAGACCAAAGTCCAAGCTTATCGATCTGTAAATGCTTGACATAAGCCAGATAACCCCAAACCCAAAAGTAAGAGAGTATAGACCTATGCCTAGTTCATATCTCAAATGGTGTTTTTATGACTGATTTGCTTGGAACTCTATTCAGAATGTGACAAGCAGTCTCAAAAGTATAACCCCAAAAGAAGACTGGTAGACTTGCAAATCTCATCATAGATCAAATCATTTCTAACAAAATTCGATTCCTTCTCTCAGACATTCCATTATGTTGTGATATCCCAGAAAGGATCCATTGAGAGAGAATCTCATTCTCTTCTAGATATGTCAAAAACTCATTGAAAAAATATTCACCTTCTTGGTCTGATCGAAGAGTTTTAATACTCTTTTCAGTTTACTTTTCTACCTCATTACGGAATCATTTGAATATTTCAAATGATTCAAACTTATACTTCATAAGGTAAACATACTTATACCTCGATAGGTCGTCAGTAAATGTAATGAAGTAGTAATATCCTTCTCTGACACTCGTATTCATAGGTCCACATACATCAGTATGTACTAGACTCAGAACATCACTGGCTCATTCACTCTTTCCAATAAAGGGTGACTTGGTCATCTTTCTAAGAAGATAGGATTCACAGGTCGGCAATGATTCACAATCATTAACTTCAAAATTTTCTCTTTATTTAACTTGTTCATCCTATTATTATTTATATGATCGAGCCTATAATGCCAAAGGTAGACATCCCTGACATTATTTACTCTAGGACGTTTGTTCAGTGTGTACATTATACTAACAGACTGTGATAAAATATAAATATTATCTTTTAATTATCTATACATAATTATAATACCATTCACAATGATATCACAAAAAAAAATTTATTAAAAAAGTAAATCCATCCTTAGCCAAAAAACCTATAAAAATAATATTCATAAGAAAGATGAACAATAATGATAATCATCTAACATAATGGCATTTGAATTGAGAACAAGTTGAACCTTTTCTATAGCTAGAATTGGAACAGTCCTTCCATCTCCAACATTCAGGAATAATTTACTATTCTCAAATTTTCTACTAATCTGAAGTCCATACAATGAATTGTAGATATGAATCAAATTTCTAATATCCAATACTTAGGTAGTAGTATCACAGATAGAGAAATTATAAAGTGTTATCATATAAGCACCTTGATCAGCAATCATTTATTTATATCTCTTCCTAGGTCTGTTTGGATTTACCATAGACTGCTTAGTTCTGACATGATTTTTCTATACCCAATATTTTCTTTCTCTCTTAGAGGACTGACACCCTACTGAGAATGCATCCTCAGGGGTGCCAAAGGACTTGTTCAAAATTTGAAGTATTTTCTCTGACTGAGCATCCTTGAATTTATAATTAAATTCATTGTTCATAGCAGCTTTCATTATGCAACGTACCATCGCACGATCATTGAGGCACTTCTGATAAGTGTCTCTAACCATTGCACATCCATTGGGAGCTGGTACTTCAGGTGTTAGATCCATAATCACATATAGAATCCTATCGTGCTCTAAAATAATTTTTAATTTTTGATACCAACTATTGAAATTGGATCCCATAAGCTTGTCACTGTCCAACAGTGAGCGGAGCAACAAACAACTAACCATAACTAAAAAGAAAATATTAAGATCTATTAATATATGAATTAATTAAGCCTAAAGATTTGGATTTTATTCTAAAGATTTTTTTACTATTTTATATGAATTGATAGCCTCTACCTCCAATTCGATGAATTACCTTAATTCTTTAGCGGGTACTAGAATCCACACAGACTGCATACAATTCGAGTTTGCTCGGCTAACCCATGTGCATCTATGGACAAGTTCTTCATCAATTATTTTTTTAAATAATTTTTAGTAATAATTTTGTCTCAAATTCTTTTTCAATAGGTTGTAGCCTCCACTGAAAGTCTCGATTAAATCTAACCATTAACATGACCATACTCAGTGCATCTAACTAACTAATGATTAGGCTCGAGTTTGCACGGCCATCCTAACCACCCAGCAGAGAGTTACATCTGAGTCATCATATTATGAATGATAATTTCAATAGTAGATAAGCACCAAACATTTACGCCTCCAATGATTATTAAGCCAATGGACCCATTATCATCCAACTTAATGGGAGGCTATAGTTTAATTATCCTCATAACTATTTTATTTTAAGGATCTAATAATTTAGAGGATTTAGTTATATGATTTTAGAAGATAGAAAAAAAATTGATCGATTAGTCATAAATCTTCCTACTGACTTCACCAAGTCATGAAGAGGACTAATGACAAGCTGGTCTAATGGCACCTAAATCAGTCATACTAATTTGATTTAATAATCTAAGAATAAGAGAAGAGATCAACCAGTAAGTCATAAATCTTTTCACTGACTTCACTAAAACATGAAGAAGACTCGAGACAAACTGGTCCAGAGACACCTAAATTAGTCACACTGATTTATCTTACTAGCATAGGTCAACTCGAATCAATCAGTGATCTAATCGAAACATAATCTATCAATTGGTCAGATAAGTGAGATTAGTGAGAGGGTCTGCCTGAGCTTGCCTTGGACACCATCAAAATGATTAGATAAGTGGACTGTCAATTAAAAACCATCGATCAAATGCCATACTTATCTTAGACATCAATTGATCAATTAGTTTCAATTCGATCAACCAAAGGACTCGGGCTAAATCACTGAGCCATAATCAGATCCATTTGGTATGATAAAAAATATAGACTTAATCAAGCTACAACCATTGAGGTTGATCTTAGAAAAAATTTGATCTAATCTAACTCAACTTTTGATTAGATTTAATCAATTTTTCTAATTAGTCCATATTTATTTTTAACCCTAGGTCTAACCTAGTTAGATAACTTGATTCAAGCTAACCCATTGTCCCAATGGTTTATGTGGTGTCTTCGGAGCTTCAATTCTCAAATCTAATTTTTTAAAAAAACTTAATTCCAAATTAAGTGTGTGAAATGTGTATTTCAGTTTATAAAACTATTTTACTAGGATTTCATGTGAAGCATACATCATATGTTTCAGATCTTAAAAGCTAATTTTTAGATCTAAGTTTAACAATTAAACATGCTTTAATTTAATCTAAATTTCATTCATACATCATATGTATCATGGCAACATTTAGATCACAAGATATTATATCATATGCAATATATAATTTAGATCTTAAAACCAATTTTTATATCTGAATTTACTTCATTAAAATTACAATGAATCATAAATCACTTTAGATCTAATCTAAATATATTAATGATCAAAATAATTTTAATTTTTTTTTTTGCTATTCTTCTTCATGAGATATAATCACATAGCACTCCAACATGCCATAAGAGCACCCCATCAAATGGAAAGAGAGGATCTTTACACCCTACTTGCTTTTATGATCGAACATTTTGGTGATTATTTCAATCCAAATATTGAGCTACTAAGATCAAAAATTTAATTTTTAAAATCAATTGCATTTGCATATACAATGAACAAAATTTAAGCATGTACAAATCTGAACATGATCATATCGTACATATTTTATATCTAATCTAATTAGATCAATGTATTATATATATTATTTCAGATCTGAAACTAAATTTATATAGCATATAAAACATTTAATTCAGATCCAGAATTATATAGAAAAATAATCAAAGACACATATGAATGCATAGAAAATAAAATTCTGGTTAGATCTATTTTCATGTTGTGCAGAATTTTGTTTAAAATTGAATCTAAAAATCTATCAAAATATGTTCAATTTAGATCTTGATTAAGTCTAACTTCCAACCTGAAATACTCCACAAAAAATTTTATTAAAAATTAATTTAAAATAGACTTAAATAAATTATTATTCCAACAAAAATCTATAATAAGAAAAATTCTGTTATAATAGATTTATAACATATTTCAATCAACCATTGATTTGATTTTTGAAATCTTATCAAAATCAGATCAAAAAAAATTAATTAATATATCTAAATCAAGTTTAATATCTAAAATAAAAATATAATTACATACAAGATGTAAATATATCAAAAAAATTATCTATACATCTATATATCAACCTGACTCTGATACTTGTTGAAGAGGATCGGATTGTCAGGGTGCATCTAAAATTTTTTTTATTCTATTAATTTATCTTTACCTGATATATAGTAAAATAGAGATCAAAATCTTTAAAGAATTTTTTGAATCCAATGCCTCACGAGGTCTGAACGCACAGACCCTCTATTTTGCACACACACCAGGCTCTGCAGGAAAGATAGATGAATGTTGGGTGTCACTCCTTCAAAAGGGCAGTGAGGGAAGAGAGGAGATTTAATCTTGGATATAACACCTCATGCCAAGATGGTGGATGCCAAGAAGAAGAGCCAAGATGGAAAGACTCCATGCTAAAATCAAATCAGCACTCCTCTTCTTTTGTCGCACACCCCAACTCCATTCTCATCAGTATTTTTTTTTATTTTTGTCACACAAATAAAAGTTCTTAACCATCAGTGATATCAGATCCCTCCTTTAAATAAGTGTGGATGCCCATATCTGATTAAGACCCAATCTGATTAGGACTTTTAATTCAAATCAATTTGAATTAGTTTTAGCCTTATCAAATAAAGAAACTTAAGAGAGAAAGGAGAGCACCAAGCTTTGTGCATGAACTCTCTTCACACACACGAAAAGGGGGAAAAATAAACCAACACCCACTCCCTTCTTTAGTCAGCCACTCATGAGAGAGAGTCTCAGGTATTTGGGACTCTATGGATGTAATTCAGTTGGATCCAAATTTGGCTCAATTCAAATCTAATTCGAATTAGATTCGAATCAAACTTAAATAATTTGTCAATCCTATCTAATTAGGATTTTAGTCTAAGTCTAACTTAAATTTTTAATCCAATCAAATCTAATTAAATCAAATCTAATCTAAAATTAATTAGGATAAAAATTCAATCTCTCATAAATTTTTTGGATCACTGATCAGATCTATATCATCCCCAGAACTAAACTTGCACCTCATGTCCAGTGCTAGCTAGATATAGTCAACTGTTTAATCCCATATGATCCTTAACTTAATTCTCAATTAAGCTAATCTATTTATTCAATCAAGTCTCATACTTTCAAATTGAATACATAGACATTAGGTCAATTCTTTTCTATTTTGTCTGACTTTATGCGTGACTCCATAGGTTCGAATACTAAATCAGTAGCACAAAAACTACTTTCTATACTAATCAAAGTTACCATCTAGCAATAATTTCTGACATCTGGATAGGTCAAATATTTACAAGGCAATATTCAAGAATCTTGAAATATGGTTATCGCATAATTCATCCTTTTGATTCGGAATGCTCAAGATGATCTAGGGTTTAATTGTCAACCCTGGATGAGTCATCCATATTATATTTCAACCTTTCAAATCCATCATATGAATTATCCTAATCAAGATTTTACTAAATTAAAATATAGTGATGCATTATCTCCTTTAATTTGGAGGGATCAATCCCATCTCGATCCACACACAGACTTTGTAAGTACTTGAATGTACCCAATAGCCTTCCATTACTGTATTAAAAATATAGATAGTCTGATACCAAAGCATAGTGAGCTGCTTACAAGCTATCATGGTGATCTCAGGTCTGAGGAATACTTATACTCATACCCTTCATGAGCTTTTCTTGATAGAAGAGCGCTCTACAAGTAAATTACTTATCCAATGATGATGTACTCCTACATCTCACCTGTATGCCATACCAGTATCTTCACACTCCTTAGTTACGAGGATAACTAACCTATATAGCACACAATGAACTATACTCGATAAATGTCATCATCCTTTAATGAAGTATCATTTGGTCTTGAAAATGGTTTAAGAACTATTCGATAAATCTTCCTTTATCAATTATTTTATAGTTCTAAGAACTTCATCACAATACAAGAGTTCTAATAAGGAAGATATATAATTTATGATGAAAATGCTAAATAATTTTTATTAATTTATAATTCATATACAGATTATAAAGAGCACAATCATCCATACGATTAGTTTTAGGATATTTTCTAATAGGTGGAGCAAAGAATCAGATTTAGGGTTGAAGACTTTGGAGGAATAGTAGATTCAGTACAGTGGATCGACTCAAACTGAGATTGGATCAATCAAGTCACAGAGGGCATGCAAGACAGAAGACAACATCTCAAAAATTCTGGCACAACAAGCAGGTGAGTCGGTTTAGTCTCAGTCTGAATCAATTTAGTCTAAGGTTAGTCGATTTAGTTTGAGACTAAGTCGGCTCAATTATGCGGGTAGAGCTGCACGAGATTTTTGCATGGGTCTAGGATTGGATTTTGATCCTAGAGACTTAAGGTCTAGTTTGATAGGTCTTAAGGGGCTAACTAAGGATTTGGACTGAGGATCAAATCCAAGGGATGAGAGCATATGAGATATGGGCTCGATGAGTGCTTTCATGTATTGGATTAGCCTAAGGAGTTTTTTGGACTCGGATCGTTGAACCCATTGTATTGGTATATATATAGATTATTATAATACCAAGGCAGATGGAATAAAATATAAAGCTTTTTCTCTTGAAACCCTAGCTGCCATCTCTCTCTTTCTCTCTCTCATGCTCTCATCTACGATCTAATTAGATTTCCATGTTCTTCTTGTCTCTTCTCAGGTTTTCTAGATTAACACCCATATTCCACGTAAGACATCAGTCCATAACTAGTATCGGAGAGGTACTAGGTCCTAACACTCGAAGGACTCTTCATCCTCTATTGCTTTTGGGGCCAAACATTTCCCCTTCTTTTTGTGCTTCATGATCCTTTTCATGGGCCCTCTTCTTTCTGCCATTCTTCTTTCCTTCTTCTTGCCAACGAAGGATTTCACTCTCCTGGGCTTAATGTGCATACTTTCATACGCGGATGAAGAGATTGACATAGTCCCTCAGAAAGTTTTTGTTAAGAAAGAAGATCAGGCATTCATCTTTGAGTCTTGACTTTATTGCAAACATAGCAACAGACTCATTGAAGTCATGGATTTCAAGTGTGGCAGCGTTAGAATGTGCTATGTAACTCTCAATAACTCCCTTTCTCTTTGCTAAATAGAAAAGAGGCTACCATTGTTCTTCGATTGAGGCCTTTGGCTGCCGAAGTATATGATAAATTGCTTTTCCAGCTACTCGAATGAGTGGATCGATCCTTGAAGAAGATTAGAGAACCAAACTCTCATACTCTTTTTGAGAGTCGCTAAGAAGGCAAGGCAAAATAGGGCATCAGATGCCCTTTGCAGCAACATAAGGGCTTTGTATCCCTCCATATGGTCGAGTGGATCGATCGAGCCATCATAATACTCGATCTGTGGCATCTTGAACCGATGTAAAATCGATTCACTAAGGATCTTCTGAGAGAATGGTGGCTAAGTGTTGAAGCTAAAGATGTCATTCTGTTGGTGACTTGTCATCTGGAATTCGCCAATATGGCATTCCAGCTCTCATACCTTTCTCTCAAGATCATCTTCACACCGAAAGTAATACTATTGGTATAGAGAGAGGCTTGAAGTAGAGTCCTTCTTGGAGGGCTCCGGCAATCAATATCTTCAATCATCTCTTCTTGGGCTTCGAGGGCATAGAGGTGAGCAACGTAGAATTGGTTCAATCGATCATGATCGCCGATGTGAGGCTTCATTCAAGTTCGAGTACCGGTGCTCTCACCCTGATCCTTCTACACAAGTCCAGCAACTGTGTTGAGATGGATCCATTAGAGGAGCTCGTGTGCTCGCTATGCCTTGCTGTAGTCGCTCTACAATAGCAGTGAGCGCTCAGACCTGCTCAGCCAGTGCATCGACCAAATCAAGGTTCATGTTTGTGAATTATTCGAGAAGTTGTTCCCCGACAATTTGCACATTAGGTGTGCTGTGTAGAGTTGATTGCCAGTGCGATGCGGTGAAGCAATTTTGGAATCTTATTCTCACCATCTTCCTTTTGAAATGGGGTAGGTACTCTTCTTCTAACGTCAATCTATTGCTGCGTCTCTTTGAATGGGTGTGTCGGTTGGCTTTTTGTTTAGCTAGAGTAGGTTGGTATCAGTTAGGATCCTAGTCACCTGCAAAAAAAAGTCCACACATGTCATAGAAGAAGATGGGGGTTCAACGATGGGGATCTTTCAATACTTAAGTCAGTGACAATTGGAGAAAGAGAACAGTAAAGGAGATGTGAGAACAATAGTAAGAGATAGTGTTCTGAGTCCTCCATCTCTTTTCCCTTTCTTTCCATTTTATAAGGGAAGATTTGTTAGATGGTTAGCAACCGCCTAATCCAGAGTAGTAGGTTGTTGGCAAGTTGTCAGGAATTAGTTACGGGCCAATTGTCCATGTGTGGGGAGGTATCCGCTATTACAACCGAATGCCAACTCAGAATGATCCGTGCGCCAATGACCTCTCATAACTTTCGAGCAATGGTTTGGCTTGTAAAGAATCGAAATGAGGATAGATCAGTAAAAGATTGATGACTATGACCTCATCATTAAACTGACCTCTGGTGATTGGCCATTGACCAATGCGATCAGCCCTTGCATAGAGCATTCATCCCAGATCATCCAATCTGCAGTGCCAGGTGTCTGCCACATAAGCAAAGGTCGGACACATCACAAGATGAATCAACTCTCCCTCCAACAATTTTTATTAATGGATCTTTTGAGTGTTGAAAATTATCTATCACACCTTTTTATACTTGTTGCTTATATCATGCCTTTATTCTCTATTCTACCAAAAAGTAGAAGGACGTGCCACTTTGTAAGTTCCTTTAACACCCAAAATGTTTTCATATAGTGATTTTTATTTTTATTTTTTTATCTCATAGAGCTGGCCTAGGTTTTGTTTCATCTGTCACGTGATTGGAATTAGTGCCCAGCTCAAAACGAAAATCTGCACCAGAAGCGATCACCTAAATTGTGAATGGACGCCAAATAGCAGTCAAATTAATGTGATAGCTAGGCACAATTCCATTGTTTTTGTTCCAATCGCATGTCTCCTACACCATGATTTGTTTGTCTTGAATCTGAGTAAACCGTTTTAGCCTAGCTCACTAAACAGGATTTAGCACGGTGCTCAAAATCTCTCATTATTGCATCGAGATGTACACCTTCTCTGATCTAGCGTTGGTATCAAAATATATATATATATATATATATATATGCATACTGATACCTCATATGGGATCTACTAATTGGGTATCCGATACCAAAATCACGAACTTTAGCATAGTTTAACTCTTCCTCAAGCACAGTAAATTTGTGACATCTGCTTTGTTGAATGAGGCAGAAAAAAGAACTTTTCTTAGCCTTTCTACTTACACTACAGTAAAAAGAAAGATTAGCGACTAATTCTTGCCGACGCTTTTAAAAGCGTCGGTAGGTTGTGCTGACATGCCGACATTTTTAAAAAGCATCGTGGGTCAACGATACTTAAAAGCATCGTAAAATTTCATCATTTTCATTGCCGACGCTTTTAGCAAAAACGTCGTTAAATAAAGAAAATGGCGATGCTTTTTTTCGTCATTATTTAACGACGCTAAAAAGCGTCGTTAGGTTCGATTAATACCCCCATCCTCCCGTGCCCTAATCTATCTGCCGCCGCCCCCTCCCACCCATTCCTCCATCTCCGCAGTCGGTGCCGCACCCGCCGTCCACGCCGCACCGCCGTCCGCCGTTCCCCTCTGCTGTCGCGTCCGTCCACGCTACACCCGCGCGGGGTACGCCATCCGCCTTCCTCGAAGCCACCCCACCGGCCCTCCTCCCCTCCCCCCTCCCGGCGGCCGTCTTCGCAGGTGACAAATTTCTGAGTGAAAAATTTTCCTCCGAGATAACTGCAAGTGACAAATTTTTCTTCAAGATATAAGCACGTTGAGCACTAGATTGGATCTCTTCATTGGTTTACATCATTTTCTGAGTGCTGCATTTGATGTTTTAATAATTTTTATAAGACTAAATAAGCAGCTAGTTCTTGCTGATATCTCCTTTTGATTTACCGGCTTACAACTTTTTTGTTTTGATTGTCTGATTAGTTCGACCAGGAAGTTCTTTTATTTTTTAACATGTAAAAATTTGCGCTTCACAAGCACAAATAGCTCTGTTCTAGCTTTTGTTTTAGACTTCAGAGGAAATAAGTTCTTCAAGGTTCAGTGATTTGATCTTTTTTTTTTTTTTAATTCTGATTTCTCTCTCTTTGGTTGATAATTTTTTTATTTCTCGTGGAGGATTGGATCTTGTGCTTTTTCATGCAATAATTTCACTGTTGGAATACTCCGATAGAATTATTATGAGGTGTTTTCTTTGATTTTTTTTCTTCGTTTATTTCTTTTCTGTGCTTGATAGATTTCTAATTTCTTGTGAAAGAATTGTTCTGTTTTACTTGTCTGATAAATGGTTTCTATACTGGAATGCTTAACTCCTTTTGTTAACGATATGATCTTTTGTTATTTTACTAATGTACTCCATGATTTCAATGCTGCAACACTCCAATAAAATTAATTTATTTCAGTTTCTTTGTTGTGCCCTTCCTTTCCCTGAGTGATAGAACCCTTCTTCAGACCTTGATAATGGCTTGTGAGTTATGCGTAGGAGTGGAACTGGGCCAGACTAGATTGGGCCATATGCCTATTCGCACCCAATCCAAAGTATTTTTTTGGCTACCAGCCGGATTTAAATTCGATTTTTTTGAGAAAGCCCAAGCCCGACCCTAGCTCAAATTTGATTGGGCCAGCCTGAAGGATCTGTTTGAGCCAAAAATTGGGTTGGCCTTGATTTAACTCACTCGTCTTACTTGCCCGGATGATGTTTTTGCCCGTCTCTGCACCTAGGAAAGAGAGTCACACCTATGAACACTTCTCCACATGGCACATGCCCCCTAATTAATGGTGGTGGCTTCGGCTTCAACGCCTTGGACATCGGTTAATCTCTTTGAGATACGTGCCATTGTTGCATAGATATATGTACAGCTAAAGTTAAGTCTCACTTCGCCTAAAGTAGCTAAAATTTCTAGGGATATTTAAGCTTGTATGTACGGTCTTAGATGGTTCGAGGTTTTAACCTTTCTAATATGGAGCAAAAAATGGGTAAAAAAGAAGAGGAGGGAGAGGGAAGAAGCTGGGAGAATTGATTAAGGCAATAAGCTATCGTATCGACAGTGCTTAATAAAATCAAAAAAAATAAGAAAAAAAATAATAAGGAACACTAACTATTTTTTTATGCAGCTCATCTTTATCATATGATCCTTAATATTATTTTAATACCATTTTAAAAATATTAGAAAATATTGCTGTGCCCCACATTCATGATAAATTTTCATGTATTAGTTTGTAGCTCATCTTCATTATATAATTCGTGACATTATTGTAGTGATATTTTTAAAAAATATCGAGAAATAATGTACATATTCTATTGCATTGCATAGAACCATAGACCCGTCTTTTGATTAATGTACATATTCTATTGTATCCGTACATTTATTTATTTTTGTACGGATAAAAGAATTATGTACATTGGTCAATTGATTGTCCAGTATGGACAGTTTGGAAAATGTGAGTAATTCTATAGGTCATTACAATAATTAAATGGTATGCTGAGGGTTCGAAAAAAATTTCGGACGGTATTTTTTTTTTGTTCTCCCTATACGGGAGAACTAAGGAAAAATGCTGCCAAAATTTTTTGCAGCTCTTGTTGCATATCATTTGATTACTGTAATTGACCTATAGAATTAATGCATTTTCTGAATGGGATAGGACCTTCTTTCCTATTAGTTGATGATAGCTGTTATTTTTTTGGATTTTATGAAATGACTGATATTTTTTACTCATTGCATTAATATAGATTGTATAATTTTTTTTATTTTTAGATAAGTTGCAAGTTCGATCATTTTTATCTTACGAGGGACAAAAGTTGGATAAATAAACCAAGAAATAGTAAATAATATTTAGATGGAGTTCATGACTTCATTAAATTTGGTATGGAGAAAAATAGTTTGAATGGAAAGATTTTATGTCCATGTCGGAAATGTGTAAATAGTTCTTCTTTAGATCCACAAATTATTGAAGAACATTTGGTATGGAATGATTTTTTAAGAGGTTATACCAACTAAATTTTTCATGGGGAATCTATGTTGCCATCATCATGTAACCAACCCCTGACTCATTTTGGATCCACTAGTCTACAAGACAATTCTGCAAGAAATGATAATATAAGGGGTTTGATCACAGATGCTTTTGGACTTGGTGTTCAAAATTTAGGAGAATCCAGTAGTATACAAGAAACAGTTGGGATGTTTGATGGATGTACGCATACGGAACGTATGCATGTTAAGGAGCCTATACATACATCTAATGATGAGACAGCTCGTTATCACACCTTAATAAAAGTAGCAGATGAAGAATTATATCCGGATTGTACGAAATTTTCTAAGATTTCTTTTTTTGTACATTTATTTCATTTAAAATATTTGAATGGATGGTCTGGAAAGAGTTTTACCATGCTGCTCAAGTTATTAAAGGATGCATTTCCAGAAAGCACTCGTTTACCACCATCGTATTATGAAGCCAAGAAAGTAGTAAAAGAATTGGATCTTGGATACAAAAAGATTCATAGTTGTCCGAAAGATTGTATGTTATATCGGGGTGAAAATGCTAATCAAGAGTCATGCAATGTATGTGGATCTTCAAGATGGATAACACAAAAAGAAGATCGAGACGATGTACTGAATGAATTGGATGCAACATGGAGTAAAAAGAAATCGACCAAGGTATTGCGTTACTTTCCTCTTATACCTAGATTGAAAAGGATTTATGCATCATCAAAAATAGCTTCATCAATGAGATGGCATGATGAAGGACGTACAAAGGATGAAATATTGAGACATCCAGTAGATAGTCTTCAATGGAAAGCATTTGATGATAGGCATCCTGATTTTGCCTCTGATGTTCACAGTGTTAGGTTTGGCTTAGCTTCTGATGGCTTCAATCCATTTCGGACCCTGAGTTCTACCTACAGCACTTGGCCAGTCATTTTGATACCTTACAATTTGCCATCGTGGATGTGCATGAAACAATCATCACTAATCTTGTCAATGGTTATTCCAGGAGATAAGGGTCCAGGCAATGATATTGATATTTTACTACAGCCTTTAATAGAGGAATTGAAACAGTTGTGGGAGGGTGTTGATGCATTTGATGGTTCCAACGGCCAAACATTTAAACTACGGGCAGCTTTGTTATGGACTATTAATGATTTTCCAGCATATGCCAATTTATCTGGCTGGAGTACAAAGGGACGGGTCACATGTCCTTGTTGTGGAGATTCAACACATTCAATTTGGTTAAAATATGGAGGTAAATTTTGTTACATGGGACATCGTCGATGGTTGGAAGCAAATCATCCATTTTGATTTCAAAAAGATTTGGTTGATGGTACTATAGAATTGGGATGTGCCCCTATTCCACCTTCTGGAATTGATGTTCCTAGACAAATGGATGGCATCAATTACAGCTATGGTAAGCACTCAAAGTTCTCTAAAAAAAGAGGAAGGGATGATGTTGAAAGCTCAATGCACGAAGGGTTACCAGAGGAAGTCAGTATCAGTACTACAGATGCAGAGGTGTTTCAAGATCCAGACAATTATTTCGAGGATGAAAATGAGGAAGACACACAGATAGCATCTACATAACAGCCCAGTAAATATTTATGGAAAAAATGAAGTATCTTTTTTGACTTACCTTATTGGAAACATAATCTTATTCGGCACAATCTTGATGTCATGCATATAGAGAAGAATGTTTGCGATAATTTACTTGAAATATTTTTAAACCTTGATGGAAAGAGCAAAGATAACATGAAGGCGCATCTTGATTTAAAAGAAATGGGTATCCGACAGGAACTTCATCCTAAAATGCTTGCTAATGATAGAATTTATGTGCCTCCTGCATGTTACACAATGTCTGCTCGAGAAAAGGATAATTTTTTGGGAGTTTTGAAAAGTATCAAGGTACCTGATGGATATGCATCAAATATTTCACGATGTGTGCATCTAAAGGATCGAAAACTTTCAAATCTTAAAAGTCATGATGATCACATATTGATGTAAGATATTTTTCCAATAGCTTTAAGATCGTCATTGTCGAAACAAGTTGTTGCAATTGTACTTCGATTATCGTCATTCTTTAAGGCATTATGTTCAAAAGTTATTGATCCTCGAAAACTTGATCAGTTAGAATCTGATATTGCAATTACACTTTGCCAGATGGAAAAGATTTTTTCTCTTAGATTTTTTACTATTATGGTACATCTGCTCATTCACCTAGCTTCAGAAGTTAAAGTTGGTGGACCGGTACATTATAGATGGATGTATCCTATTGAGAGGTATTATTGTAAATCTTAAATCTTTTGATAATTTTATTAGAAACAACAGCATACTGATATTTTAATAAATATTTAATTCTTGAAGGTATCTTGTGCGTCTTAAAGATTATGTGTGAAATAGAGCCTATCCCGAAGGCTCGATTGCTGAAGCATATATTGCGGATGAATATTTGACATTTTGTTCAAGATATCTTCAAGGTGTAGAGACTATTTTTAGTCGACCTCAATGGCATAATGACTTTATGGAGAATACAGAACTGTATAAGTTCTTAACTGCTGAAAAATTCTTAGAAAGAGCTGAAAGTATTGTACTTGATCAAAAATCCTTAGCACAAGCACATCGTTATGTGTTACTTCAGAGTGACATAATATCTGACCATCGCAGGTTAGTATATTTAAGGCATGACATCAATATTTAAATTTTATATTAGATATAATATTATAAATGATATATTTATATTTTATGCAGTGAATTTTTAATTTATCAGAGACGAGCCAATCATAACATTCATCCTAATGCAAGGATTGAACAGCGATAGTTGGTCGAGTTATTCCCTATGTGGCTTTCGAATCAGGTATGATTTATATTTAATTATGGGATACATTAATTTTTGATACATATTTAATATCAGATAACTCAATAGCACTTTGTCATATCATTTTTTTTTAGGTATTAAAGATGATGGTGACAAATAATTCAGATGAACTAATAGCTCTTGCTCGAGGATCTAACAAGATTGTGAATAGATATAACGGTTTCATAATTAATAGCTTTAAATTTCATACTAGAGAATGGGAGAAATTTAGAAAAATACAGAATAGCGGTGTTATGGTGGAAGCGGATGGAAAATCCTATTATGATGTACTTAAAGATATCTATGAGTTGGATTATTATGAAAAATTTAAAGTAATATTGTTTAGATGTGATTGGATAGACATAAACTCACCAAGGGGTTTGAAACAAGATGCAAATGGATTTACACTTGTAAATTTTTCAAGGTTGATACACACTGGTGTGTTATTGAAGGATGACCCATTCATTTTTTCATCTCAAGCTCGTCAAGTATTTTATGTACAAGACGCAAAAGATAAAAATTGGTTTACTGTTATCAAAACAAAACCTAGAGACTTATATGATATGGGAAACCAAGTGGAGGATGATGACGATGACACTTATACACAATGTATGTCCTACAATTTTGTGCTAGCTGATGATTTAAATGCTACGACGACGTTGGTTAGGATAGAATTTGAAAGAAACACTACTGCTTGATTGTTACTGGTAATAATTATTTATGATGTATATATTTTGCATTAATTATTGTGTTATTTTACTCCATATATTAACTGATTCTACCTTTTATTTATATAAATGCTAGGTGACATCATACGTCGCAGAGGACGATATGCTGGTGTGCAGTTTCAGCTTTCACAGACAGAGGCCGGTACGTCTTCTTCAGCACAGCAACCTGAGGCCAGTTCAGCTGCACAGCATTCCGAGCCCTGTCCTTCTTCATCATTAGCACAGCACGATCCTCCTGTTCATCAGCCAGATGATGAGATACACGTGCAGGGTATATATTATCTTTCATGTAATTTTATTTTTATTTTATTTTATGTATATTTATGATATAGTTACTTTTATGTATTTTTTGCAGACGGATCCAGGAGAGTACGCCCCAGATGCGGATCCATAGTAGTACGAGATGTGTGGCAGATGCGTGAGGGCGAGAGAATTATTGTGGAGTGCAATCAGCTAGGTCAGTCAATTAAGAAAGTTGCCTGCTTATTGACTTCATTTTTGGGGACTGTTGCTCGGAGGCCTCAGCTATGTTCGTTGGGCTATGCAAAATGGAATGACATGCTTCCAACGTACAAAGTTGAGCTCCTCCGAGTTATAAAGGTAATGAATTGATGTTCATACTGTATATTAATTGTTAATCACTTATATAATTTATTTTATTTAACTTTTTTTTTTATAGAGCAAGTTTGTTCTCTCTCCATCCACTCATGATTTTGTAATGAAGTCTCTCAACCGCAAATAGAAAGAATATAGAGCACAATTGAAGAGGGACTATATGAGACAGGGTATGACAGAGGAGGAGGTTGCTAGGAATTGTCCTCCTGATGTACTCCCTCATCAGTGGATGGAGTTGGTTCATTATTGGTTCTCTGAGAGGGCACAGGTATATTATCTGCTCATTATCTTTTCTTTTAAATATTTTATAAAAATATTGATTTATATTATATATTATATATTATACATATAACAAGTTCTTTATTTTATTTTACAGACTTATTCTGCTATTGGTAGAGCTGCATGAGCAGCTCAGTCTGTTCCTCATACATCGGGGTTGAAGAGTTATGCACGACTCCGACAGGAGTTTGTATATTCCTTAAACTTTCATAATTAACTTCTAATTTTTATGTTGAAATATTTATATAACTAATATCATTATGTATCGTGGACCATGTCTGTATCATGATACTCATATATTTTTTTAAATTATTATAACTGTTTGCTTAAAATTAAAATTATTTGTGTAGGTGGATGAGCATGGGAGGAAACCCGGTAAAGTGGAGTTTTACCGGATGACTCATACTCATCAGGATGGTACTTTTATTCGAGATGAGTCGAGAGATTTATATGTACGGCATTATTAATATTCTATTTTTTGCAATGATTTTAATTTAATTTTGTTAGCTATTAATGTATAACTCTTGTTTTCAAAATAAATACAGGAGATGGCTACATCTCTCATTGCGGAGCGTGACGATGAGTCTGCAGCATCTACGCAGCAGAGCCATATCGAGGTCGAGGTGTTCACAGAGTTGATGGGACCAGAGTGCTACGGTCGAGTGAGGGGTTATGGAGTAGGAGTCACCCCCACTCAGTTATCTGAGGTTAGTAGATATACGCAGCATGCTGTAGCAGATGCTCAGGATTCACGCGTCTGCAGACTCGAGGTGGAGATACGGGAGATTAGACAGAGTCATGCCGCTGAGATGGAGGAGATGCGACAGAGCCGTGCCGAGATGCAGGCCATGAGGGGACAGATTGATCGGCTTACATCTTTATTAGAGATGTATGGCCCATCTCAGGTAAACACATATTATTAAATATATATTTTTATATTAATTTAATGATCTATATATTTTTATTTATAGATATGCAAATCATGCTTTTGATATGTTTCTTGTAGGCTCCTGGCACATCAGGCATCCATCGAGACAGCGGCACGTCACGTGGAGACAGTGACGACCATCCGCCTGCAGATTGACATTATTTTATTTTTATTATATTCTTATATTTATTTATATTACTCTTGATTGTAATGGACGATTAGTACTTTATTTTTATTTATATAAAACAATGTCTTTTGGTTTGGTTAAATTTGCTATTGAAGTTTGCTTTTGGTGTGAATGGTGGTGATTGTATAGGTTTATGTTTGAATAATTGATATAATTTTGTACAGGAATGTATGTATTCTTTTTTTTTATATATAAAATCTGTATTTTTTTTTCTGTTAAAAAATTTAACGACGCTTATAAGCATTGTTAAAAGAATGTTTAACGACGCTTATAAGCGTCGCTAAGGACTTAACAGTCGATGCTTCGAAAAGCGTCTTGGTAGAGTAGAGGATGCGTTGTCATTAACGACGCTAAAAAGCACCGTTACAATTTAATTTTATGATGCTTTAAAGCATCGTTAGAAAATAACGATGCTTTTAAAAAGCGTCGGCGCTTTTCGTCTTCACTCTTACATAGGCGACGCTTTCGCGACACTTTTTGAAGCGTCGTAAACTTTATTGACGATGCTTATTAGCATCGTAAAATATCTTTTATAGCGTCACCTTTTACCATTTTCACTGTAGTGTTATGTCACGCCCTGCTGAACCCAACACCCGGGTCGGATACGTGATGGCCGCACACTCCTTAGAGCAAGCCCTAAAGAATATGCAAGGCCAAAAGTAATTCATTCAACCTCAACATCTATAATGTCTAATTTCAATAATAATTAATAAAACTTGCATAATTATAAATTAATTTTTTTAATTCTCTCATCAGGTATTAATGACACTCTATTTATTCATCTGCTCACCCATAATTTCAAACCATAGCCAATCATGGGCATCCTGTAACTCTGAGAAGAAAAAAAATGGAGGGATATGAGCTTTACAGCCCAGTAAGAATTTTACATATCTCATCAATATAATAATATAATCTGAAAATAAGAATAAGTAATAAAATATAAAATGTCATATTCAATGTCCAGAATAATGTAAACATCCATAAATTATCTGTCTTATCAAAAGAGATGCATCATCATATGTTAACGGGTGAAACACTTTTATTCAACATTTGTTTCATGTCTTATCCTTTACTTATCTTTTCATAATCACATGATCTTTAACATTTTTCTTTCTGGCTTTGGACTAACCAAAACTATGCCTCAATCTCCATCCGATCAAATTTTCTCTCACAAGCCTCTCAAGGCTGTCCCAGGCATGAGCTCCTAGCGGGCTGTCCCAAGTATAAGCTCCTGGCGGGCTGTCTCAGACATAAGCTCCTGGCCGGCTGATCCATATATAAGCCCATAGGACTGTCCCATACATAAGCTCCTGACAGGCTGTCCCAGGCATAAGCTCCTGACGCGCTGTCTAGGCATAAGCTCCTGACTGGCTGTCCACATATAAGCCCATGGGGCTGTCCCAGGCATAAGCTTCCGACTGGCTGTCCCAGCCGACTGATCCACATATAAGCCTATGAGGCTATCCCAGGCATAAGCTCCTGATGGGCTGTCCTACGTAACGAGGCTAATCCAAACCATATCTTTTTCATTTAATTGTTATATGTTGATTTCATTAAATCAATTTTGATTTACAGTGTGATCAAAATAGATATATCATACTCATATAATCATGCCATCAATCACGAATATATATGTATTGACATCATCCATACTCATGCTTAAAAATCATATAAGCAAATAACGGTGTCTCAAGCATAGCAAATTTATTCGATCACGAATTCAATGATGCAAAATCAACGATACAATACCAATGATAAAATAGAATATATAATGGTAATTATGTACAGAGATTCTTACCTTTATTGATGGCTGATCTAAATACAGAAATTGATAAGCTCCTCAATCTACGTATCCAAAATCAAGATATTTTGCTCCATATCTTCTTGTACAATAATTATATCTCTACATAATCAGAGTTAAACATAAAAATCATATATGAAGAAATTATGGATAAACGATCCCAAGTGATTCGGATATCATAGAGTGGTATCAGAGCTTAGGTTTAAGATCATTAGAGATTATGAAGTGATATCAAAATTTTATGTATATCAATAAGATGTGACAGAGTGATATCAGAGCTTAGATTATGATCATTTGGAGATTATGATATAAGTGATTAGGATGTGACAACTTACAAGAGAGAAAAGAACAAATTAACATTCTTTGCCACCTCCATGAAAGTTTTTTTCGTATAAAGATAGAAAATTTTACATGTGAAAAGAATAATTAAGATATTGTTCTTAATGAAATATACAAGCCATTCTTTGGGCATCTATTAGCCGTGCATTCTGACCAGTGCTTTTTCCAATAGTTTAATTTTTACTCACAAAGAGCAGCGGAAATAGGAAAAAGATAGCATAAGCGACCAACATTGGAAGCAGCGAATAAATGACTCTAGCTCCGACGGGCTGCAATGCAGGACGAAGAACTTTTCCAACTTGCGGGTGTATGGTGGTTGGCCAAATGCAATGTCTGTACCCTTGCCTGATTCCTACCGTCCTACTCATACTCAGTAAGTTATGCTCTGACACTACAGTAGCTAAAGGAGGAGTTGTGAGAACAATGATGCATAAAAGAATGCTGATGCTTGCGCTGCTATGAGCCAACGTTGCATATATACCCATCGCGAATGCAGTGGACATGCCACTAAATGCCACCCATAGACACTGCCAAGCCAAAAAAAAGACTCGCCTGCGAGTATGTTTATCAACTGTCGACGTCCCTGCATACATGAACCAGGTTGTGGCTAACATGGACCAAACGAACGCCCAGGCATCTGAGACAAGGAACACCTTGAAAGCATACTCTTTTGCTAGAACAATTGTGCCACGGCCTGGATGATCATCGGCTATATACCCCCCAGGGACAGTGAAGCCAGCAGCAAATGTAACTGTAGCAATCAACACCGCAGCGACCACCCAATTTTTGGGTATATCCAGCTCTTTCTTTAATTCTTCATCCTGCATTTTCTTCATTTCTATTTCCTCGCCGCTGGATGAATTTTCTTTGACCTTATCATCGCTGGATGGCTTCGTTTTGTCCTCATTGCCGTCGCTGGATGGTACGACCTTTTTGACAGGTGAACCGAACAGAGCCTTTGTAAAAGCCAAGCAGCCAAGGATGCAAAAAGTTGCATTCTACGGTCCCAGAAAAATTTTAGGGGAGAAAAAAAAAAAAAAAGAGAGGTCAGTTGAAAAATTAAACCCGTATATGTTTAGGTAGCATTAACAATTCACTTTTTGTAAAGGAGCATGCATCCTAGCTAGTTAGGGTTGAAAGTGGATCGGATATAAATACCAATATATCTATATCCATATTTGTTTTGTCTGACGAGTACAAATATGGATAAAAATATTATTTGAATGTAAAAATTTATATTCATATTTATTTTAAATAGATATGGATATAATTCAGATATTGGAAGTATAGATACAATTACGAATATAAGTTAGACAATTAAGCTTTATAATTATAGAGTCAAAGATATTACTAAATAGATGATAAATCAAGTTAATAATAGATTTATATAGTTATATATTTTTTTTAAAATTAATAAATACTATATAGAATTATATAAGATTATATGTAAATTCAGATATTCATATACGGACTGGATGATTGTCTATCTATATCCATATTTATTTTTTTTTATGGATATGAATACGGATATAAGTATTAATCAGATCCTCAAATTTCTGTTTATATCTGAATTGATTCGGATATGAAAATGAATCCAACAGATATTATTCATATCACTTTCACCTTTGTAGCTAGTTGATGATGATAATGAATTATTTATTTAAAATTCTGGTTTTTTGGTACAAAAGGTAAAGTAATTCTGAATCTCTTCAAAATATAAGAGCTAAAAGGATGTGATCGAGAACCGAAGTCTCGTGAACAATGAGCATTCATTATTCTAATAAATGAATGTTCATTATCAAGATTTGCATTTAGAAAAATATCTAGCTAGATGGTTCAATCTGAATTGAAGAACATGCATCTCATGCGTGATCTAGTACATCTACAAAAAAAGATAATAGTATAGTAGATTGGATAGCATCCTTCATGGCCGATTATGGTATGGGTTGGTGCCATGGGCCAAAGACATCGGCTGTACTACTTAAATCTGGGAACATATTTATGACTGATGCTAAATGATGTATACATAGGGTTTGTAAATCAGATATTTCACAAAGAAATTTTCTTTTTTAAAAAAAGAAAGTGCTCATGCTGTTCGTGTAGGCGTGGGTAGGTGCTCATGCTGTGATTCATCCTGGCATCCGAGTCTACGAGGAAAGAAAATGTTTACTTTATGCGGCGACCTAACCGGTCCCGCCAAACACGTTTAAGGTCGTTAAGAATTTACCAGCTTGTACTGCGGGCCTTCTTCATCCATCTTGTCGCAAGCAAGGTCGAGAGGGGTGGAGCCGTCGTGGTTGATGATGTTGGGGGAGACGTTTTTGTCCCGCAAAAGAAAATGCACGCTCGATTGGTCGCTGTTCTCAACAGCTGTGTGTAACGGCGTATTCCCTTCATTATCCTGGTCATTTAGCAGCTTTCTAAGATCCGGTCTCTTGGAGATAATTTTCTTGACCAAATCTAATCTTTTCCTTCCAAAAGCGACATGAAGAAAATTCTTTCCCTCGTAGTCTAATAATTCATCTGCATCCGGGCAGTACTCTAGAATCTGATCAACTACACCAATGTTGCCCGTCATAGCTGCGATGTGTATGGGAAAGAAGCCATCAGCATCTGATAGGTAGGCTGTAGAGGGATCCTGCTCTAATAATAGCTTTGCCACGTCACCATGACCACTATGAGCTACAAAATGAAGTGGAGTTCTCCTGAGGTAATCGGCACCTTTGGCGAGCGTTGGCTTCCGCTGTAATATGGCTTTCGTAATTTCTATTACAAAAGTATTACGAAAGGTATCATGAGTACATGTGTTCTGCATTAATGTTCATGGTGCTTTTACAAATAAAAAATAAGAGCATAATATTCGATGCATGTTTGATTTATACTTTGCTTAATTGTGCATCTACAAGATATATATTTAGCCAAATGGTTAATCTTTACAAAAACTCTAAAAAAGAAAAATCAATGTTATTTGTTGCAGCGAACTTATACTTAGTGACCATTAATTAACCTTCCTAACATCCCTCTCCGTGGTAGAGTTTTTGGTTAGGTGTGGAAGCAACAATACATGGAATATTATACATGGGATAAATTAAATTGGTCGTCTTTTCTTTTGTTTGTTGAGATGAATTAAACTAGATCATACTCATACATAATCTAGATTGTCAAGCATCTATCATATGTAATCATGTAGTCCTCTCAGGTAGTTTATAATTTATACTCTTCTAATCCTTTTTGGTATCATGTATTTGTAATATATTAATATTTTTGAATGAACACATCATGATTATTATTCTGCAATCAAAATTATTGGAAAAAAATATTTATTTTCAAGGACAAAATAAATATTCTAAAAATTTGATACTGCCATCTTTTTTCCCTAATCATGAGTAAATTTTTCCTTATTACGAATAACCTAACTCATTTATTCAAATTAACTTTTTCAGAAACTAAGCATTGCCTTATTTTATATCAATTTGTCAGAAATATCTACTACTCTATCTTTTCTTATAAAATAATAGGATACTTAAATAAATATTTGACTGAAAAAGACTTGCTCAATTCCTAGTATGGGTCTTTTATGGTTGAGCATACAATACCTAGGTAGTTGAGCTTTCATCTTATTTGTTTCATTTTTCTGTAAGTGATGCAGATCTATATTGGTGGGTGAGCACAGTGATTGGCCCCTACGCTTCTGAGGAGCCTTATTTTGTTGTGTTTTTTGGTACAGTCTATTGTCTCCTTTGTATTTTAATCAATTCATAAATGAAATATTGGTTTCATACTTCATATGAAAACAATTAAATTTACAAAAAAAGCAATAACTGTTGCATATGATGGCCATTTGTGCAGAATACTCCTTGATGAAGGAACCCCTTTTTTTATGAAACCAACAAGAGTGTGATCAATATATAATTTGAGTGCTCGATTACCTTGACTTATGCAGACCACTCGATGCAACGCTGTTTCATCATTAGGGCCTGCATAATATGCTGAAGAAGCCTTCTCGTAGGAGGAGGACCTCAACAATGCTTTAGCTACATTAAGGGATCCTGTCACAATGGCCAGATAGAGAGGTGACATGCCGGCATTGTTCAGCATGGATGCTAGCTCAGCATCTTCCTCCATTAGTATCTCGGCCACATGCACGTGGTCATATTTGGCAGCCTCGTGCAAAGCATTGTCCTTGTTCTTGTTTGTTGCCACTAGCATTCTCCTTGCTTCGATGCTATCTGATTGACGAATTAACTCGATGATGAGGAAAACCATCTTGCCATTCCCAGCCCTTGCAGCGTAATGTAGCGGAGTGTCGAGTCTCATATTTGATAATATTAAAAGAGATTTCTCTTTATGATAGATCTTCTTGGCAATCTCCAGATATCCTCGGCTAGCAACTATATGGAGGGCCGTGTTCCCCTGCGGTGTTACTCCAAGGAGGCAGCTAGTATCTTGTTGTGTTGTAGCATCCTCTGGTACTGTTATTGCGATCTGCCCTACCGAAGCTCTAGAAGAAAAATTTTCTTGTTGTAGTAGTAATTCATCTATAATTGCTTTGTCTCCTGATCTTGCTGCTTTAAGCAACTTAGGATTCATGGCTATGTGGAGAGTTGGACTTCACTTCGAAGAATTTCAAGATCAAAATCTATTTATACTATTTTGATACTATTGCTCTCCTTAGCCATAATATCAATAGCTTTGTATGCTCCAAGGACTGCTTTTTTCTCTCTCTTTTTTTTGTTATTGAAGGGGACGCAAAAACCTGCCAAATTTATAGACGGTGAAGTATTAACATCAGAAGTGGTTACAAGAAAACGATATATGAAGGCAGGTGAAGGGAATTAGCCTACAAGAAGGGGTAATCTTTTTGATGTAAGAGGAAGGAAAGAACTTCTTTTAATTTATTAAAATGGAAAGAACTTCTTCCAATTGATTAAAAAGGAACAAAGAATAAAGTGTTTAGAAGAGGGAGCAAGAAAGGAAAAGCAAGAGTGATACAAGAACAAAGTTTAAACTCCATTTAGAGGCTACCAGTTTGTTCTTTCTAATTGCTTTGAAGCAAAGTTCAATAAAGAGAGAGTATCGAGGTATCTCACCTACCTAGAGGTCCACCCAAAAAATTTGATGTTGTTGCCGCTGCCGAACCTGAGAGATGTTCAAATCCAAAATCAAAGAAGATGCTTAGTAATATCGTTCCAAAAAAGAGATCAGCTTACTAAAATGCGTCTTGTCCTTTAGCCTAGTTTTTTTCTTTTGTGATATGCTGAATTGATTAGGTGCCTCAATCCACCAGTTGACCCTGCTTTTAATTAACCATTTTCAAGCCCATATCATTGCACAAATTTGACCAGCTCACTAGACAATGAAATCTGTTGACCTTAAAGGAAATGTTTCTAAGACACTTAAGCAACAACATATATAATTGAAGATGATCTTTTGGTCCTTATACAATCTTTTGACTTGGGTTTTAGACATTTTTAACTCTTGTGGTTTCTAGTTAGTGAACACATATTTTCCTAAGGTCACATTTGGTTTGCCGAAATGGAATGGAATGAAATCATCATTCCACCTTTTGATTCTGATTCCACTATTTTCGTAGAGCTTCATGGCCTAGAATGCCCATTCCTAAGGATTGAAAATCCATTCTATTGAAGGGTCTAAGGAATGGCATTCCATTCCATGAAATGAATTTTTTTTCCTAAAATACCCTCTTAATCCCTCATCCCCCCCTCCCGTGCTCATGCGGTGCCCCCTACCCCGAGGTCTTCCCCCCTCCCCCTCAGTGCCCGTGCCACTGCCGCCCCCTAGAACCTCGCACCATGCCCCCCATCCCTCCCACGCAGTCTTCCCCCCTTTACTCGGGTGCTCGTGCCACACCCCCTTGGTGGTCTTTCCTCCTCTCACCGGTGCTTATGCCGCCCCCTAGACCTCGTGCCGTGCCTCCCCCACCCCTCCTCGATGGTCTTCCTCCTCCCCTTGGGTGCTTGTGCCACCCCACTCGGACACCCCCCTCCCCTCTCCCCCTCACCAGCACTCGTGCTGCCCTCCCTCCCATCTTCTCCGCCCACCGATGCTCCCCCATCCGTGTGGCTCTGCCACCATGCCCCCCTCCTTAGCCCATGATGTACCCCCAGTCTCTCACCCCCTCCCCTCTCGTGCCTCTATTTTTGGTGGTGCCTGCGGCTTCCCACGCCACCACTCCCCACTCCCCACTGCCCATGACTTCTCCATACCACACCTTCCACTGCCATCTTCTCCTGCTCATCCTCCACACAAAAGAATGGGAATGCTAATTTCATTTTCTCTTTGAATTCCATTCTGTTCCTTACCTCATTCTATTTCTGCCTAATTTCATTTTAGCATACCAAAAATGACCTAAAAGTTTTGGAATCTCTGGTTGAAGTTTGAGAAATTTGTAAGGATTCACTACAAGAAAAGCGAGTTTTTGAGACGAATGTTTTTACGACAAAAATTTTTTCATCATCAATAATACTATTTACGGCGTATCAAATTTTTCATCGCAAATAAAAAAATATTTATGACGATATTATCTTTTCATCGTAAATAAAAAATATTAGCAATGAAAAAAATTTATCATAAATATAAAATATTTATGATGATTATTTTCATCATAAATAATAAAATATTATTTTAATTTTAAAATTTTAAATATTAACGATGAAAAACTTTTCATCGTAAATAATACAAGTGTTTGCGATGAAAACTACGTTTCCGTCGCAAATATTAGTTATTTACGATTAAAAATTTTTGTCACTAATATTTGAAGAAAAATAAAAATTTTAAAAATTTTAAATATTATACATTATTTACGATGTAATTTTTCGTCACAAATAATTATCGCATTTGAGATAAAAATGAATGTTATGTCGCAAATAAATTTTATTGACTACGAAAATTTCATCGATAATATTTAAAAAAATTTAATAATTTAATAATTAAAGATTATTTATGATGAAAAAAATTATATCGTAGATAATCCAATATTTATGATGGAATTCATATTTTTCATCTCAAAATACTCATGATTTACGATGAATATTTTTTATCGCTAATATATGAAAAAATAAAAAAATTCAAAAACTCGACTATTAGTGATGAAAAAATTTTTCATCATAAATAATTAATATATTTACGATGAATAAAAGTATTACGTTGCTAATACTCAAATTTTTATGAAAAAAATTTTCATCGCTAATAATTAAAAAAATTAAAAAATTTTAAAAATTAAAAATTATAGATTATTTACAACAAAAAAGTTATGTCGTAAATAATCTCATATTTGCGACGAAATTTGTATTTTTCATCGTAAAATTTTTGATGATTTACGATGAATATTTTTCGTCACTAATATGTGAAAATAAAAAATTTTAAAATTTCAAAATTTTGATTATTAGCGATGAAAATTTTTTTATCGTAAGTAATTAATGCATTTGCGACAAAAAATAGGAATCCTGTCGCTAATACTCCTGTTTTTATGATGAAAATTTTATATCGTTAATATTTAAAAAATATTAAAAATTTAAAAATAATACATTAGTTATGATAAAAATATTACGTCATAAATAATATGTATTTTTTTTATTTTTTTGACGACAGCCAAGCAAGAGAATAAAATTAACGTACGGGTTGGATTTATACTCATGATCAGAAGCAGCGGAAATAAAAGGGATGTTTAATAAATATTTTTTTTAAAAAAAAATCTTTCTTTGTGTTATGTGTTTTGTATTTATAGAATAGGTTGTTGGTAGAGTCTCAGCACTTGGACCCTCGCCCGGGGGATGAGACTCGCAGCAGGAATTATCGAAAGTTCCCATTGGTCGACGTTAGAGCAGAGGCGCCACGTACGCTACATTTGATGTTGTGCCTTAATTGGCCAATTTGGGGTAAGGGTGGCAGTGCTTGACCAATTAACCTATTTAATAACTTATTTCAATCAATTGTAGATCAATCTAGATAATCTATTTAATACAATGGTCAACTTTGGATTTGAATTTTTTATTTATTTAATAAATAAGTTGGATTCAATATGTCAGATTTTTTATCTATCATACATTTGATCCAAACTGACCCAACCTGATTGCCACCCTTAATTTAGGGAAGACCTGGCCTTGGATTTTTAACGTGTCTGTACACGGATATGATTTGCCTAGAGACTGCACTTATATCTTTTGGATATTCGAGCACTAATGAAATTTGAGAGCTTCTATATTGGGTCTATCTTCTCTCGTTGTAGATCGAATTACGTGAATCTTTATGTTTCTGTTTCTCTCTGTTCACTTTGTTTGTATATCTAATCTCTTTGTGCGATACTTTCATATTGTCCTAAGCTGACTTCCACAGAGTAAACTACCTATAAGTTACAAAATAGCACCAACCCGAAGGCACCGTTCCCATTCATGGAGTGATTTTGATCCACTAATGGTGCACTCATCTGCATCAACATGTAGTAACCAATTACTTCTTTGTGAATGACCGGCACCTTCCTTTTGGTCTCCACAATATGTGAAACTTTTATAATATTCACAAGAAATTTCCGCTGGCATTGGATGAAAAACGTGGCCTAAACGCAAGCCATGGGAAGATATCCATACGTTTGGGTTAAGTTGCGTCACATGGCTCATGTTCCATAAAGCTGTCACATGAAAACAATACATGCCACCACCCTGCTGTTGCTTATGCCGGAAGGGTGCACCATTGACGAGGGACGTGCTGGTGGTATTTGAAATATAAAAAATTAAGGATCATAAGAAGCAAAGCTTGGAACATCCAGATCGTCCCTCATAACAATCCTATTTATCTTTAGACTAAGATCCCTATCCTTAACCTATCCTCCCAAAATAATATTAAAGCCTTAAAGGCCATCAAGTTGCTGAAGAAAAATTTTAGAATATATATATATATATATATATATAATAAAATAATATCTATTTCAATTTTTTTCATAAAAAAAATTAGCGGCAAAAATTAATTTTTATTGCTAATAAGATAATTAATGATAAAATATTTTATTTTCATCATAAATTTTTTAAAAAATTGAAGTATTTTCTTTTTTCAGGAATTATTAACAATGAAAATATTTTTTCGTCGCTAATAACCTAATTAACGATGCAAAACTTTTTGTCGCAAATAAATTTTTTTTCGATAAGAAAATTTTTTTAGCGAAAAATTTTTTTTTGGAGGAAACTATTAGCGATGAAAATTTTTTTCATCGTTAATAGCCTTATTAGCGATGAAATTTTTTGTTTCGTTGTAAATAATATTTTTCATACAATTATTAGCAATGAAAATTTTCGTCGCTAATAGTTTGCATCCCATCAAGTCCCATCCCGAAATCCATTTTCTTCCCCTCCCCCCGGGTTCTGCGCGAAACTGGTCCCCCCTCCCCCTCTCTGCTCTCCCCCTCTCCCCGCCGCCGCATCTCGCCGCCGCATCCATCGCCGTTCGCAACCGCGTCCGTCCGCCGTCACCGTCCACCGCTGGTAAGGTTATTTTTTGGTATTTTCTTAGGCCACCGAGGGGCCGGTGGGGATGCGGTAGGGGCTGGCGGGGATGGGGCCGGGTCAGGCCGAGCCAACGATGACTGCGATCGGCTTGGCAGTAAGATTTTTTTTATTTTTTTTTATGTTTTCTCGGGCCACTAGGGGGCCGGTGGCGACTATGACCAACCTGATGGTAAGGTTTTTTTTTTTTGGTGTTTTCTCGGGCCACTTGGGGGCCGGCGGGGATGAGGCCGGGGTGGCGGGGATGGGGCCGGGCCAGGTCAGGGCGGTGGCGACTGTGATCGAGTCGGTGGTAAGTTTTTTTTTTTTGGTGTTTTCTCGGGCCATCGGGGGGTCGGCGGGGATGGGGCCGGGCTGGCAGCGGCTGTGATCGGGCCGGCAGTAAGTTTTTTTTTTGTGTTTTCTCGGGCCACCGGGGGGCCGATGGGGATGGGGCCGGGTCTGGCCGGTGGGGATTGGGTCGGGCTGGGCCGGGCTGGCGGCGACTTTGATTGGCTTGACGGGGATGGGGTCTAGGGTCGGGGAGGGTGTCGGTGGCGGGGAGGGAGGAAGGGAAGAGAGAAAGGAGGAGGGAAAAGAAAAAAAGAAAAGAAAAAAAAAGAAAGAAAAAAAAGGAGAAAAAAGAAAAAAAAGGAAAAAAAAGAAAAACAGAAGATCGGGCCTGGGAGGGGGGGCTGGCGGCGACGGAGATGGGGCCGGGGAGGGTGTCAGTCGACAAAGATGGGGTTGGGGAGGGGGCGGCCGATGGAGACGGGGCTGGGGAGGGGGCCTGCTGGCGACCGAAGGAGATGAGGCCGGGGATAAGGCTGCTGGGGGCTAGGGATAGGGCTGCTCGCGGTCGGGGGAGACGGGGTCGGGGAGGGTGTCGGTCGGTTGAGATGGGGCAGGGGAGGGGGCAATCGGGGGAGATGGGGCCAGGGAGGGTGTCGGCCGGCAGAGACGGGGCTGGGGAGGGGGCGGCCAACAGCCGGGGGAGACAGGGTCGGTGAGGGGGCTGGGGAGGGGGTGATCGGGGGAGATGGGGTCGGGGAGGGTGTCGGCCGGTGGAGACGGGGTCGGGGAGGGGGCGACCGACGGTCGGGGGAGACGGGGCCGAGGAGGGGGCCTATCGACAATCGAAGGAGACGGGGTCGGTGACAGGGCCGCTGGCGGCCGGCGGAGATGGGGCTGGGGGGAGACGGGGCCGAGGAGGGTGTCGGCCGGTGGAGATGGGGCCGAGGAGGGGGCAACCAGTGGCCGTGGAGACAGGGCCGGGGTGGGGTCCTGCCGACGGTCGAAGGAGATGGGGCCGGGGATAGGGCGCTGGGAGTCGGGGATAGGGCCGCTGGGGGTCGGGGATAAGGCCGCTGGTGGCCGGGGGAGACAGGGTCAGGAAGGGTGTCGGTCGGTGGAGATGGGGCTGGGGAGGAGGCGACCGGGGGAGAAGGGGCTGGGGAGGGTGTCGGTTGACGGAGACGGGGTCGAAAAAATTATTTGATTAATTATTTAATTAATTATATTTATTGCATAAATTTTTTAATGTTACTGTTGAATTTATTTAATTATTTGATTAATTATTTTGTTCACTAACACGATGCGCATTGCTGTTACTTATTACAATTTAATTATTTTATGTGCTGTTTTGTATTTTTTTTTATTATAATTAACTATAAAAAGTATTTCTATTTTAGAGAAAACTCTATTAAAATTTTTGATGAAAAAATTTTAGTGCGAATTTTTTAATTTTTAGAAATCCATCTTCGAAGGCATGTTCAGAGATGGTAGTTAAATTGCATTAATCCGTAGATTTTCATTTAAGAGTCGATCTTCATCAAAATCGACTCTTGGATGTCTCGTATTCGGATTTTTTGAAAAAATAATAATCTTATTGTTGTTAATAGTTGATATTTTATTTCATTATGTGATATTCAGTAATTATCTATCCATTATTCTTCGGGTATATGGTAGATAGGGTGCGTAGGCACTATATTCACATCGTATACTTGGAGAATCATGGGGAGATGCTGCTGAAATTTTCATAAAAATGAGATGAAATATTTACAATAATAATAATAAAATTATTATTTTTCTGAAAGGGATAGGGCCACACCTGTTAGTAATGATTTGAAATGGATAAGATCATACATTTTTGCTTCATTAAATTGATGGGAGGATATTTTTTGTGCTACTGTTCTATCTGTATTTTTTAATGTGTTGTTTTGTATAAAGTGATCCGTGTCTGGATCTGGATCGAGATTTTGGCCGAAATTCAGATTGCGATTCAGTCCAAAATTCAGATCAGGATCCAGAATACCACTGAACCTTTTTGGGGTTGTTAATGATTTTATATTTGTTGTTAGATGAATATCAACAAAAATTAGATGAATGCTAGAGATATTTTTTTACCTGAATATTGAAAAGGAGTTTGAGATTTTATTAAGTTTGCATGGTATAAGGCTGACAGTGCTCGTCGGATAAAGTATCTATGCAAGAGATGTGTCAATATGATATATCATCACATAACACTTGTTGAGGAGCATCTGCTATATTATAGTATAGATACAAAGTATACTTGTTGAATATGGCATGGGGAGGGTGATCCGAATAAAATGGTGCGCGATGATGATAATACTGAAGATGATAGTGATGCTGCTAGACTTGTCGAACATAGTAGTATAGGAGAATTATTAGATGATTTACATCAAAGTGCTTGTTCAAATATACGCATGAGTACTACTGCATCTGAAAGTAATTCTGATAATGAACATAATATCCAGCTTAAGGTAGAAGAAACTTCTGAACAGTTTGCAAAGCTTGTGAGGGATGCACGAGAGTCACTCTATCCAAATTGTACAAAATTTTTCAAGTTAGAGTTTTTGATAAAATTACTTCATATTAAAATCATGAACCGATGGAGTCAAAAGTTATTTGATCAAATTTTGACATTGATTAAAAGTAGCTCTTTCCGATGGAGAGAGACTTCCAAAATCATATTCTGAAGCAAAAATATAGATGCGAGAATTTAGACTTGACTATATTCCTATACATGCCTGCAAAAATGACTGTATATTATTTTATAAGGATAACGAACAAGTAACTGAATGTCCGAAATACAATAAGTCTAGATACAAAATCGATAATAGGAAAGTAAATAAGATATCTCAAAAGATTTTAAGATATTTTTTATTGATTCTAAAACTTCAAAGGTTGTATATGTCCACAAAGACAGCTGAAGAAATGAAATGACATTATGAGCAGTGGATTCTAGAGGAGAACATACTTAGCCACCCAGCCAACTCTTTAGTGTAAAAAGATTTCGATGCAAAGCATCCGCACTTTGTGAGTGACCCACGCAATATCCGGCTTGGTCTAGCGATAGATGGATTTAATCTCTTTGGCAATCTGAGTACCTCTTATAACATGTAGTTTGTGATGCTAGTTGTATATAATATGTCACCTTGAAAGTGCATGAAAGAACCATTTATTTTTATGTCACTGTTGATTTCAGATCCAAAAGCACCAGGTAATGAAATTGATATATATCTACGATCTTTAATCGATGATCTGAAGGAGCTATAGAAAAATCGGGTACAGACATATGAATGATTCTGTGAGTCGAAGTAATTTTAGGTTACATGCTTCAATTCTATTGATCATAAATGATTTTTTTGCATATAAAAATTTTTCTGGATGGAGCACCAAAGGATATCTTACATGTCCAATATGCAATAGGAATGCATCTTTCTTATATTTAAAGCACGAATGAAAAATATATTTCATGGGTCATCGGTGGTTTCTCCCTGCTAATCATTCTTGGAGGACCCGTTATAACCAATATTTTGATGGTAAGTCCAACCGACGTTCACCACCTAAGGAGTTAAGTAGAGCAAAAATTTTAGAACAACTTGAAGTCATTGAAAACATCCAATTTGAAAAAACATCAAGTACTCGCAAGCAGAAGCATATAGAAGTTGAGCTGAATTGGACGAAGTGAAACATCTTTTTCAAACTACCGTATTGGAAGCAGCTACTACTTCGTCATAATCTGGATATAATGCACATTGAAAAGAATATTTGTAATAATATCATCAGTACTGTATTGAATATTTTAAAAAAAATAAAAGATGATACAAAAGCTCACCTTGATTTATAAAAAATAAAAATCTGACCGAAGTTGCATTTAGTTTGTCGAGATGAGAGATTTTTTATGCCACTTGTATGTTATTCGCTATTTTGTGAGGAAAAATTTTTTTTTCTATAGATGGTTCAAAACTGTAAAGTTTCTTGATGCATATGCTTCAAACGTGTCGCGGTGTGTTGGGAACAACGACGGTAATATCTCTGGCATGAAAAGTCATGACTCCCATGTGATGATGCAACGTTTGCTTCCTGTGGTCATGCATGGCTATTTGAGTGATGATGTTCAAACTGCATTGATTGAGCTGGGAGTGTTCTTCCGAGAACTGTGTTATCGAAAATTAAAAATTAACTTACTTGAGAGATCAGAGAATGATATCATACTCATTATTTGTAAGTTAGAAAAAATTTTCTACCATTATTTTTTGATGTTATGGTGCATCTGACTGTTCATCTTTCAAAGGAAGCTCTTTTGATCAGACCGATACATTCTCGATGGATGTATCTTATTGAAAGATAAAAAAATTATATGCACTTTATCATATCAATTATAAGATATAAATATATTTCTAAAATTTAAATTATTTTTATTACAAATTCTTGTGTATCTTAAAAAAGTATGTGTGCAATAAAGCAAGGTCTGAAGGATCTATAGTGGAAGCATATGTAGCTATGGAGTGTGTCACATTCTGCTCGATGTATCTTGATGATATCGAAGTGAGATTCAATTATACAGATCGTAACGCAGACCGTGAATGGGGTGATAATAAACCGACATTGTCTATATTTAAATAAATGGTTTGTTCTATTGGTGCAAAGAGATATGAATTTATGGACGTGAACAAGCTATATAAGGCATACTTTTATGTTCTAAATAATTATGAAGAAATTAAAAATTTTATTGAGTAAGTACCATCTTAGCATATTGTTTAATATTTTAAGTAAATTTTTATATCGATATAAAATTAAAAATCATAACTTGTTGTAGTGAGCACAAGAGTATACTATGTAGAGAGAATAATATGGATGTCAATGATCAACATAGAAAAAAATTTGTAAAATAATTTGGTGATCTTTTAAGTTGCATTAATGATATATTATTTATTTAATTATAAATAATATTATTTGAACTGACATAATTTTTTATGTTATGGTGTAGATGAAACATAAGTATTTCAATAAAAAAGTGGGTGCGACCGATAAGTTGTATGATTTAGTATGTGGTCTCGATCAAAGAGTTAATCACTATGCATCCTGTATCATTGGAGGAATGAAATTTTATACAAGAGAGCTTGAGATACAACAACGGATCCAGAATAGTGAGATTGCTACAACAGGATATAAAGGAGAAGAAGAGATTGATTATTATGGTGTACTGGTAGATATCATAGAACTGAAGTATGGGTCTAGTAATTTTGTATTCTTATTTTAGTGTGAATGGTGGGATATTAGTAATAAAAAGATCGATATTCATATCGATTCATATTTTATCGGTATAAATTTTGCATGAACATGATACCAGATGAGCCATATATATTAGCAACTCAAGCAAAATAAGTAATATATTTGAAAGATCTAAAGTATCGAGATAATTGGCAAGTTGTACAAAAAATATCACCTAGAGACGTATATGACATACCAACCCGATTAGAGATGGATAAAAATTTGAATTTATATGAAGATGAAGCTTTTCAGCAAGAAGAATAAATATTAGCTAAGCTTTTTATTGATGAAGAACTTGTAATGGAACTTTTGAATAGGGCTGATCTGCCATCCAACAAAGTTGAAGCTGATTTTGTATTTAATCTTGATGAGTCAGAGGGCGACGATCAGTTCATAAATGACAATGAGATAGAAGATGAATATATATCGATTATTGTGATTCAAAAGAAGATCTACACATCGAGGAAGATACGAATATTGATGAGTAGATCTATATTCTTCGTTCAATCTTCTCTTGCAATAATGGTATGTGATATATTTGTATTCATTAGAATATTATTTATTTTTTATTATTATTATTCAATATTATATTTATTTATAGGTCAATTATTATAGATATGACACCAAGAGACAGGCGACGATGTTCGCATTCACAGTCTACCTCGGAGGTTGAGGCACCTTCATCAATATCCATTGCTGCACCAGCTCTATTGTCAAAGGATCCTACATTGGCAGGTCCCAGTGAGGCGGGTCCCAATGAGGCGGGCCGAGTTAGACGGATCCGAGTAGTATTATTATACTTTTTATATAATAAAATTTGATTCTTTTATTTGGATCATACTAATAATTTATTTATTATTATTTCAGGCCAGTCTTCATCGGTAGTGAAGCAAGAGTGAGGTCCATCGAAGAATCTCGCTCTAGAGCATTGGAGACGCGAGCACCCGGGATAGCGTCTTCGTATCGAGATATCAGTTGGCGACACCAGGCCCATTAGGGGATGGTGCGAGTCATGACAGACTAAGCTGGGCATCATATGCCACAGTTATACCCTCATGACGCTCTTCGATTGGCATCAGTTCTACCGGCTCAAAGAGAGATTTTGTACACCCACTTACAGGTAAAATAAATTATATTATGAATATTTAATTTTCATAATATTTTTTTAATATTTATTATTGACAGAGTGTATTCGACATCATTGATTTTGAAGAGGATCGTGTGAGGTGAGCTGTGGATGCTCATTTATCATTATGTTTCAAGGATTATCGCCATCACATGCATCAACATTGGTACCATGTGGTGCAGAATTATGGGGAGGAGGCAGCATGACAGCAGCCCTATGACAGTATTACTATGGATGATTGGACTGTCATATGCCGACATTACGAAGATCCGGTATATCAGGTTACACATCTAAACTTCTTCTTTTTTTTAAAGTTTAATGACTAATCATTTATTCTTAAATTAAATTTATTATCTACTAATTTGACTGGTAACTATACAGAGACGATGTGCCTAGAACATCGCAAACCAGACGAGACAGACTGTATCACATTATGGGTGTTCGAGATCGTTCGCTCATCACATGGAGCAAATGATAGGTAATTTTTAATTTTTAATTAGCATATAATTTTTTAGTTATTTAAATTTTTTTAATTAATTCTCAAACTGCAAAGAGATGCTGAGAGTGGCGAGCTTCCTAGTAGGATCGATATCTACCAGTGGACCCACCAGTAACGGTCAGGGGAGTGGACGATGGGGAGCCAAAAGCTTTTTGTAAGTTTTTTTAATTTTTTTTTCATTCACAGTTTGATTTTTATTATAAAATTAAAATAACTATAACTTTAATTTTCAGGACCGTATGACAGACATGAGATCTCAGCCTACACCTGAGGCTCGATCGCACCTACAGATGATGAGATCTATGATCGATGCTCGATACGAGATCTTGTTATGTTAGGGGTCTAGGGTATGGAATCACTGCTCCCTCATCCTCATGCTCATCTAGAACTGACATCCATTCTGCGTGTGAGGCTCGACTGATGAGGTGCAAAGACAGGCTGTCGAAGATCGACAGCAAATTGAGTAGCGAGCTTAGGAGTTGGCTGCATGCATCGACGAGTATCAGCAGCTCCAGATCCAGATGGAGTGGATGGCGTAGATGGAGTAGACAATACCGCTGATAAGGCAGCAGCAGGACGGTCCGAGCTCCGTCGAGTGCTCTCCTTCCCCAGTCATTCTCCAAATACCGAAACTTGATGGCTTCTTCATGTACTTTTTTTTAAATTTTAAATCTCTTATAATTTTAATTTAATATAATAAAATAATAAAATTTATTTATCAATTTATTGTGTAAATTTTTTATTTTAATTTTTAATTTTTAATTTATAAAAAATATTATAGATATAAATTAAAAATATATATTCATAAATTATTTTCTTAAAAAATGATTAAATTATTAGTGATGAAATTATTATCGATAAAATATTGGTCACCAAACATAGTTTAGTATTGTTGGTGCAAAAATCTGCTTGCGCCGGAGAAGCTGGAGTCGGGGAAGCCGCGGTCGCCGCCGGGACCTGCAAGGAAAGTCTAAACCGGAGGTGGGGTTGCTCCGGCAAGACCCTCCGACGCTCAAGTCAGTTCTCTGCCTCAACAAGAATGGAGTGCTCGAACGGAGAATTTAGCAGAATTTTGAGATAAAGAAGAATGAGCTTAAAGAATAACGTATCTGGGTCCCCCTTTTATAGGCGGAGGAGGCAACGGACTGATGGCGACGTTTGTAACCGCCTGGTAGTGGGCCGCCCATGGTCAGGGGAATTGATTGCGAAAGATAGTGGGGCAGACGCGTGGCCATCACCTCGGCCCGCCACGTGGAATCTGTTATGAGGGGTGGAGCAGCGTCCGTTGTCAGCGGATAGGAGAATCGCATGGCATCCGTCGCAGGAGGTGGAGCAGGTTCGTGGCCGTTACTGTGGCCTGCCAGGGGATAGTGGAGCTGTGCGGAGTCCGCCACAGGAAATGGAGTAGGGTGGCTATGGTTACTGCAGCCTGTCAGGGAATGATGATACAGCGCGGAGTCCGCCACAGAAAGTGGAGCAGGGTCGTGGCCGTTTTGAGGGCCTGTCAGAGGGTGTGGATCTGTCGATTGAAGCTTGGCAACGGTCGGAGCCCGATTTCTGTTGAGGTCCGGGAGAGGTCCTCCTGGCAGTTGGGGTCGTGAGCGGAGCCCGGCTCCCGTAGGAGTCCGGGCGGAGCTGCACTTGCAGAACCCGACTCCCGTAGGAGTCCGGACGGAGCTGCACTTGCTGTCGTCGGTGGAGCCCGGCTCCCGTAGGAGTCCGGGCAAGCTGCGCTGCACTCAAAGTTAAGGGTGAAGTCCGGCTCTGGTAGGAGTCCGGACAGAGCTTACCAGCAGTTGATACTGAGAGCGGAGCCGCTCCCGTAGGAGTCCGGACGGAGCTGTCTGATGGCGCGGAGCCCGGCTCCCGTGGGAGTCAGATGGGCTTACCAGCAGTGATACTGAGAGCGGAGCCGGCTCCGTAGGAGTCGGCGGAGCTGTTCTGATGTGGCGGCGGAGCCGGCTCCGGGGGTCCGGATGGAGCTGCACTTGCTGTCGGCGGTGGAGCCCGGCTCCCGTAGGAGTCCGGGCGGAGCTGCACTTGCGGCGGTGAAGCCCGACTCCCGTAGGAGTCCAAGGGAGCTGCACTCGCTATCGTCGGTGGAGCCCGGCTCCCGTAGGAGTCCGGGCAGAGCTGCGCTGCACTCAAAGTTAAGGGTGAAGTCCGGCTCTGGTAGGAGTCCGGACAGAGCTTACCAGCAGTTGATACTGAGAGCGGAGCCCGACTCCCGTAGGAGTCCGGACGGAGCTGTTCTGATGTTGGCGGCGGAGCCCGGCTCCCGTGGGAGTCCGGATGGGGCTTACCAGCAGTTGATACTGAGAGCGGAGCCCGGCTCCCGTAGGAGTCCGGGCGGAGCTGTTCTGATGTTGGCGGCGGAGCCCGGCTCTTGTGGGAGTCCGGATGGAGCTGCACTTGCTGTCGGCGGTGGGGCCGGCTCCCGTGGGAGTCCGGGCAGAGCTGCACTTGCTGTCAGCGGTGGGGCCTGGCTCCCGTAGGAGTCCGGGCGGAGCTGCACTTGCTGTCGGCGGTGGAGGCCGGCTCCCGTAGGAGTCCGGGCGGAGCTGCACTTGCTGTCGGCGGTGGAGCCCGGCTCCCGTAGGAGTCCGGGCGGAGCTGCACTTGCTGTCGATTCCGTTGAGGGTTTCGACTGTGGGTATTTTATACCCAACACCAGTCCCCCTACATCCGAGTTTGAATTTCAAACGAAGGAAGTACACAGAGGTACAGCCGGAACCATCCCTTCGGATCCTGCGCCCTGCCGCTCCCAGATATTTTGGCATTAAATGGGCGCGTGCCGGAGTCTTTTCGAATTGGGGCAGTACGAGGGGATGCTTCGAAAACCCCACAGGTACGCTGGCCTAGGTACGATGCAATTATGACCCTACCAACCGCCAGCCGCCTTCAGCCGTCTGCCACGGGGAGTGGGACATGCGTCGGATGCGGACTGGCCTGGGGGATTCGCGATCATTATGGCGCCGGATCCCAGAGTCTATTTAAACCCGTCCTTCCCCCTTCAGGCGTCCTACTCCATTTCCGATTTCTCGCTGGCGTCTGTCTTCTCTCTGAGAGCCTGCTCTAGTGAACGCCCTCTCGAGCCGTAGGCGCCTCCCGCTTCTCGCTCCCCAGGTCCCCAGAGCAAGATAGGTTAGTGCCAACCTCCTTCTTCTTACCGCCTAGGGGCTTCTCCTCTTTTCATTTCTTTTGTGTCTTCTTCTGAGTTGACCTTCGGCGTCTCGTTCCCTTCTCGGTTTGCCTTTCTAGGATCCTTTAGGTTCTCCCCCCGAAAAATGTCTTCCGACTCTTCTGCCCCCGTCAGTTCTGGGAGTTCTTCTGCTTCGAACCCCCAGGCCCCTGTCTCTGCAGACGAACCCGCATCCGGGGCAGGGCCTTGCCCGGTTTTCGCACGGGCGCCATTCCATGTTCGTCGACTCCGGGCGAACTCCTCCTGATAAGGGCTCGGTACGGGGTTCCTTCGGAGTACGACCTGGAGCTTCCTGGCCCCTCTGACCGGGCTAGCGGTCCCCCTCCTGGTCGCTTTTGTTTGTACCAGGAGGCATTCCGTGCCGGACTCCGGCTTCCGCTTCCTGCCTTTGTTGCCACCTTCTTTCGCTTCTTAGACATTTCTCTCGCCTCTGTGGCCCCGAATTCCTTTAGGTTTTTGATAGGGTTTCTCTCTCTCTGCCATATAGCCGAGGTCCAGCCATCCCTCTCCTTGTTTAGGCATTTATACACCTTCAAACGCCATCCTTCAGCGAAGGACTGGTGGTACTTCTCCCCCCAGTTCGGTAAGAAGGGGTTGCTGAAGGGTGCCCCTTCTTCGATTCACAACTGGAAGGGAAAATTTCTCTTTGTCTACTGCCCGACCCTGGAACTAGGTCTGCCCCCTTGGGGGTCTCTGAGGGATTCCGTCCGCCGGGCTCCCAGCCTGGGAGAGGACGACCTCCAGGCTGCCCAGAAGCTTCTGAGTTATCCCGCTCCTTCCCTTCCTAACCTTCTGAAGGAGCAGCTTCTTTTCAACATCGGCCTGAGCCCTCAGGATCCAGTAAGTATTTATCTTTCCTTTTCTTGCCTTCTTCTTCTCTTTTCTCTTTTCTCTTTTCTTCTCTCTTTTTTTTTTTTTTTTTTTGACTCTGGACTGATTGGTGCCGCTTCTTCTTTCTTCTTTTCTTTTTCTATTTTTTTTTTTTTTTAGCAATGGACGTCGAAGCCACGCGGATGCTCGCCAAGGCTATGAGAGCTCAGAAGAGGAAGGGCGCGACGACCTCCGGTTCGGCGAAGAGGGCCAGGGTGGAGGAGACGAGCTTGGCCGCGCCCGTCCAGGCGACCCCGGCCATCGACATCCCTTCGGATGCCGAGCCAGCGGCCCCCCGAGCTTCCTCAAGGAGCCCGCCGATTGGGGTCCCCGTACCGGGGGTTCACCCCACGGAGGCGCCCGCCGCGGGGAGGAGGAGGAAAATGGTGGCCCGCAGGGTGAGCAGCCATCGAGCCACTGTAGACGAGTCCGTCTGCTCCGAGGGGGGATCGGAGAACCCCTTCAACGACAAGGCTCTGATCAGGCAGCTGCTCGATGGCTGCATTCTGTCCGATGTCGTGGAAAGGATCGACCGCACCGATCCCGAGCAGCGGGCCTGGGACACTTTGGGGTCCTTTCTTGAGGTAAGCGGATGTTTATTTGCATGGTCGCTCGGTCTTTGTTGTAATTCTCTATCCGTCCTTGCAGATCGGGCACCAGCTCTTCGCCTATGTCGAGGCGTCGAGCCGCATGAGAAGGGACCTCCTTCAGGCGGAGGAGCGCTGCCAGGATGAGGTTGCTCGTCTTCAAGCGAAGACGGCCGAGGTGGCCGCCCTTCGGGAGGCCCTGGAGAGAGAGAGGCGAGACCGGGAAGAGGAGAGACAAGCCCGGGAGGAGGAGAGACGAAGCTTGGAGGAGTCGGCGAGGAAGGCGGAGGCCGAGGTCGCTCATTTGGCCGAGCAAACTCCGGTTCTGGTTTCGGAGGCCAGGACCCTTGCGGTGGAGGAGTTCAAGGCCTCTGCGGAGATGAGGGAACTGAACGTCCAGTTCGGCCTGGAGGCGTTCACCAAGGGGTTCGAGCTCTGTCGAGAGAGAGTGGCCAGTAGATACCCTGACCTTGATCTCGGCCTTCTGGAGGAGTCTGACGACGAGGCCGGCCCTTCGTCCGCCGCTACCGCAGTCGCACCCCCCGCGCCGAGCTCTCCACCCCCTGCCCCCGAGGTCTGAGACCTCCGATCTTGTATCTTTCTTTTGTCGCCATATTTCCTTTCCATTTGTCTTCAAAATTAATCAATAAAGCCGAATTTCTTATTGTGGATGGCCTCTCCTTCCCCCTGCTCCTCCTTTTCTGCCTTTCTTCTTGTAATGAGTCGGTCTTTGACGTTTGCATCTTCCGATGGCAGTGCCCTGCCGAAGCACTCCCCTTGCCCCTGGGGGTCCCGCTGAAGTCAACTATCCAACGGCTGAAAAAGGAGGTCCTCCACCTGACGAAGAAGTTGAAGAAGTCGGAGGGCGAGCTCCGCCAGTCGAAAAAATACTATTCCGAGGCCGCCGCTGAGGCCGCCCACTTCAGGAGTCTCCAAGTGAAAGCAATCATGGACTATAGCCGGAGGAAAGCGAATTTCACAAAGGAGCTTGAGGAATGTACGAAGAGCGCCAGCGACCGAACTTGGGCTCAAGAAGCCAGGATCAGCGCCCTTAAGGTGGAGCTGTCAGCTGCGAAGAGGAGGATCGGCCAGCTGGAAGGGAACTCATCCTGGCTCACAGCGCAGGATGAGCAGAAATGGTCGCAGAAGGTCTCCGACCTCCAGAAGCAGCTTCAAGATGCTGAGATGAGCCACGATGTGCAGCGGGCCAACTGGCGCGGCGGGTAGAAGAGTACAAAGGGAGATTCCGTCAAGCGGCGGACGAGGTCGTTCGTCTCCAGAGGCAGTTGGTAACTAGGGTGCAGCTTGCTAACGCCCAAGATACCGAAGAGCTCCTAGCCCTGAGGGGCACTGTCGAGGGAATTTCCGTCTCCCTTGGGAGAAGACAGCCGAACTTCAGCAAGTGAAAATCCAACTGGCGCTCGAGTAGAAGGCCATCGCGGATGCGGAGGCGGAGTCTGAAGTTCTGCGGAAGCGGCGTCGAGAAGCGGAGGCAGAGAGCCGACATCTTCGTCAGACGCTCCAGGATGCGCTGCGGAAGAAGGAAGAACTAGAAGAAGCAGTGGAGAACCTAAGGCAGTCCTGGTTGAGGGATGGAGGTGAAACCCTAGGTCGGAGGGAGCAGGACCTCCTTAGAGTTCTTTTGTAGTCACCCCTTTTTGTAGCTGCTTTCTTCTTGTCGTTTTGTTCCTCTTTCCCTGACCGTCCTGGCCCTGTAGTACGTATATCGAAATGAAGAAAAAGTGCTTTGTGTTACCTTGCCCATGCGTAGCACCGATATTGTCGTCCGTTGACCCTTTCTCGTCGTTTGGCTTGTTTGGCTTAGATGTCGTCGTGGGAAGGGACCCTCCCCTTCCCTCCGATCTCGTCATGTGGCCAAGTCTCGCCACCATTTTTAACCCTTGCTGGCGAAGTAGCGGATGGAGTCCGGCTTCCTTAGGAGTCCGGGCGAAGTCTTTCTTGGCGGCGAAACCCGGCTCCCGTAGGAGTCCGGGTGAAGCTTTCCTTGGCGGCAGAACCCGGCTCCCGTAGGAGTCCGGGTGAAGCTTTCCTGGGCGGCGGGACCCGGCTCCCGTAGGAGTCCGGGTGAAGCTTTTCTGGGCGGCGGGACCCAGCTCCCGTAGGAGTCCGGGTGAAGCTTTTCTTGGCGGTGGAACCCGGCTCCCGTAGGAGTCCGGGTGAAGCTTTCCTTGGCGGCGGAACCGGCTCCCGTAGGAGTCCGGGTGAAGCTTTCCTGGGCGGCGGGACCCGGCTCCCGTAGGAGTCCGGGTGAAGCTTTCTTGGCGGCGGAACCGGCTCCCGTAGGAGTCCGGGTGAAGCTTTCCTGGGCGGCGGAACCGGCTCCCGTAGGAGTCCGGGTGAAGCTTTCCTTGGCGGCGGAACCCGGCTCCCGTAGGAGTCCGGGTGAAGCTTTCCTGGGCGGTGGGACCCGGCTCCCGTAGGAGTCCGGGTGAAGCTTTCCTGGGCGGCGGAACCCGCTCCCGTAGGAGTCCGGGTCTTCCATTTTGCTTGAGCCGGCGCGAGGTTCTCGTTATCTGCCTGGCTTGTGGAGGCGCGTTAGGGCGCTGTAAGGCCTCTCCCCCCTCTGGTCTAAAAGAACCGGGCCTTCAACTTTGCTCATGTCAGGATGAGGTTCTCCTCCTGTTCCTGACATGGCTGTGGGGGCACATTAGGGCATTGTAAGGCCTCTCCCCCCATCCGGTCTAAAAGAACCGGGCCTTTGACTTTGCTCAAGTTAGGGCGAGGTTTTCCTCCTGTCCCTAACAGGGCTGTGGGGGCACATTAGGGCGTTGTGAGGCCTCTCCCCCATCCGGTCTAAAAGAACGGGCCTTTGACTTTGCTCATGTTAGGGCGAGGTTTTCCTCCTGTCCCTAACAAGGCTGTGGGGGCACATTAGGGCATTGTGAGGCCTCTCCCCCCATCCGGTCTAAAAGAACCGGGCCTTCGACCTTGCTCATGTCAGGACGAGGTTCTCCTCCTGTTCCTGACATGGCCGTTGTTTTTGGAGGGGTCATATCCAGTCATAATACATCCACGTTAAGTAGGAGGAGCATGTTAGCTAAAAAGAAAAGTAGACTCAAAGCGAAATAGTAAGCGATACATTTACAGTATTCCCGCTCCTTCTTGAGGCCCTCCGGTGATGGAGTCGATGGTCCCGATGGGCGGCCGGTCCCCGGGTGCTCCTCCCTTTTCTGCGGTTCAGGCGGCGGGAGGGCTCTTGGCCGGTCTCTTCTATCCTCAGGCCTGCGGCGGATGAATCTGTCGAGTCGACCTCGCCGAATGAGCTCCTCGATCTCGTCCTGGAGCTGGATGCATTCCTCCGTGTCGTGGCCGTGGTCGCGGTGGTAGAGGCAGAACTTGTTGGGGTTGCGCTTCCCGGGGTGTGTGCGCATCCTCTCCGGCCTAGGGAGCTGCTCCCTGACCTCCATCAGCACCTGGGCCTTCGAGGCATTGAGGAGGGCGTAGCTGCGGAATTTCCCTGGCGGGGAACCCCGCCGAAACCTGTTGTCCGGGCTTCTCTGCCTGCGTGCCCGGGGGGAGTATGGGCGCGCTTGTGTCCAGGAGGGGATCGGGAGCGAGGCCGGGCTTCCTTCGGCCTCTTCTCGACTGCGGGCTTACTAGAATCTCCCGCCTGACGCTCCCTCGCAGTCTCTTCGTCCTTCATTTTGAAGGCCTCTTCCGCTCGGGCGTATCCTTCAGCCCGAGCCAGTAGATCAGCAAAATCCCTGGGGTACTTCTTCTCCAGGGAGTACAAGAGGTCATTCTTCTGAAGGCCACCTTTTAGGGCGGCCATGGCAACTGATTGGTCCAAGTTCCGGACCTCCAACACCGCGATGTTGAAGCGGTTGACGTAGGCCCGTATGGACTCCCCTTCCCTCTGCTTGATGTTGATGAGGGACTCCGAACCTTTCCGGGGACGTCGGCTGCTGACAAAATGGGCCACGAATTGGTGGCTCATTTGATCGAAGGAGAATATGGTACCCGGCTTCAGAGTCGAGTACCAGTTTCTCGCTGCTCCCTTCAAAGTAGACGGAAAAGTCCGGCACAAGATGGCGTCGGGAGCACCGTGAAGCAGCATCATCGTTCGAAAGGCCTCCAGATGATCCACCAGGTCCGACGTCCCGTCGTAGCTTTCAAACTGGGGGAGCTTGAAATTCGGCGGGATCGGTTCCTGCATAATCATTTGGGAGAAGGGAGGGTCAGTGCAGATGTCCTCACCATAAGCGGGAGGCGCATGGCGGAGTTCTTCGATCCGCCGGTTCATCTCCTGGAGCCTCCGATCCAGGAAGTCCTCTCGACTCCGAGTCTCGAGGATCCTTTGGCAGAACGGGGGCAGGGATCTCCCAGGGGTGGAGTCGTGGTCCGATTGAGGGCTCTCTACCCTCGGATTCGCCTTCCCGGGAAGGACGGGGCGGCTGGCCCAGGTGGCCCGCCCCACCGCCGGGTTCTGGCATTCCAGAGATGCCCCCTCCGGATGCGCCGACGCCTGCGGTGGCTGCTGCTGCATTGCCTGTACGGTCTCGATGAGGCCTTTGACCTGCTGCGCCAGCAAGTCAAACTGCTCCGCGCCGACCACCGTCGCCGGAGGGGGAGGAGGCTGAGAAATGGGAGGGGAGGCCGGAGCCTGAGATCTGGCCGCGGAGGCCGTAGACCGCCGGGTGGACGCCCTGCGCGGAGGCATCGGGTGTCGATCTTGCGGGAGGGGGATTAGGAGTGGATGACGGAGAAACGGTCGGAGGCAGCTCTGTTGAACACTCCTTCAAGAACAAGGGTGCTGTGAAGACACAGGCCCCTTCCTCTAGCGCCAATCCTGTTGGTGCAAAAATCCGCTTGCGCCGGAGAAGCTGGAGTCGGGGAAGCCGCGGTCGCCGCCGGGACCTGCAAGGGAAGTCTAAACCGGAGGTGGGGTTGCTCCGGCAAGACCCTCCGACGCTCAAGTCAGTTCTCTGCCTCAACAAGAATGAGTGCTCGAACGGAGAATTTAGCAGAATTTTGAGATAAAGAAGAATGAACTTAAAGAATAACGTATCTGGGTCTCCCTTTTATAGGCGGAGGAGGCAACGGACTGATGGCGACGTTTGTAACCGCCTGGTAGTGGGCCGCCCATGGTCAGGGGAATTGATTGCGAAAGATAGTGGGGCAGACGCGTGGCCATCACCTCGGCCCGCCATGTGGAATCTGTTATGAGGGGTGGAGCAGCGTCCGTAGTCAGCGGATAGGAGAATCGCATGGCATCCGTCGCAGGAGGTGGAGCAGGTTCGTGGCCGTTACTGTGGCCTGCCAGGGGATAGTGGAGCTGTGCGGAGTCCGCCACAGGAAGTGGAGCAGGGTGGCTATGGTTACTGCGGCCTGTCAGGGAATGATGATACGGCACGGAGTCCGCCACAGGAAGTGGAGCAGGGTCGTGGCCGTTTTGAGGGCCTGTCAGGGGGCGTGGATCTGTCGATTGAAGCTTGGCAACGGCCGGAGCCCAGTTTCTGTTGAGGTCCGGGAGAGGTCCTCCTGGCGGTTGGGGTCGTGAGCGGAGCCCGGCTCCCGTAGGAGTCCGGGCGGAGCTGCACTTGCAGAACCCGGCTCCCGTAGGAGTCCGGGCGGAGCTGCACTTGCTGTCGTCGGTGGAGCCCGGCTCCCGTAGGAGTCCGGGCAGAGCTGCGCTGCACTCAAAGTTAAGGGTGAAGTCCGGCTCTGGTAGGAGTCCGGACAGAGCTTACCAGCAGTTGATACTGAGAGCGGAGCCCGGCTCCCGTAGGAGTCCGGGCGGAGCTGTTCTGATGTTGGCGGCGGAGCCCGGCTCCCGTGGGAGTCCGGATGGGGCTTACCAGCAGTTGATACTGAGAGCGGAGCCCGGCTCCTATAGGAGTCCGGGCGGAGCTATTCTGATGTTGGCGGCGGAGCCCGGCTCCTGTTGGAGTCCGGATGGAGCTGCACTTGCTGTCGGCAGTGGGGCCCGGCTCCCGTGGGAGTCCGGGCAGAGCTGCACTTGCTGTCGGCGGTGGGGCCCGGCTCCCGTAGGAGTCCGAGCGGAGCTGCACTTGCTGTCGGCGGTGGAGCCCGGCTCCTGTAGGAGTCCGGACGGAGCTGCACTTGCTGTCGGCGGTGGAGCCCGGCTCCCGTAGGAGTCCGGGCGGAGCTGCACTTGCTGTCGATTCCGTTGAGGGTTTCAGCTGTGGGTATTTTATACCCAACAAGTATGATAATTTAATTTTTTAATAAAATAAAACTATTAAAATTTTATATATAATTAATAGCAATGAAAAATTATTCATCATAAATAAATATTAGCGACGAAAATTTTTGATGGAAATTATCTTATTTATGATATAAGATTTTCATCACTAATATTATTTAAATTTATCTTTTAAAAAAAATTATTAAATTAATAGCGATGAAAAATTTTTATTGTAAAAAATATTTTTTGCGATGAAAATTTTTTGCCGCTAAAAGGTTTTAAAAATTTTATTTCATAAAATATTTTTATTAAATTAATAGCGATAAAAAAATTTTCATTGCTATTAATTTTTTATTTGTTAGCGATATTATAATTCATCACAAATATTTTTTTTTACGATTGAAATTTTTCGTCAAAAATATTTTAACAATGAAAATTATTCATCGTGAATATCTTTTATTAGCGATGAAATATTTTTTCATCATAAAATATTATCAACGATGTAATTATTTACGACAAAATATTAGCGATCGAAAAGTTCGTCGCTACTGACTATTGGCAACGAAAATGGATGATTAGCGATAAAAATTTTTCATCGCTAATAATCTATTTTATTGTAGTGATTGTAAGATTTTTTTTTTATTATAGTTTCAAGGCATGAGTTGCTCTTTTTCTTTCTTTCTTTCTTTTTTTCCCATAATGCCTAACCTCTTGTCCTTTTAGCACCACGGGAGGTGCCGGTTATGTTTAAATTTAAACTAACAAACAAACGAGACACTAATCTTTTCTTATACTATAAAAGCTTTATGCTTTTGTAGCATTAGAAACTTCGTCCTATGGTTATAAGGCTGCAATGTGGGTACTTTTTTGTTATAGAGATAATATAAAAATTTGGATTGGGATTCAAGTTGTTCAACTTTGAATTTAATTATGTAAGTGTTTCTTTTCAATATTATCATTGCCAACTTCGTAATCTAATATAATAGTTTTATCACAATATTATATTATAATAATACTATATATTATACTAATATATATATTATTGTAATATTAATACAATGTTACAATTTTATAATATACTAATTAAAATAAATAATTTATCAATTAAGAGTATTTTATAATAATAGTATTCGATAATATAAAAATTCAACAATTGAAAGCATGATGCAATATTCTTTATTGCCATGTTTTGATGCTAAGCATTTCTCAATTTGGATGCATAATAGATTTAAAGTTTCGTAGCATTTCAGAAATATAGTTACAAATAGCTAACAATATTCTATAAAAAGCTCTACCAACAAAAGCTCACCGTTCAAAAAAATCTATAAATAAAAATTTTACTAAATATATACTTCAGAAATATAGTTACCAAATAGCCAGCAGCATTTTATAAAAATGGTGTACGTGCTCAAATTTTACTACTCAAAACTCTACTAAATTTGATGGTACGTTGAGCCTTAATTAGCTATCCTGTTTTAGATACCAGTATTAGCCCCCATTATAGGTGAAAGGAAATTCAAATCGAGCCAAGGGAGGGCCTAATCTACTATGTCCTTCACCGTTTTGGCCCTAGTATTTCTGTGGCCATGTTCTAGTTTGAAGTTGTCCTCCCTCCTAAAACCGTTTCAACCTGGATAATGGCCTTTGGCTGTGGATTCTAATCATCAAAGGAATATTATTGTAATACCCTAGTCCCAAAATTCAGCCTAAAAAAAAAAATAATAAGCGAGCACGTGCATTGCACGTGTTGGAAACTTTGTGGAAATTTGGGAAGAACGCAGAGAACTCCTAAAGGAGTTCTCTTCCAATCGGGAGACCAAAAACCACCAGAAAAACCAGTTTAAACCGGTCTCTAATTCCTTCTATTAAAGATCTATTTAAAGACCTCAAACTACTCGATTTTTCTCACCGGCAATCATCAAGTTTGCCACCCATTCTTCCCTTCTTTTCCTCTTGATTGCCGGCTGTCTGATTTTGATTTGGCCCTCAGAAAATCGGAGCAATTTCCATCAAAGAGAAGTTAAGTCCCTCTGACTATTTTCTTCTCAATCTTCCCTGGTTCCTAATCTGAATCTTTGCCAACATTCTGCCAGAAATTTTCTAGAAATTTTGATTTACCAGTTCCCCTGTTTTCATCATCCGTGTTGCTTTATTCTTAATTTTTTTTCCGGAGTCGTTGGACCACCGCCGATCACTGGACCAAGCCCGGTTGTGTCGTCGTTGTCTTCTCTTCTGATTATGGGGCACCGCCGGCTAGGAGTGCGGGACTTTTGGCATCGGGAACAAGGGGAGGAAGATCCCCTGTTTCGTGAAAGAGGAGAGAAAGAAAGAGGACACGGGTCCTCTGTTTCACCATGAAAAAAAAAAAGGGAAAGAAAAAGAAAAAAAAAAAAAGAGAGAATTTCTCTCCCTTCTATCTCTTCACATGCAATGTCATTATTTTCTCTCTCTATTTTTTTTTAAAATTTTTTCTCTCTAGACCATTTCTCTCTCTTGATGGATTTCTCGCTTTATGAAGTTTTCTCTCTAATATTAATCCGATGAATCGGACTTCTTTTAATAATTCTGATCCAATCCCAACAAAGAGAGTTTTGTTCTATAGTTGTCGGACAACATACCAGCATCCATCTTGATCAGATCAAATATCTCTAGATTTGATCATCCATAATTTTTATTAAACAATCTATACATTAATTTGATTGTGATTTGATTTAAATCACCTTGAGCCGACCGATGGGATTGTCGAATGTTGTCTGATTAGTCCTGATCCATCTTATTAATTTTTTCTCCTCTGATATTCTCTTTATACATGATTTATAAACTCAATGAATCCAACCTATTGTTTTGATCTAAGTTGATTCCAGAAAGAGATTTTTTACTGCTCTGTCAGTTGGATAGTATGCCCTCACCATCCGAGTCTTTATTGAGAATCCTAAGATCTAATCTTTGTTAATATCTATTAAATTATTATATTTTAAATAACTCTGATTAGATGAAGTTATTTGATGAAATTGTTCCCTAACCATCACCATTGCATGGTTAACTAGCTCCACCCTAGCTCTTGTGAGATCCTGTTAAATTTGGTCATCCTTAATTGTAGTGTCCGACTTACATCCCACTTTGAACTTCGGTGATATAAGATTATCAGAACTGATTGATTTAGGACCATTTGGCTTCAATATTTGATTGGCCTATCTTTGATCTATCTTGATTCCAATATGAAGCTATCCTAATCGTACCCCTAGTTGGGTTATTTCGCTTCCTTGATCCATTTGGATTTTTTGAAATATCTTATCGATGGGCTTCTGAGAAATTTATTAATTAACTAAATTTTAATGATTTTGAATAGGTTTGTCCATTCTGTTTGATTGAAGTTGAATTTTGAGGTGTGATAAGGTAAGTAACCCAATGCTTCAAGTGTGTTTTTGAATGATCCTTTGAAAATTATAACTAGTTATTTTATTTGATTAATGCTCTCCATTTTCACTTTAATAAATGGGTCAAGCATGTAATGTTATATTCATAAAAATAGTTTATTTTAAACATATGATTTATTTCAAGAAATATATTTGGAGAACTTGATCGGAAAAACTTGTGAAATTACTTTTATATGTATATTCTTAGTATGGCTATGACGTGGCTCCACCAATAGAGATTATACATTGGATCTGTCGACTTGTAATCTGAGAAATTAGTTTCGACATCGAGCCATCGGTGATTAGAATAGTGGATTTGGCACTTTGTGCAATATATTTTTGTTATCAGACCCATGCCACTAGATTACATAGCCGAGCTTAATGTTTAGTTCAATATCAGTATATAAAAATAATTATTTTTAAAAAATATGTGTTATTTGAAATTTACTCCTCTCAATCAATATTATGTGATTTGTTTATTCAGCATACTTAGACCCCACTTTGATGTGTTATGTTGCTTATTGGGCTAGTATAGTTCATTATTTTTTTTTTTTCAAATCATAAAATATGATTACTCGGGATGTGGGGGAGTGCGCTAGATTGTTTGGAGATATTTGAATTTTCTGATTTTCTAGCTTAGTTTAACTTTGTTTGGATATTTTATTTGAATGAAACATTATGATTTATGTTGCATAAAAATATTTACTATATAAAATTAATTTAATTATTTTAATTAATTTTTGAGCATTGAAGGCTTATTATTATTATTTTAAATTTTTTGATGTGATTTGTAGTCTTGCATGTTTGTAGGGCTTGCCTTACTAGTATGTGGCATCTATCACGCTCTCGGTTCGGGATGTGACAATTATCTATTTTATATTTTTTTTGTTGATGTCAAAGTTGTTTCTTTACTATATTTTGTACCAAGAATTTCATGATCTTAATGGAACTCTAATCGCCCCAATCTGATTCTTTATCCAAAACCAGAAAAGATAAAAAAACAAACAGATCCTTCCCCTAGCTACCTTTTGTTTAGGAAAAAAATTCAGAAAAAATGAAAGGTGAAAATTTGAAACCTGATATTCATCATATAGTTGCCCTCAATAAAAGGGATATGTTGTGATCTACAATATTCGAAATTATATGAGATCTAAGACTAATACCAAACAAATCAAAAAAAAGGACTAATATCAAGACAATCGATGACATCATGTTTGTCTAGTATAGGAAAGGAATGTCAGCAATAACTTCATGCAGCTTTTTTCCTTTCGCATTGAGGCAGTAGGAAGTTGCTTGGTTTTACCTCGCCACTGATGCGATGCCAACGTCATCCAAAACAATGCCAGTGCAATGAACTTTCTCACCGCTGGCAAGCTTGAAGGCCACGTCTGTTGTGGAAGTCCGTTGTACATCAAAAAATTGAACATCGATCTCTGTCATTTGAGCATAACACTAGAAAAAAAAAAGGAATACATTTGCACATCAATTTTTTTTACAATAGCACAATACTAAAAAATTATCAGTGTTGGTGTCAGTTTCTACTTAGCGCCGGAGCGGCTGGAGTCGATGGGGGGCCAAACCACTGGAGGTGAGATCTGCAAAAAAAGTTCTAGCCGAAGATTGCTCCGACGAAAATCTTCCGACACTCAATTCAAAAACGTGGTGCAACAAAAGGAGGTGCATGAGGGGCAGAATTTTGGCATATCTTTTTTAAGATCCTCTATGGGCCTCCTTTTATAAGCGGAGACGGGAGCTTTGGAGATGATAGTCCGCTGGCACTGTCGTGGATGACGTGGCGAGACTGTCGCATGACAGTGGGTGCTAGGCCCGCAATAGATGGTGTTTGAGTAACAACAGTTGGCCGACTGCAGGGTGGGCATGAGATGAAAAGGGTGTCTGATGAAGGGTCATGTTGGGTAGATGACTGGCCAGGACACCACCTCCTAAGACCTTTTCAGTACCACGCAATGCAGCAGGAAGAAAGAACAAACAAAATAAAAACAATCAAAATATGTGAATCCACCACAAAAAGGCTCGCCTCCATGGGGCATGCAAACTTTACTATGAAAAAAATTTTATAAGAGGAGATCTCACCCTCAACCTTCGTACACCTAATTTCTCCCTCACAGAAAGTTTTCCTCACAAAAGCTCTCTCTCTAAAAAGATCCTTCTGAACCCCTGAAGCGACCACTGTCCGCTGTCCAGAAGCCTCCTGCTTCTCTCACAGTGTCACGCATCTCTCTCTCTTCACATGGGCTCTCAGTTTTCCTGCGCTCTTCTCAATCAATGCCGCACCAAGCCACGAGACAACCAACAGTTCTCTGTTCGTATACACAGGTTTCTAAAGGCCTTAAACGTAGGTTAGATTAGGATTGGGAATCCTAATCAGGCCCAAACAATAGCCCAAAAACCTCTTTAGTCGTCGGATCATCACCGCAAGCCTCCCAGAGCCGTCCGATCATGATCGGTCCATGGAATAGTATCGTTGACTGCACGAAATGCGTGGAAAATGCCCACGCGGTCCATGCGCCAGGCTGTGGGCCACCCAGTCCAAGGTGGACCGAAAAAATAGGCCCCAGCGGTGCGCTGGGCCTGGGTCACGCCCGCCTGGGCCTGGGCCAGCCCACGCGCTCGCGCGCTTGGGCCTAGGCCAGGCCCGCGCGCCCCACGTGCTTGGGCCTGAGCCAGGCCCACCCACTGGGCCACACCCTCCGCGTGCCCAGCCTATGCACTGGCTGACCTGGGCTGCACCCCGCCGCGCACGACCGCGCCGCCTCCGCTCCGCCGGCGGTCCTCTGCGGCCTCGAGTTCCATGTCGACTTTAAAAGCGCGTATCTCTTCCGTCCGAGCTCCGTTTAAGTTGATCTTGATCTCGTTGGACTCCATTTTTCATCGCGAACCTTACTGTGGGCTCAATATGGATCAAATCTCAAGGCATCAAATCTAAACAATCTTCATCTCGACTCGATATTCGGCCTCCTAACTCCGAGAGCTTTTGTATCTCCTCGCCCCCATGCCCTGGGGCAATCGCCTACTGATCATGGATGGGCAAACATGGGAGTCAAGCCAGGCCGCTCGATCCCATCTCCATCGTATGCTGTGCTCCTCCTGACTTGAGACCTACTTGAGGTATCATCCTGCGGCAATAAGAATCTCACCTTGCGACGTCACCTCTCGTCCTCTCGAGTCTCTTGTCTCGTGCCCGATCCACCTCCACCTAGAGCTTCA